>NW_020884873.1:22445551-22542535 GCF_003945725.1 Corapipo altera | reverse complement strand
GCCCCGCCGCCGGCACCACGCGGCGCCGGGGCCGCCGGTCGGGCGGCAGTTCGTGGCGCCCGCCGCCGCCTGAGGCGCCCCGCGGCGCCGAGCCGAGTCCGCGCCCATGGCGGCGGCGCCGCCGCCCGCCCTCAGCTGGGCGCTGCCCCTGCTGGCGGCGCTGGCGGGCGCCACCGGACCCCAGAGCTTCGAGCTGCCGGGGGCCCCCATCGACAACATCGAGGTGAGCGGCGGCGCCGTGCTGGTGGCGGGCGGCAGCTGCCTCTACGAACTGCGGCCCGAGCTGCGGCCCCGGCGCCGCGTGGTGCCGGCGGCGGGGCAGAGCTGCGGGGAGCCCCCCGGCATGCGCAGCAACCTGCTGCTGTACTACGAGGAGGCCGGCGGGGTGGGCGTCCTGCTGACCGGCTGGACCCAGGAGGACGGTGCCTGCCAGGTGTGGGAACAGCCGTCCTACCGCCAGCGCTTGAACGAAAGAGAGGTGGTCAGTTGCCTGCCCGATGGCTCCACTGCCGGCGTCGTCTTCCAGCAGGCTGGCGCCTGGTACCTGGCTGTGGCGGCCACCTACTCAACTAGCGCTGACACGAACCACCTGCGCTGCGAGCCCTCCAAGTCGGACAAGGAGACTGTCATCACGGTGCGCAGCATGGTCAACCTGAAGTCCAAGGAGGAGCTGGGCATCATCAAGCGCAGGGAGGAGCCTTTACACTTCGTTGATGCACTCCAGTGGGGAGATCACCTCTTCTTTCCCTACTACACGTTGAAGGCCAGGTCGGGCAATGACACGGAACCACCCAGCATGGCTGTCCTGCGCCAGCTGCGCCCCTCAGAAGGTGGCCTTACTTTGCAAGGACACGTCTATTTGGACTGCGGCTGCAGGAGCCTCATTGTTTCCTCCAGCCTCGTACGCCAGGGTGATCGTGGCTGGTGGGTGGGTGTTTTCCGCCACAGCCACAATGCCAAGGCCTGGAACACCACCGCTGTCTGCATCTTTGAGATGGAGGAGATGAAGGAGCAAGCCTGTGCATCCACACACTTCAATATGAACGGGAAGAGCTGTGTAAGTCTGGGCATCGTTTTGCTAAGCTTTTGTCCTGCACGCCCTTGTTGACACTGTTGTTGTTGTGGCTGGTGTCCCTGTGCATGACTCGTGGGGTGTCCCTGACCTGAAGGCACATGAAGTTTGTGGGGAACTTCAGAGCCGCATTAGGCTTTGCACATCAGCCCTGGCTCTGTCAGCCCTAGTGATTTCTCCAGCTCTTCCCGTTACTAAAAAGCTGATTCCTTACCAGATCCCGAAGTGTTCTTCCCACCTATCTGCTGGAAAAGATGTGTCTGAGGGAGCACCTGAGGGCATCCTGAGTTGGGCTGGGGTCTTAGGCTCCTTGCTCAGTGTGCACTTTTCTGCCTAGAATTAGTCGTACTTCATTTTATTTTCCGTACAGCCTAGATAAAGCATCTCCTACCTTGTTCTGTGCATTCATATCTCATGTCCTTACAGCTGCATCAAAAATGAAAAAATGCCCATCAAATTGACTCCTGTGCACTGGGTTGTATGCATTGTTATCCCTATTGCTCACTAGTTGTCTGTGGTTGCTTGTTCAGCGGTAGGTGTTTCCTGTGTCTCTCAGGATTGGCCTTACCTGGAGGGCTCACAGACAACCCCCCAAACCTGTATGTGCAGCAGACAGGGATAGGCGATACCTCCTTGTTGTTGCAGTGGTTACATTTTCACAGGCAGTGGTATCCTTTGGAGATCCCCATGTCAGCTACTTCAGTAACACTCTCTCTTTAGCTCCTTCCTCCTTTTGAGGGTGAGCTGAGCACAGGGAGGGTGGGATGGGCAAGGGTACTGGCTTTGTGGTAGTCTCGGTACTAAAGAAGTTAACTAAAAATTAAATTCAAGAAGGTAAAAATGTAATTCAGGTGAAGAAGGTGCTTCTGCGAGGCCTGTCCATGCTCTTAAGTTACACTCAGAAGTCTTTTCAGGCCCGTGGCAAAAGGAACACTGAAAAGTATCAAGAAGAACTGTAAGGGATCAAGCAAGCCTTCATAAAGCAAGCCCGAAGCCTTTTGCAGTTCCCCCACCATCCAGGGACTTTGCAGCTTAACCCCTGAATCGTTACTGTGTTAGGATGGGAGTTTGTTGGAAAGTCCTTGAAAGAAGTGCAGTAGGTTTACTGTCACTCCTTGGCTTCCCAAATCTAACTCACAGTGGATTGTAGTGCTGAGATTTTTCTAAATTACCGGGGGGCACGTGTGATTCAGTCTGCTCATCTCCCTATTGAGTTGCAAGACTATTGCCAGTGTTAGAGGACATAGTTGTGAATGAGAACCCCATACGTGGGTGAGACAACTGTGCTGAAGTAAATAGTGAAACTCACTACGGAGCCAGAGCCAATCCTTTGCTTTCCAGTGCTAGCTTATAGCTTACTGCACGATGTCTGTGCTCTCATAAGGCAAATTTCCGGAATGAAAGTCTCATTCTGATCCCAAAATACCTATGTGCTTGTTGGAATTATAGTTTGTACTGTTTGTTCGTAATCACTTGTGAAGTTTATTTGCGAGGTGCTTTCTGAGCCTGCAAAACAAAACAGAAAAAGAAACATCACTTTATAAACATCCTTTATAAGTGCTTTACAAAGCTCCATGCAAGAAATTTCAGAAGAGTCTTATAGAGTTCATAGAGTAACATAATCCGGGTAAGGTGAGGCAAGTATTTCAGTGCACAGGGGAAGTCCCTGTCCCCATTGCCTCTCAGGGTTTGAATATGAAAAATCCATGATCCACGTGTTTCAGGATTGGTCTGATTCAGATCAGACCCCCGTGACTCCAGAGTTACTTTTGTGTCCTAAAAGGCTCACCCCCCTGGGAATTTAGATTATATGTGGGTACAATGCTGAAGTGTCCCAAGTTTATCAGTCATTAAAAGGATAGGTTACTTAACCTGATGTCCCTAAGTATGATGATGTTATTAATCATGATATTTTGGCAAAATAAATACAGTATACCACTGAAAGAAAAGTGGTATTTTAATATTTTGTGAGGTAGCAGGACATCTGGATCCTCTGAAGTAATATGACCTGTAACATTAAATGGCTAATTAGTTTCCTTTGTAAGCTAATTATATGTGCTTATGGTGTATAAACATAGAAATAAATGCATGTAGTTCAGCTTTAATATTTTTTTTATACTACAGAAGGTTAGGCTATGCTATTGCAGAGTAAGTTTGGAGATGACAGGCCCATATGCTGCTGCTTCTGGGTTGTTTTAGACCAGATCCTTCCACTGTCTCTCACCAATTATAGGAATCCCTGCAAACATGGAATATGCTCTTCTTGGGCTCGGAAGCACACGGGCTTCAGAGCTGACAGGAAGATGGAGTGTGGCACATCTGTCAGCGTGCAGCTTGTTGAGGTGTGTGCAACAGCCAGCAGAAAGGAGTGCCTCATAGCACAGGACTGTCACGAGTACATTGTACTACCATGTGTAGGGATGGCAGCAAGCAACTGTACTTAACACGTGCTTTAGAATCCGGTCCTTTAAAGACAGTGTTGGTCCTGGGCAAAAGAATGTGTTGCAGCTTTATAAGTGCTTGAAGTGCAAGACCTGTGTGGTGCTTGTGGTGAATGGACCATGCTGAATATCAGTCTGGCTTTCACATTGCAGATGCCATGTGTTGTAGGGTGCTGCAGGTCTTAGTCTTCTTTGCTGGGAACACTTGAATGCTGGAGCTCAGGTATGATGTGATAGGATACACAGATCCCAGACACAGACTGTCAGTTTATGTAGGAATTGAAAATACAGGGATTTTTTTTCACTGCAGGAATACTGTATATAGTTAGCATATATGTTAGGGAGTAGTGGCAGTTGTTTTCCTTCTGATCTTGTCACCCTTCAGATTTCTGTAATTATTCTGATTACCTTTAGGCAAGACATCCTCTTACCCCTCTACACTCACAGCTGCATGTATTTGCGCTGTGTTGACACTGTGTTTCTCAATAGGACACTGCAAGAGGGACTTAGCCCTGGGGTATTTGTGGTCCTGAATTCCCTGCTATGCTACTGCTGCATGTTCTACTCTGAAATCATTCCTGTAAGGTACTAAGCTTTCTGGCCCTAACCCAGTGAAGCACTTAAGGACATATTTAACATTAGGTGTATAAATAGTTCCATCATCTTCATGCCCATGCATTTAAAGTTAAGTGTGAACTGGAGTACTTCACTGGGCTGGAACCAAATTGCTCTGCATCCTGTAGGAGCTCATTGTAGGTGTGTAATCTCTTTAGCCTTGCATTGCCTCTTAGGCCAAAGTTTGTATTTGCATTAAATTTTAATGCTGGATTAGAGTCTGTCATTTAAAATTAGTGATTTTTAAGATCCTTGCTTAGCAACTTTATTGAGAAGTATGTGACTGCTACAAATTCTGTGTAATTGCTGCTTATGAGAGCTAGCTAATCCCATTTTTGTTTTGTGCACTAGCGTGCACAGAGGTGTTTGTCCTAGTTGGATGTCTTCATTCTGGACATATGCAGTACTGGATTCCCAGAGACATCATCCCTAAGTAGCAAGAGGCAAGTGATGTTTTAGATGAAACTACTCTGAAAGCATTCTGCAGTTTTATATTCAGCTTTTTTTCTTTGATCCACACGTCCCTTAGTTTTGAATATATCTACTTATGTGCGCTGTCAAGGTGTGTGTGTTCACGGACTGTCTGGCATAACCTGCATGTACGTAAGTGCACTTCTTCACAATTTCCTTAGTTAATAAATGTAAATTTGCCAAATCTCGTTCTGCATTTCTTTTCCAAAACCTGACTGAGTACTAACAAACAGAGGAGGAATGCTAGAATTTGTCACAAATTTGCTGCAGTAGCAGCAAGTAGAACTTTAAGAAAGGCTTTTCTTCTCTTGTTCTGTAGCTGAACAGGAACTACTAGGATTTCAGATCTCTCACAGAGGTCACAGCCAAGTAGATGAGTAGGAGAGGCTCTCAAATTGGAGAACATCAACAGGAGAGATGTAGAGTGTTACCGCAATGGCAGTGACAAATCTGAAAATTGGTTTTGCCATTAAAAAACCTGTATGGGAAGAAAAGGATTCTACAATTTTTGAGGGAAAAAAATCAAAAAAGGTGTTAGGCATATACCTGTAAGGCAGAGAGGAGTTGCCGTAGTTTATATTAAGGTGTTTATTTTATGATGTGCAAAGGCCAAGTAGTTGTGAGAGTTATAAATGATAAGCTATTTTGCTTGGGTTTTCATCTGCTATTTAGTGCAAGTGAACATATGTAACAATTTGTTTGAACTTTTTCATTTTTCAGTGGTTGATAAATATAAAGGTTGGTATATTCCCCTTAATTTAACAAGCACAGTTTGAAATCCTAGGACAAATCTTAGCTGGTATAAGGTCTACTGAAATGAGATTCTGAAGTCAACAGTCATATCAGTTTAATCATGGCCATTAATTTGCAAGAATGACAAGTGAATTTGTGTGGTAATTCATCCCAAAGTGATTCACGGCCTTTTATTTAAGGAAAGAATTACAAACTTCTAAATATAATTTTGTATCAAAATTGATCCTTTAATTAATTTTCCAGTAGTAAAGTCAGTCTCCTGTGTATTACAGACTGCTAGTATTGCATCTGATGTTTGATGGATTTCTAGAGTTAACGTTTCTGAAGTGAGTATTTCTGTCTGGTTTCAATGAGTTTTCAGTTCATCCTTGTTAAGTGTGGGAAGTAAGCCGTGGGAGACTCGTCAGCTCTCAGACTCCAGGGATAGAGACTGCACAACCTCTCTGGACAACCTGTTCTGCTTGATTGTCCTCATAGTGCTGTTTTTTAATCTCCTGTCCACTAGAAACCTCTGCTGTTTCAGTCCGTGTCATTGTCTCTTGTTATCTTACATACACCTCGATCGAAAGCCTGGCTGTGTTTCCTTGGTCCCTCTGAAATTGTCTCTTCTGTAGGCTGAACCAGCCCAGTTTTGGAAAAGACCTTTAAGGTCATTGAGTCCAACCATTAACTCAGCACTGCCAAGTCCACCACTAAACCATGTTCCTAAGCACCACATCTACAAGTCTTCTAAATGCTTCAGGTTGGTCAGGCATGATTTATCCTTGGTGAATTTATGCTGACTTTTCCCAGTCACTTTGTTCATCTTCTTGTGTCCAGAAGTGGTTTCAAATAGGATTTTGCCCATGATTTTCCCAGGAAAAAAGTGAGAGTGATCATGTGAAGTTCCCTAGGTAATTCTTGCCTTTTTTGAAGATGGGTACAGTATTTAAATGTATTCAGTTGGAGACTTCCCCTGATCTCCACAACTTCTAAAATATGAGAGAATAGCCTTTCAGCCTCATCAGACAGTCTCTCAGCATCTTCCTACAGATCCCATCTGTCTTCCCTAAAACTTCTAAAAGCTGAGATTTCTTGAGGGATCCCTGGCTTAATCTTCTTTCAGTACTTCTAGTTTCTTTCCTCCTTGAACTCTGTAAGTACAAAGGAGTGCAAGATATTGCTGGTGAAGTCCAGCACCATGTCTGCTTCCGCTGTCAGTAAGTCTCCTCACCTATTCAGCAGCTGGTGTGCGTTTTCATTGTTTATTCCTTTATTGCTCCTGTGGTGGTGGAAGTTTTTCTTATTGCCCATAACACACCTTGCCAGTTTCAAAATCAGGCGAGCTTGGATCTTCCTAGCACCTATGTGTTCAGACAGTTCCTCCTTAGTCACTTGTTCCTGCTTCCACCTCCTTTATCCTATTGTTCTGCAGTGTAGTTCAGTCATGATTTCCCTGCTTAGCTAGAGGCCATCTAATATGTCTGCCTGTTTTCCTGAGTTTTGTGCTTGGAGGAGATTGTCCTGAAAGACCTACTAGCTTTCCTGAGCTCCATTTCCCTTCAAAGCTGCCTCTCAGAGGATCCCACAGACCATTTCCCTGAACAAGCTGAAGCCTGGTGTCCAGCTCTGTACTCTGTCGTTCTTTCCTCAAGTTCTTAGGATCATGAACCGAGTTGTTTCATAGTTACTACAGTGAAGGCTGCCATTGATTATCACATTTCCAGTCAGTTCTTCCTTGTTTGTGAGTAACAAATCCAGAAGAGCATCACTCTTCACTGACCTCATAGGGTTAACAAAGCCTGGGGTCCCATCTCATTCACTTTGCCCACAGAGCTTTGTAGCCCTCATCTGCACTAGCCAGTGTCTTTGGTGTCCACATGGATGTGCAAAAATGGGTAATGTTCCAAGGAATGGAAAATTACTGGCAGTCTCTCTGCAATGTAATGGGTAGGTTGCCCTAAAAAAAAAAAAAACAAACCTGTTGTAACTGACCGCTTAGCAAGTATGTTCCTTCATCCCTCACAGGAGGGAATCTCCAACTACATTCACCCACCGTGTTCTCTTGCTCTCTGCTAATGCTCTGCTCAAGCTTAGTTGGTTTCAAAGCCTTCCTTAGCAGAGCTTGTTCTCCCTCATTGGTTATTATGACACTTTACCAATTCTGTGAACTTAGATCAGAGGGCAGAAAAGGACCCTTTCTGCTGCTGTGAGAAGCCACAGATTTCTAGCTTTCCCATCTCAGGAGTCTCCATCAGCATCTTGCTCAAGCATAGCCTCTGACTGTCCCTCCTGCCTTGCATCATGAGCCTCAGGATCTTGCCTCTGCAAAGCCTCTCTGAAGACTCTGATTTCCTGGTCATCCTTCTTGATTTTTTGCAGTCTGCTTGCTTGGGCAGGTTTGTCCACCTAACACTGCTATGCAGTGCACAAATTAAAAAACCTCCTGGAAAAAAAAATTTTGGAACAGTTAATCTCCTCACTTCTTTACCTGAATAACGGCTCGTTGCATACACCAATATTTAAGTTTTTTACCCTCTGATATAGTAAAAATTGATGCAGGTGGTTAAAGGATGGTAAAGTTAAGAAAGAAGGATGATGCTCCAGAAGTTTCCCCCCCCCAGGAAAAACATCTTTTGTATTGTTCCAGTGTTGACTATTGCTATACGCTACTTACAAGTCTCATGTCCTTTTGTTTAGCTGCATCTGTTCTTTTACTCTGATACTCAAACCCTTTATTTTTACTTTTTGGACAGCTGCAGTATGATGAGTGCTGCATGAGCTAAAAATGCTGCCCTTTCCTCTGAGGCACACAATGTAAAATAATCAGGAGGAAATCAAGACAGAAAGTAGAAATGTGAATATGGTTGCTGCAGCTGAAATCATACGGAGATAAATCTGAAAATTAAATGCAAAATAGAAAATTAGTATAAATACCTTCCATGCCAATAACCAAACAGCATGGTGAGATGAACTCAAAAGCAATATGTAAGTTAATTCACAAGATCTCTAGGCTTACCTGTGCATGTGAATATTTTGGGGGACTGTAGAATAGAACAGAGGAAGTGTTCTCAACGGAGAACACTCCGTTCTCAACGGAGATTGACTAAAAGGAAGACTGAACAATTAAAAAAAGATGGGTCTTATAGGGCAGTATTGTCTTTTCTTTTGATTTTCTTGGTTTTGTAGGAACCCGAAAATGTTACAGGATATAAAAACAGATGACCATGGAGATGAGTGACTCTTCAAGTGTAAAGGAAGTTTAGACTGTAAATGCATTTTTAAGAATGGATTTAGCTGTGAAAGAAGTAGCTTGGGAAGACCCTACAGTGCTGTAACCCCATTAGTCACAGTGGAAGAGGTAAAAAGGCTCGTTAAAACAATAAATGCACGTGGAAAAGGGGTGACAGAATGGTGAAAGCAGCAGCTGCACCCTGGAGGGAACAGGCAAACTGGAGAAATAGGTTGCGAAAGAGAGAAGGCAATTTTTATTGTGACTGCCCACCGTCTGAATTCCCCCTCTTCTTATCCATATTAGCTCAATGTCACGTTGACCCTTCCTCTAGCAGGCACAGAGAGGGGAGGAGACTTCCACACTTGTCAGTATTGGTTCTTCAGTCAGATGAGGAGAATGCACTGATATGACACTGGTTATTTTACTAGTATGTGGGTCAAAATAAAATCTGACAGCAAAGCTTTTCAGAAACTGGGTGAGCACTCCTTTTTTCTGTGATCTTGTTGTACAGAGTGTGCAAGAAACCTGGGGTAGTTTGTCTTCCTTACACTACTACATGGTGCGCTGCAGAAAAAAAATTTCCTAATTTTGGTGGAAATGAAAGCCTGGAAGCTCCACTTCCTCCCTCCTTAGGCTGAGTGAAGGCTCATTGTGTGCACCAGTCCTGGAGTTTTGTTACCTTCTGATCTATTAAAAGAGTGAATTAACTTTTTCCACCTTAAAATGCTTGCAATCACACCCTACCCCACCCCCCCATATCTAACCAGACCTCCATGGTACTGGATTCTCATGCCCAAGTGGGTTTTACTGAAGTTCTGTGCCAGTGTATGACAGTTTCTCTGTCTTCTTATTGCTGCATGAAAAAGAAATAGTATATTACTAGGGTTAGGGTTAAGGTTGAGACAGTGAAAGAGCCCAGAGCCCCCAGGGCTGGAAAATGCATTCCAAGAGGATCGTGGCAGGGCCCCAACATTGCTGTCTCCACACCTTTTGATTCCGGGTTAGGGTTAGAGTTAGGGTTAAGTTTAGGGTTTGTTAGGTTTAGGGTTAGGGTTAGGGTTATGAAAGTGTATCAAGTATGTGAAAGTTAATCAAGTCTTTTTTTTCTCCAAGTGGCTTTTCTTTCAAACTAATTAAAATAATTCAGATGACTCAAGAACATCTTAATTGACTTAGTATTGCAGTTTTGAAAAACTGGTGGAAAGACTTTTTGGGATTAATCCAACGTCCTAGCATGCAAGAGATTTGAATTCAGCTGTTAGTGTTGGGGTTCACTTCATAATTTTGAGAAATACCTTCACCTTTCTTCTAAATGTCAGGTTTGATGGTCCATTCTCACACTTTATTTGGTGCATTAAAGTGATTCTTGCACTCAGTGGGTTTTTGTAGGTTTAGGAATCTGTCCTTGAGGCTGAAATTGTGGACTTTCTAAGGTGATGTACAGCTTGTTCCCAAGGACCCGGTCCTACCTGAGCTCTTGTCCCCTACCCCTTGTCCCCTCTCCGTGCATGCCACTCTTTGTGCCAGCACTGGTGTCTGTGCAGCCACATGTTCATGTGATGAGGAAAATGACTCGAATGAAGATTTAAATGGGTAGGTAGGTGGATTTACAGACCATTTTCTAGGCACGTAATTTCCTTAACAAAGCTCACTGGACAATGCACTGGACAATGTTATAGAGGGGATGGGGAGGTAAAGCTTGGGTTGGGCCCATTTGGAGAGCAGGTGGGATCACACCCTTGGCAGTATCTGCCACGGAGATTGACTAAAAGGAATTAGAGGACTTTAAAACTGAGTTACTACTTGCTAGGGAGATTCCTGGGCTTCTAGGGAGTTCAACTAGTAAATGGTCTTATTATCACACATGTAAATTTCCTTTCAGCACTCAGTCATCTGCAGTCAGGGTTATTTGGTTTGGTTTTTCCTTCCATAAGATGCAGGGATTTCTTGCATGATGTTTTCTTTCATGAGCTGCTTACGTGTTTGCCACTTAACTTCCTCCAGCTTAGATGGAGAATTGAGGGTAACATGTTGATTTTAAGGTTCACACAGCTACATTACGTTCTCCCTGATGTGAACTTTATACTGCTTTATATTATTTTTATATTTATGCAATACTCAAGTCTCAACTTACTTTAGTGTAAAGGAGGACGCAGCTTCATGTCTTTTGACACACACAGACATCCACAGACACACAGTCTATTTGAAGTGTCTCCTTTCTGCAGAATATGTGCATGCCTATAAAAGTGGTTGCGGAGTGTGTCTGTAACCTTCATGTATCTGTAACCAGTCAGGTGATGACAAAGGAAGGCTTCATTGAGAAGAACTGGCAATTCAGAATAAGCCCAGGACATTATGTCCCAAAAAAGAGAGATTCTATTGCAAAGTAACTTACTGCTGCTGGGCCAAGTCTGTATCCCACTGAAGTCAGTGATTTAGCTTCAGTAGATGTAATCTTTGTCACAGATGTGACTAGTTGCCATGTATAAAAAACAAGTTTCATGTGCCATTTCCAATGATATGTTGCTCTGAAATTGTGTCAAAATGAGAATGTTACCCAAAGTATTGTCTTAAATTGTCTTAAGTCTCTGAAAATCTTTCCAGGAATTCTTCTTTTTCTTAAAGTTTTGGAGTGTAGGTGAATGATTTTGTGATATATTTTTCTTGTATCTGATTTTCAGGAGGCACGATCAATCAAGAAATTACCTACCTTGATTCACTCTGGATTAGTGGCTGTTTATGGCACAGTTGTTTTGAATCGGATAGTTCTCTTTTTGGGAACAGATGATGGACAGTTACTGAAGGTAAGCTGAGTGTGGCAGTTCTGCCTTTTTCCACCAGCTGCTGCTGTGTTCAGGTGGGTAAATGGTTCCTTGTTTAGACACTGTATTATAAACAGATATGATCCCCTGAGTCTCTATTTCTTTTTTGTTTGTTTGTGGAATAACTGTTGTATTGTCACTTGGAGAGCAAGATAACTTTGAAAAGCAATTATGTATCCTGCCTAAAATTCAAGGAAACATTTCATGAGACTGCTAATGCCCATAGTATTAATTTATAGACTGCGGAGTTCTCAGTTATTTTGTCTTCTTTTTTCCTTCCTTGCTTTGATTTTTCAGTAGAAATATTAAATATTGTTGGATTTTGGAAGCATATTTATTTGTTTGTTAGCCTATCTGTTTGATGTGAATAGCTGTCTGTTAGAGAGAAAAATCAAGATTCATTTTGCCTTAGCTTCTCAATAGTTGACCTACACTAACTTACATCAATCACCTGGAAATGAAAGTCATCTTATCTCATTATCAAACATTTCAGCCATCCAGTCAAATGTCTTTTATGCTTTAATTTTTTTTCTGGGTTTTGCAAGAATGTGGATTTCCTGTCTACACTGCAAAGGATGACTCTCATTCTTTGTCTTTATTAAGCAGACATTTGGAGAGGAATATAGTAGAGACCTTGAAAAAGCTTTTGCCCATTTGATTTCATTGTGCTTTTGATAGTGAAAAATGAAATTGAAGTGTTCTCTGTCTCCTTAACACAATGGAGACCATGAACACATCTCCCTTTTTTAGTCATGAAAAAGCAATGTGGGTGTGCTTATTAACTTGCAAAATTAAGTTTCTGTGGTCTCTGGTTCCCTTGAATTCTGTGCGAAGAGTGATGCAAAATGGTAGAGCTGGGCGAGGTAAGAAAAAGAAATACTATCACGGATGTGTGTTTACAGAAGCCACAAAGAAACTTGTATAAGTTCCTTTTTGCACTGTGAGTGTCTGGATGTTAATTTGTTTTCTGAAGGCCAATGCTTTCTTCTCCATTCATAAGAGTACATAACTTTGGGGTATAGGCATCTCTCCCACATTCAGTTTCTGCATCAATAAGGAACAGGCTTGGTGGAAGGCATGTTTCATGCACTAAAGCAGTGCCAGATTCAGAGCAAAATGTGTCTGGCATGGATTTTCTGGAACTTCTGTTCTGGTGTTTTTTTTCATCTTTCTCCAGTGTGAGAACCAATGCAGTAGGTGAATTGAATCAGGGCACAGTAATTCATCTTAGAATCTTTGATGTAGCTGAAATTAGGCTTGTGTTTAAAACATTGACTGATCAGTTAAAGAACTTGTGAATAATTTAATTCTATGTGTTTTAGGCTATTCTTAATGAGGATATGGAATCTAATTGCCCAGAGGTTTTATACGAAATTGAGGAGGAAACCTCCATTTTCCATAAACTTCGACTTGATCCAGTGAATAATAACTACATCTATCTGTCCTCTGCCAATAAGGTAAGTACAATATTTAATAAAATAATAAGTTTGTGTAAACTACTGCTTTAAGGATTTTTACCACGGTAAAGGTCAGAGTTAGACCTTTAATATCCCACTTTACATCTAGTATCTGGTCATGTTGTCTAAATTTGAGCATCACTTCTGCAGAACTTAGAAGAGTTTCTACTGTCACGATGCTGCCCAGTGTTGCTATGATCCAGCAATACCTTTAATCTCATCCTTATTTTATGCCATTCTGTCAAGAGAGTATTTGGTTTTGTTTTTCCTGGAGGCATCATGGAGAATCAACTTGGAGATAGATCTTAATTTGAGAGATGGCTTTGAAGTCTTAGTTGTTATGAAATCAATGATAAAGCTGAAATCTGTGATAAAGTTCCCATTGTCTTCAGTTACACATAGACTTTATAAGAACAGAACAAAACAAAAGCACAATGAAAAGTGAGTAATGTGTATGCATAGGGAGGCCAGGAGATCAGCAGTCACTGAGAGCTGCTGCACGTGAGCAAACGTGTTGGAGCTGCATGTCAAGCAGTGAGTGGCTCCCAGGAGCCAGTGTAGTTGTTCCAGCACATCCTGCAGCAGGGCTACTAAGCAGCAACTCAGAAAATCCCTTTGTCTCACCAACAGTGGGGAAGATGGCATTGAAAACACAAGGGCTGGCTGTCCATCTTAGCTGGACAGGATTTTGCACAGCACTTAATTACCTTCATTTACAATAAAATTACTTTTCCAGCAGTGAGCATAGCATTTTGGCCTGCTGTCTCAGAGTGGGGGTAAATTGTAGGAGAACCCCTGACTGATATAAATCATCTATCACAAATGCAGAAAAAAAATCAAAATTTCAGTCAAAAGTATATGTATATTTTCAAATTAAGACTTGAATTTTCTTTTGGTTTGGTAAAAGAGCAGTTGTTACAGAGAAACAGCAGCTTTTAGAAATAAATGTGCCTCTCTGATCATCTCTTGGAACTGAACTAAGGCTTCTACACTGTCTTTTTTAACTTGCTAGTAATCTAGGATTTTGACTAGTTTCTGAACTGATTATCTCACGCACCTTCTGATAAATTGCATTTTACGATATATGGATGGCAGAAAGCCATATATCCTTGTTTCTGTTCACAAAATATAGGAACTTTTAATTCTTGCAAATTTGTAAAAAAAAAAAAGGTTTGAATTAGTTTTTCTTACTAAGATCATTGATTGACATTGTTATTAAGTGTTACTTGTATTTGTATTCAGTATTTGTAATCAGCTTTCTCTTTTTCTTTTTCCTTTCCTTTTCTGAAAATGGCTGGCTAGGATATTCAAGCTGAATGTACAAGTATAGATACATACAATATAGCCACGATTATGTACATTTACTTATTGAAATGGCATTTTCATGCATGCTAAGCAGTTGCATGCGTTTGTTCTAGTGTGCACATGCAGTAACCTGACATGGTGATGCAAACACAGATGCATTTTGTTATGCGCATGCATTTTTGGATGCACCTTCATCAATCATTTAAATATCTCAGTTCTGAGGAGAGGAAAATGGTGTTCTGCTAAGCAGAGCATTATTTGTAAAATATATCTCCTTTCTATTATTATCTATAATTCACTATGCTAATCAGTCTTTCTTGCATTAATCTGCCCATGCTGGCCTTTGAGTAGTAGAACCAAATTGTTGTTGTCAGAGGTGTTTCATTATCTGATGGCAAAATACAGCGTGTGCAAAATAGGATGCCTATTTCTATCCAAAGGTCTTCTGGCAGAGGGGAATCCATAAGGAGACTTCCCCAAAGGAATTGTGCTTGGTTGCTGTCAGATTTTTAATGGTAACCGTTAACTTCACTGTTTATGGAGGCTATTTTAATTCAGTGTATCATTGCATTCTTTGGTTTCAGGTGAGAAGAATACCAGTAGCAAATTGTGGTAGATACGCTTCTGAGCAAGAATGCTTATCTGCAAAGGATCCCTACTGTGGGTGGTGTTCTTTGAATCAAAGGTATTTTTTAATATTTTAGACTGTCATATAAAAGCAGAGCATTATCAGTCAATGTACATTTTGGCTGGCTTGGGGCTATTGAGCATCATGATTTTGTCTACTGAATTTTTATGGAATCAGTCATTGCCATGAATGTGAGACACTTTCTTGTCAAGTGAAAGGGAACTCTGCACCTTTTAAAGACCATGTAACCCTCAGATTTTTGAGATCTACCCATAAAATATATGTTGGGCTAAGAATATTAAATTATTTTGCTTTTACAACAGATATTTTTGCTTTCCAGATTGAGTGAGAGATGAAATTGTATAATTGTGCTTGAAGCATCTTAATAGCTGGGACCATCTTGTATGTGAGAATGAGAAGAGTGCTCAGATGTGCTTCAGTATTAATAGTTCCTTGCTTTGAAACCTCTGCCTTTGGTTTAGGCCAAAGGAGAATTTCTTTCTAATACTTCATTCATATATTTGAAGCAGGTTTGAAAGCTATCTCTGACCTGGACTGGAGAAATTCTTCAGTCATCAGGCCCAGTCTTGGCAATTGCAAGCAACCACACCATGTAAAACTAAAAAACTTATCAAGGACCATCATAAATTTAGATAGACCTTTTGTCCTCCTTGTCCTGGTTGTGTGGCTACCTAACAGTCTCATTTTTCTTCTGGTTAAAATATGTCTGCTCATTTTCATCATGTGTGTGTTTATAGACAGGTTATACTTACTTGTTATGGTGCTCACATCACCTTGGCCTAAATAGGTTTCCCCCCTCCCTTATGCTTACCTCTTCAATATTTTTTGTGGAAGCAGTCTCTCTTTGCTTTTATTTTGGTATGCTAAAACAGCAAACTTCACTGAGATCGTCTCACATAGGATACTCCTTTCTTACCTCCATTAACCCTTCTGTGAAATTTATGCATCCTTTTAAAATAAGGATGACCAGGACTGTCACATTGTTCCAGAAGAAATTTCAGCTGTACCTTGCTTAATGTTGTTTAATCAGGGTGTCCAGGAAGCATCTTAGTGTGTTCTGGAATCACAAACGTCTTTTTCATAACAGCATCACATTGATGGGCCACAATCTTCCATGATCAAATAATGCCCCCAGGTCCTTCTCTTTCTTTGTTTTCTTTCCAGCTGATGAGCTTCCGGTCTATAACACATGGGTTGTGAGATTTTTACTGCTCTAGGTACATGTTCTTGTACTTTATGCTTTGAAATGCCATCTCATGATGGTTATCTAAATTTTCCTGTGTGATATTTTTATCTTCCTCTACATGATAATGTTCCCAACTTTGTATCATCAGCAAATGTCAATAGTGTAAACCTTCTCTTATGCCAGTTTGTTCACCGATTAAAACCTTAAACCAAAGTGACTATAAGATGGATTTTTGACAAATTTCACTAGTAACCTTCTTTTAGGAGGTTAATACTACCCATTTTGGTTTGTTTCAGTGTAAACATGATTTTGCTGAAGACCTGCTACTGTATGTTTGCAAAGGTAGTTATTGGAAGAGAGTAGGTGTTTATTCTGTAATATATTTTCTTCAGACTCTCTTTTGCTACTTTGTTACAAACTGTGTGTGTAACAGTGCTAAGCTTTTCAGGCTTTTAGTTACCTTATAAAGAGTTTGTAACAGTTATTAGTCAGGGAATCCCCTGCTTTTGAGGGGAATCACCAAAAGTTTCCACCTAGTTGAAACAGAAATAATTTACTCTTTTGGTGAAAAAATGAATTACTATAAGATGACTCCTGTTCAACACCCACATAATTTTTTACTGTTAAACACTTTGCATCATGAAATATTTGGTTTGGGAAGAGAGAGCTCTGAGCAAAGCTTTAGAGAAAAAGACGTGGTTTTAGCCAGTATTTTAGTCAAAGTCCATATATGCCCACTAAAACAATATATTCCGTAGTAATTTTGAGATCAATGATATGTTTTGTGCTTACAGGGAAATAAACTTTCTATAAAATGTGCACTCCATTTTTAAATAAAACTTACTAGCAGTGCTAGTACCTCATCTTAAAGACAGTGTGAACTGAAATCCAGTATTTTAAAGAAAAAATCTGCACATCCATCGCAAGAGAAAACAAAATTAAACAAAACATTTCTACTGTTTCTATTTCTACTCTTTCTTCCATAGCAACAAATATATAAATTCTCCTTTTCACTTATGATCATTCAAAACAATTAGTCATAGCATTGTGTGATTTCTTTTAATGTTTACAGGTTTTCTATAGATGAATCAGATTTACCTGAATTATGCTGAAATACAATTCTAATACAAGGCACTGGTGTTTTATATGTATTTTTCATATGGAAATGACACAATATGTTATCTGACAGGACCAGACTTACTTTTGAATTGGTCAGTGTGTAGGACGTAGGCTTCATTCAGGTGTTGGTACCTTGGAGAAAGAAGGAAGCCAAAACTTTCTCTGAAAGCATGTTCTCATTCCATGAGGAAATCAGTATGCTTTAGCAAGGTAGAGAGGGCAAACATTGTAGGATCTGCGGCTAATACAAGATCAGTGAAGCAGAGACTTAAGTAAATATGAATGAACCAGTATGCATAGACATTGTTTTATCATAATGGAATTAGAACTCCATTCCAGTTGTGTAGAGGAATCTTTAGTAGTATAAAGAACTAGCTTGCTGTGAAATATTTTCAAAAAATCCTCACTCTACTTTCCTCTGTACACGTATCTATGCCTGTCTGAAATCTGACCCAAGGGTTTCATGCCTTTTATCTTCATACTTGTATAGGGTCCACTCTACCTTTCCAAGAAAGTAGTTTTCTGAGTCTGCATGTTAATTTTCTGAGCCATGTGGTTCACAAATAATATTTATCTGTTATATTCATTCCAATGTGCTTGCAATTGATATCAATTTTCTAAAAATAGGGATATTACAAAATATTTTCCTCTTCAGGTGAATGGAATTCATGTTACTCTTGGTCTGTGCAGGGCAATTGTGAGAATTTATTCTGAGGGGCATCAGATGTCACTGCTTCCTATGAAAATGACTGTTCTCCATAGCACATTGTTTGACTGTTAAAGGTCAGCTTTTAGAGCAACAAAAGATGCATTTTTTCGTGACATAAAAGCAAGCACGACCCTGAGTCCTGTGTGGCATTACTGGTTTTGCTATTAAACTCTCAGATTCTTCATTGCAGATGAGGAAAACAAGTTCACTGCTTGTTCCTCAGGCAGTCTAAGAAAGCAAATAACTTTGTCCTAGGACAGTTGTAAATATTCAGCTTGACAGTTTTCTTTTTTAATATTTTAATATTAGTGTCACTGAAATGCATATGCTTAATTTAGTGCCAAGTATTGCAGAATGTGTTACCTTGCAAATTTACCTTCATAATCCTCAGCCTGTCAGAAACTGTGGAATGTCTTTCTTCCGTGCACCATTGCCGGTGCGAGTTACTTTCCTGTACATATCTGAGAATCTGGTTTATGAACATCTGTTGATGACAGATCCCATCTTCTGTGGTTCTGAAACTCTGGTGCTAAACTGTGGTGCTAATGGACTTTTGTGATCTCGGTAAGGTGAAGAGAGATATCAACGAGACTGAAATTTGTCCTAGTTCAGACAGTTTGAAGTGTCAGACATATAGTCCCAATTTATTACATTATCATTACAATCTGAATATATTCAGATGCAAAGCCCTACCAGGTTCTTGTGCAGCAGGAACTCAGTTTCCTGAGTTAGACCACAAAGGAAGTGACCTTGTGCTCAACTGCATTCTAGTTGCCAACAACTTCATCTACAGAGAAGACAACTTTATGATTTCTATGGTTTGTGAGGTTATTTTGGGCATTCTGTAAAGTGCTGGATATTTTTGTTAAAAGTCATTCTTGTGTTATTCCTTCTGGGGAAAAACACATTGCTTGTGAAATATGTTTGTGCAGTGAGCTTCTCATAAAAAATGACTATGCTTTGCAACTATATACTCATTTCTAGTTCATAGCAAAGGAATGGCTCATTAAGGCACGTCACTGATCATATGATTGAAACTATACATCATCTATGTTTGGTAGAAAAGTAGGATTAAAACAATATTAAATGTTACATTTATTTATAAATATTCAATAAAGATTGCATATTTATAAATATTTTCTTTATAAATACTCCATATGAAAACATGAAGATATATTCAGTTAGCACTTACTTTAATTGCTAACAATATGAAATTACTTGGAGTTAATCTATGAATTGTTTGTTAACTGTTGAAAGCAGGCAATATTTTAAGGATTCACCTTTCAAACTCAGTGATTGTGCATCTAATTTGTATGCCTGTGTTCTCTTTTTCTTATAACATGTTGTAACATGTAATCTTCGTTGTACTTGTTTATGTCAGTGTTTCCTCATTCTTCCTAATTTTTGTAGCGTATTTTCTGTTTCCTACAGTTTGGCGTCTATAACATTTTTGTTTCCTTTGTACCATCCTACATCTGAAATGGATTTTTTGTTTGAAGACAGAGAAATCTATTTTGAACTACCTTTTCAAATCTGGTGGTTTTAACCAAGTGCACTGACATCAGTGGATGACAAAGAAAATTAGGAAGGAGGATGCATCTCATCAACTCTATACATTTGTAACATAGCTCTACATCTGCTCTTCGCCCCCATCTCTTCTTATACTCTCTGGAGAGAATGAGCAGCTTCTATAGTGTAGTTCATTTCATCTTTGTATGAATGTCTAAAATAGGTTAGGTGAATTGCACCCTAGAAGAATGTATTTTTCCCCGCAGACTGCAGAGGGAACCGGCAGGGGGGTGGGGTGGGGCGTGTCAGCAGAGCGGGGTCGGATCTAGAGCTTTACAATGAAGAAATCAAGTTGGGGGTGATGATTTCCGTCCCAGGCTACCAATTCCGCTGTTACTGGCCAAGCATATAATACTTGCTTAAGTCCCATGGATTTAATCAAGACCCTCAAGCATATATCAATGCATTGTAATTTATTTTGATAAGCAGAAGATTTTACTGATTGTTTTCCTGAAGCTTTTTGCAGTTGTAACCATATTCCTGTAAAAAAATCAATAGTATTTCTGTAAAAAATCAATAACTTTAAATAAGTTGAAGTACAGTGTCTGAAGTCAAAGCCATGATAAGGAGGCTAGTATAATTTTATGTATACTTTTAGGTGCACATTAAAAGAAAATTGTACACATTCAAACAGCATAAATGGTTGGTATAACATTTCACATGCACCCAATAAAGATCTGGAAATCCTGCTAAGTTTCCCTGCCAAAAATCAGGTATGTACACCCAGTTTTGTGTATGTTTGTTTATTGTGACTTAAAATGTGTGATTTTGTTGCTTATTGCAGCTTCTCTTCTTTTGTTGCCATGATCCATATATTAGTGCTTCTTACCTCAACAACTGGCAAATGTCTTGGAAATCTCAGTAAGCTCAATGTGTCAATTAGATAAATATTCTCTTCCTCTCCTATGATGTATCCTGAAGCTATGTTTCATGATGTTGAGTCAAAAATTCAAATATGCGCTATGCTGATGAAGGCAATGTTTCTGTTGTATCACTGTATCAGCTATGTTAAATATTCCAGTAACTATATATCAAGTGCATTATGTAAGTTCTGAGCTTTGTAACAAGTTAGAAAACATTCACTGGGACACATATGCTAACACAAATGCATCTTTAAGTGCTTGATATTAGTATGTGCTCTGTATCTGTTCACAGCACCCACAGCCTTGAGTATTTGATTATCAACTCTTGTGACCAGCCACTTAATCTGCACACTATTGTTTCTGATTTCCTGATTGAATACACTAATGTGATCGTATCTGTAAAGTACTCTTGGCCGAAAACAAAGGATAATTCATTACAATACAAATTCTGTTTCATAATTAAGTGCGCTTTGGTTATGTATGCAAACGACGTCTGTCTCTGAGGATCTGAGTGTATTTTTACTCAAATATTTTTAAAGGAATATAACAGCATATAACACTGTTATAGCAAAATTCTAGTTTTAAAATTCAAAATTATTTCAGATTGCTCCCCTAACATACTGTACAAATCCATTTAATTTCTGGAAGTAAGCAATGCTGTTCCTTTCAGAATTCTTTTTGTATTGCTTCTTCAGTTAGGAGAGTTACACTCCTCTGAGAGCCTACCTAGTGAATTCTCTGCTTCCACCACAAAAATTTTCATTTTGTACATTTCATAGTTTGTCATCTTCTGTAAAGACAAGGTGATGACTTAACAAGTATTACAAAAAACCTGTTGTATTCTTGTTTTTATTGTTTTGTAGGTTGTTGTGACTGCAAATGTAAGCAAAATCCTTACTTTCTGTATGATAAAAATTGTAACATCTGTTGAAATATTTTATGAAAATGTAGTGCTGAAAAATTCGTCCTGCTTCTGCAATCTAACCACTCCGATGATAACTGATAATGGTATGTTTTACTATTACATACAATTACATGTATTTAGTGCTTATTCACTGTCCCTTATTACTGGGGAGTACTGCATACAGGCCTAATGAGTATGAGAGTACATAATGCTTTTTATTAAATGTCATTGAAGAAAAATAATTCACATTTTGTCAAGTGATCTGAGTATACTCACACTATTCTTGATGATTAAAGTTTTGTTAATGTGGAATCCTTTCTAGGAGTAATAACACATTACCCTGTGTCTGGAAGCAGCTTCTTCCATTCATCCTATAGCAATGCAGTGTTTTAGTATTACTAGTATATTTCTTTACATTGTACCATTAATAACTATCTAAGGAAACTTAACTGACAATCAAGCTGGCTGGAGCAATGGAAGCAGTGTTGATCTAGTGATCTCCCTTGACAAATAAACCTGTTTTAACTCTTCTCTCATCTGTAAACAGAATATTTTTTTTGCAAGAAACTGTACTAGCATAAATAAAAAGATAATTTAATTGTGAATGTCTGTACAGTAAATAACCTTAAGATTTAATTAACCGTTTCAACCTAACTTAGGCACTGTGAGAAAGTGATTGTTCTATGTAGAGGATTAGTAGAAAAATATGGTTCAGGGGCAATTTGGTGGATACATCTTTTTGACTTGGTTTCATTCATCTTTCTGAATAACTGGTTGAATCATATTGCAATGATTCCAATACTACTTTGTGCACCAGTAGTTCTCAGAATTAGAGGCCTGAGTGATTTGTATTGGATGTGCGATGCTTGTGATCTGGTTTGTGTATCTTATGAACAGCTACAAGTTCTAGAATGAGAAAGTTAATTTCTGAATGTCTAGACTTTTGAGCTGTTCTTTGATCTTAAAGATCAGATGATAATCCTTCACAGTAGAGTCATATTTGACTGAAGGTAGGTAAACATCCCCCTTGCATTTCTTCAAGGGTCTGTATAGAACCACAAAGCTTTTTTAATAAAGCTTGACCTTATAACTTCTTAAAGTTGCTTACATTAGAATGCAAGAGAGAGGGACAGATAGCAAGCTGAGGGGATACCATGTGCTTTTGAGTGACTTGGAGAGGAAACAGAAAATTCAGATAAATGCCTGCCTCAATAATACAGCCCAAAAGACATGGAATACCCTTCATAAATCTGATTATCTTATAAAACCTTTGTGTAAAAAAGACAAATGAAATGTTATCCCTGACTTATAAGGATCTGTTATTCTGAAGAGCTCAGTGCTACAAAAGAACTCTCTCTCTCTCAGGAAACCCTTGCCCCTGAAGGAGGTTCCTTGGAATATTTGGATCTCAGGAGCCTTTGGCCTTTGTATGGGAAAAGCTGTTCTGGCATCATAGAAATGTTGTGTCAAGTTCCTATCCAACACTGATTTGGGAATTGAGGAGAAAAGACTGTCTGTCACTAGGAGGTGACAGCTAGAGTGATATCCATAGGTATTCTAGTCTATTAAGTAAGCTGCCTTTTGTAAACACTGTTAGTGGATTTTTGAGAGGGAAAGATGCATTAGAAAAGAGGAAAATGTTCTTTATTGACCCAGTTGCAAAAGCAATGTTTTCTTGTAATTATGGGGTGTATTGTTTTGGTTCTTTGTCTTTTTGGACTAAGGCTTTCTCTTAACTCCATTAGCAGGATCTCAGAGTACAGTTATGGAAACCAGCATGCCTTGCCTTTGCTTTGTGCCAAAAATGAGCCCTTTTCAAGTGTTAACCAGAAGGCTGTGAGGTTAGCTTGTGCCTGCCAGTATTACTGTCACTCATGTGCTCCTATGAGCTGGGATGTATTAGTGGATAATGCAAGTGTGAAGTTATGTTTACTATTTATGGTACCTCTTGTAAGGTGACCTCAGTCTCACAAGAGAATGCACTTAAAAAACTCCTTTAGGTGCAATTTCTCGGAAAAAACATTTTGAAAATACCTCCTTCTCAATGCAGTCTAGTGCATTTAAAAGGTCAGCCCAGACCACACAGAAAATAAGAGGTTGCATTAATTTCAACAGAGACAGAATCAGGAAACCATATTTGATGGTGTTGTTTTTAAAATATTTTTACAAACTTAAAAGAAAAGCCAAACTTTACCAGAAGGAGATAAATTCCTTATTTTTACTTACTACTCCTAGCAAAATACTATTTTTCTGTAGCTCATGGCTTGAGACCTTTTTCATATATTGATGTAGGCAAGTGATTTAGGCAATTGTGTACCAACATGTCAGATTTCTGCAGATAAGTAGATTTCTGGAGATGCAAATGTTTGATGAAGGATTTCACAATGTCTGTGTCTACTCATCTACATCTTTAAGCATTAAAATACCATAAAAACCAGACTCTTTGCTATCCATTTAGTAAGGTATTTAATAGTATGAATGGTCCCCAAGGGCTGTTTCTAACAAGCAGTTCAGGTGACCTTTGCAGTGAGCACCCAAGTGCAGCAAGTGCCATGCTGATATGTGGAGCTGGGAGATACTTCTCATTTAACAACTGTAGATGTAGCCAAAGCTGGTTTTCATCTGAATAAGCCAGGCTGCGATAAAGGCAAGGTTTATCTACCTTTGCAAGGTAGATATACTTAAAATATGTGTAGCTTTTCTGGATTAAAAAGCTAGCTACTTCCTAGCATAGAGAAGCCAGAAAAGTCTGCACACATGGGTTTCATTTGATCTCAGGCAGTCATTCATTTCACAGATGTACACATCTGCAGGCACACAGATGAAAGAGACCATGGCATAAGTGGTATATATCTAACTCTACTTTTCGATGTGGTATTCTGCTCGTAAGAGAAGATAGTCTTTCATACCACAGCTGCCAGTGAATTGTCGGTATAGTAATTGCTAGCTGAAGTAATGGCCAATTGACTCATGCAATCATAAAAGATTTAAATAGGATGAAAATTGCTACTGCATAGATTACAAAAGGAGACTCTTGAAACCAAGTCTCTGAGACAGATAGAGACAGAAGTATGATATGTTGGGGTCTTTCACAGCAAAACAGTTTGTTGAGTTAGAAGACTTGAATTAGGGATCTGGCTGTGCCACAGTACATATCACTGTGTGCTTCCTGGGAGATGATGTTATATCCCTGCTTCATGGTAGCATTTCCTTATCTGTATCCTAACAATATTACTTTTGTTTGTCGTGCAGTGGTGGTATCAAGCTTAATTAATGAGTTGTATTTAAAGCTTTGGCACAACTCAGCTGAAGGGTGCTATAGAAGGACAAAATCTACACTTTTTTATCAGTCAAAAGTGGGAGTGAATGCATGAGAAAAGGTGCATACCAAGTAAAGAACGGCTGAAAGCACATGAGCTTTCAACTGTATTATTTTTTAACAGTTATTTCTTGTGATATCCAGCATGTATCTAACGTGAACATTTTTCCAGATTGTCTAATTCTCGAAGCATCGCTGTCCTCAAGCTCTTGGAATATCACACAAACATTTCAGTCAAAAAAGTAAGAGTCTGGTTCTTCCTAAAGTTCATTGAGGGATTGACGTGTGTGGGGTGTGGGGGACTGAAGTAATTCATCATTCTATTTTTGGTATTTCTTAAGGAACTACATACATTTCACTGAAGATAGTAAAATCCCTTTTCTTGGCCCACTTCCTCCTCCTTCTCTTTTCCTTTTTTGGTTTGGTTTTTTTTTGTGTGTTCTTAGAGAGCTACTTCTTCTGATGACTCTCTCATTTAATGGGACCCTGACAGCTAACTGTAGGAGAGTCATTATAGTGACTGAATCTACGATGCGTGCCTGAAGAGATAATAAAGGATGTCACAATGACATTAAAATCCTTTTTGTCCTTGGGAAAAAGGTGAATTCCTGGTACTCAGGATAAGACCTAGAATAGAGGAGTCAAGAGATTCTGTAAAAGTGACTTTGTGAAACTGTTTTTTATTAGACCCAGATGCAATTTAAATATGGTCCATGGCTAATGAATACAATTAAACCAGAGAGTAATGTCTAATCTGCTAATATGAGTAGTGAATACCTATTCTTCTGCACACATTATTTTTCAGAGCCACACTCTTTTTGAGAGCTGGCAGAGTAAGCACTCATGCCCAGTACATGGCCTAATCCTTTATGATAGGAGGTTGTTAATATTTAGAAAGATCTGACTAATATACACTATAGATAATTACAGTATTTCTGTTCAGAACATTCCTCCTCTATACAAAAAGACTAATCCATAGGCACCTGGGATGAAATTAACTCTTGCTTTTTGGGAAGCGGCACATCACTTCCCTGTCCCTGGGGCAACACAGGGAAAGAGTTGTCTTTCTCTAAATCAGAGCATTTCTCAGCATGTGTGGAGAAGAACTGTGCTGCCCTTGGCTCTCTTCCATGCTTATAGAGGCATTGCAAAGCAAGATAGGGACAAAGTAGTCTCCAACAGGCATCTTTTTTGGTAGGAGAAGGCAATAGCAAACTGGCGATACTTGCTGGCACTACTCACACAGAACAGAAATTCAGGCAAGCTGTTAAAGAGTCAGCGATGATTTTCTACCCTTTTCTGGTTAAAAAGTACTACCTGGCCACTCACAAACTGGAGTAAATCACAGCAAAATGAAACCAAAAGTGTTCTGTCTGCTTCCTGCTTTTTTTGAAATTTATGACTTTAAGCATCTCAGCACAGATTGTATTTCATAGTAGATTTCTCCTCAGAATAAACACAACAGAACAATAGGCTTGGAGGGTAAACACAGGTTATGTGTTTTATCCATTTCATTACATGTTTGCCGGGTTGTTCTCATGGGTTTATGCTTCTTTTCTGTCACTTGAAATTTCACATTCATGACTCAATCTAGATTGAGTTCATGTGTCTTACAAAAACTCTCTTTCTGTGTTACCAGCTGCTCACAGTGTGTACACAAGGGTGAATGTGCCAGCTGTAAATGGAATCGTGTCTCTCCTGCCACCACCTGCCAGGTGAAGTTTGTTGGGGAGAACTGGAATCCCCTGGGATGCCTTTTCCTTGTGTTTTTTTATGGCTGAGCAGCAATCTGTCTCTTTTTTTATCCTGACATGGAGAAATGCTGATTTTTTTTTTTCAGGATAATTGTAATGCAACTGCTTCCGAGGGGATCACCACTGCACAGAAAACGGAGGTTAGTTAGCATTTTAAGATTTGCATTATTGAGGTTCTGAGGGTTGCAGGAGAAATTTATTCAAAGTGGGAGGACTTTGCAGAAGGAATAGAGATATGGTTGCAAAGGCAGTCAGTTGGTAGGCAGAACCTGGGTTTGTAGTGTTAAAAGGTACCAACAAAAACTTGTGTTTCAGATCCAGGCATTGAGACAGTGAACACTGCAATTGTCATGTGCCTACCTCTAGATGCAGTATTTGCAATATTGCTTTAAATGCCAGAGTCCCTGTATGCTGTATTTAGGCACTCCACAGGAGCCAGCACACTGAGGGCTGGGATGTGTAAGCTGACCAACAAAAACAAACAAACAAACAAAACCCAAACAAACAAAAACACAAAGGAGAATGTTTCAGACTTAATCTTTTACCTAGACTTAAAAACATGTTTGAGTTCTGCTGTCACAGACAACTCTGTGAAACTAGACTTCAGAGTTTCAGACCTCTTCCTCATTTTATGCAGCCAGATCACAGCTTCTCCTGAAACATAGCTGCCAGGGGAGCAGAAGGAAGGGGAGCATGTGCCACCCAGTGTCTGCATAACAGAGAAGTGGCTAGAGAATGAGTCCAGGAACTGAAATCCCCGGGTTTTAGTAAATCTCTAGTTCACACTTCCAGAAAAATTTTGTTGTTTCCAGGCTGTAGACAAAACTGGAGGTGGAGCTACTCTCCATCTATCCCACACAAGCTGGATCACTGGAAAGGAAGAAGTGTCACTGGTGCCAAAGTACCTGCTGAATCTGGTTGCTGAGTTCTCTATAGAAATCATATCAATTGTATGTGTACATACAATCTAAATTATTTGTCTCATAGGCCAACCCTTTAACCTTCTGCTTCATAGGCCAGCCCTTTAACCACAAGGTTATCCCTTCATTCTTTATGGAACCCAAATGTTTTTATTTTCTCATAAAACTGAGTGATCTTTTGATCAGTGGTTGCTTATGACATGCAGGTGTTAGGAAAGAAATGAGTAGTGAGAAGAAATTTGACTGATGAGTAAGTACATAGAGATTTGCTTCCTACACTTTTTGGTTTCTGCTTTTCTGTGAGTGATGCACGGTTGTTATAAATAGCAGCTGTGTTCTTATCTCTAAATGTTTCATTAGAACTACCCAAACTTTTACCTCTGAAGGTAAAATTACCTCTTAAATTCAGCTATTCAGCTGATGTTTCTGAAACAAAATCACGAAATACATTTTGTTTTTCACAGAGACGAGTAGGATTGTTATACTTGTACTTCTGAGCATTAATATTCTGGATTTGATCTGCATTTAAAGCATTATGTCTGGTGAAAGAACAGAGGAAATTCTGCTTTGCTCTGCTTCCAAGTGCATTAATTTGACATTGGTAAATAGTTGGAATTGCCTGGGAGATGGCTTTCTTCCACATGCCTTATCTTGGAAAGACAGTGATGGACAAGGCAGTGAAAGCACCAGAGGCAGTGCAAAGGCAGATGTTTATTTAGAAGTGATTGATCCATTCAGAGGGCTTGAAATTGCATTTGAAATCCTGCTCTCCTTTGACTGCTGGTGCTTTAAGGAGAACATACTGGAGAGTGGAGAAAGAGGATTTATGTTTTCCCATAACCCCAGCTGAGCATTTAGATTAATATACTTTTTTTTCAGTGGGAGCCCCAGCCCTCCTCCTGACTCCAGCTGCTGGTTTCCATGCATTCACCTTCCCCCTCCCTGTGCCAGAGCAGCAGTTGAAGTGGTTGGATTGAGTATGCTTGTCTAG
Source organism: Corapipo altera (assembly GCF_003945725.1). NCBI lineage: Eukaryota > Metazoa > Chordata > Aves > Passeriformes > Pipridae > Corapipo > Corapipo altera. The sequence continues at coordinate 22,514,402 of NW_020884873.1, read as the reverse complement.
GGAACTGATTTGGCTGGAAATAACCGTTGTCTTTCAGCAGGTTATTTTTCATCTGGGCCAGTTCCCTGATGCAGTTCTTCAGGGCCCTGTGCTAGCAGTGCAGAAGGGGCTGTGCCAGAGAGGGACTCCCTTGGGTGGCAGAGGCTGCTTAACCTGGGCTGCTGCCAGATATCTCTCCAAGACCTGCAACCATGCTAACCACACCTCTGAGGATGTGGCTGCCACTGTTTACGCAGCCCCAGGGAAGTGTTAGGCTGTCCAGGGCAAGGGGGAAGCGGCTGCAGCTCAGAAATATGGAGCTCTATTGAAGTTGACAGGGCTGTGCTGATTTACATTACCTGAGGACCTGATGCACGCTCTCTGTATGTCTCTTTACATGTTTACACTTTCATCACATGCCTCACAACTAGTGATTTTTATAAATATCCTTCTGCCTCTCTGCTGTCTCCCCTCTTGTTACTAGGCATCTCTCCCCCTGCCACATAGCAACTGGAAGGTCAGTGGCTCTCTGGTGCTGGGTAAATGAGCACTGCAGACCCCAGTGAGGACACTACACTAGGTCCCTCCTGCATTCAGTGAGGAAATTCGTGGTTTCTTTTGCTGCTGAAGAAAATGTCGCAGTCAAGCTGGGTGGGAATCAGGCTCTTGAGTAGCTGAGGCCAGCTTACCTCAGTGCCATGACTGCGCTGACTCCATGAGTCCAAGGCAAGATGCTGCAAGGGAGTCTGTGCCGTGTAGCCACAGGGAAGGCACGATTTCAGAGGAGGCTGAAACTGTTTCAGAGTGAACAGGTCTTCCCGTGATTTCTTCTTGGTGTAAGAAAAGAAGCCAGGCAGGCTGGCAGAGAGACCAGCGGGAGCCCTGAAGCATCACAACATCCCACTGCACCCCTGGGCAAAGGATTCCTCACCTTTCCTTCACTGGGGTCCACAGCCCTTATGCAGCTCTGGGGCATCTCTGTGTGTTTGTGTGATATTGCAGTATTCTGGTGCTTCAGGGCTCCCTGCTGGTTACCAGTGAGAGCCCAAAGCAGTGTTTTACTCCTTTCTGTAGTAGCTGGCTTCTGGATTTGTGTGAGGATATTGACTGTCCTTTTGCACTGGAGATTGGACACAAGCAGAGGGACAAGGTGTAGGTGAAAAAAAGCACTGGTGGTTTGCTAGCTTTAATCTCTTAGATTTCTGCTTCAGTTATCCTGTCCCAAGGGTTAAACTGATTCCTGGGTAATCATGGGAGTAAATTTTTTCCCTGAGGCTGTTTGTGAGGGATTTCTTTTGCCTTCCTCTATTATCCATACCAGAGGTCATCTTAGAGGCCCTTCTGCAGGCCCTCTGGCCTCAGCCTTTGCACTCTCTTGCCATTTCCTAAGGCACAAGTGAAAGCTTTCAATCAGTGGTGACAGGTGACATTAGCTTTGGAGTGCTCTGGCATTCAGTGAGCCATAGGAGCATGTGGGGACAATGTGCCGGGGACCTTTCTGAAATGGGCAAAAGCTGTTCACAGAGGATGGTGGTGTGACTCTGATGGTCCCCTCAGACCACCAGCCCAAAGTCTTAGTGCTGCTCTGGGTACATGAAAGGATTAGTGGATAGAGAAAAGCGTGTGGGATGAACTTTCTTAGAGGTTTTGCACCAGCACCCTTCATAGGGCTGGGAAGAATGAACCCTGGAATGTGTCCGTGGGTGCACAGCAAAAATCGGGATAATCACAATACTCTAAAAACTCAGTTTAAACTAGTATTATAGGCAGTCTAAAATCAGTCTAGAAATCATTTGCCTGAGAAGGTCCCAAACAGTTTGTGGTTTCACATGCGTATTTTCCTGTTTTTTCGAATATTTCAGTTTGTTGTCTGAAAGATAGATAAAGAGGAAACCGTCTGTATGATTGTGAAACTGGGGAAGCAGCAACACTGATTAAACATGAGATGCTGTCAAATGTATCAAGTACATGCACTAGGGGAAAAATCTCTCTTCTTACTCAGTAGTGTTAGTAAGTTAGAACAAGTAAATATAAACAATGAAAAGCACAGCTTAAAAATTGGCCACGTTTCTGTGAGACTGTGGCAGCATCAGAGTAAACTAGGATTGTTCTTAAATGCTGGAGAACTTCTTAGCATCAAAATAAAATACCAAAAAATTCTCCCGCAGTTGTGTTGTACCTTTAGTTCTGTGCATGACTTTGAAAAGACTTTCTAGTAAAGCTAATTTTGGGGCTCTTTCTCAATTTTCCATTCAAGGATTTGACCCTGCTTCCCCTTCTCAGGTCATGAAAGATGCCTTCATTTGTTCTCTGATCTCTCGTAGTGACAGCACCACGGGTTTTGTCTTGCGTTGTTTCTTAGTTCTTCAGGGGTCACACAAAACGTATCATTTCAAGCTGGGTTTTTATGATACCTATCTTCCAGTATGTCAGACTGGGATTCCTTTGGGCAACTTTGTTACGGGATAAATTGAAATATAAAATACGATGGTAAAAATAGTTGGCTTGTAAAGAAGTTGTGATTGACAGTGCTTCCCAGGATTAAATTTAACAAGATTTGAAATTATTAATAAAAATGTATTCCAGTGCCATAAAATCTGCATTCTTGAGGGGTAGTTGTTTTTACAGCTGTTGCTTATCTGCCTAGCCTGTTTATAACCAGATTTTGTTTTGCTTTATTTCCTAATAGCATATCAGTATTCAATCCATTGAACCTTTGTGGATTTCTACATTAGGCAAAAGTGAAATAACAGTCAAAGGAGAAAACTTTACACGTGCGTCAGGCATAAAACTGATATTGACTGGGATCACTGGCTGTAAACCAGACGTGTGAGTTAAACTGAAAAATAACACTATTTACTTTTCATGGTGAAAATTATGCCCATTTTGCTCTAACAATACAGTTGGGTGAACAGTTGTAATGTATCTCTCCTCAACAGAGCAGGGGATGCTCTACATCTCTCTAGTTACACTTCCACTTTAAATTGGTGTTTGGGTACAATACAAAGGATGGAAGGGTAAGTGGTCAGTTCTCTCAGTAATAGTAGGACAGTGCTGTACCTGTGGTCCTCTGTGCCTTCTAGCAGACTAGGAGAAGTTAGGTCACAGGAAAGCCTCAGCTTTTGTTTGACAGTTCTCTGCTTCAAAAGATTCGCCATGTATTCTAGGATTCTGCTTGTAAAAGTGCAGACACCATGCCATGGAAGGAAATATCTCATGCAACAGCTCCTACTTTTCCAGTGTAACCCCCTAAATAATTAGGCTATCGTATTCTGAATCAGTTATTTTCAGGTGCAGCTGCAATGACTGCCTGTTATTACCAAGGCCATTTTACACAGGTAGCACTTGAAAAAATAGTGTTCCATTTTTACTTCAACCATGAATTTCCAGGGGACCACAGAAAACAAAAGGAGAGAAGGAGGGAAAGACAGGAAGTAGAGAGAAAGACGAGGGAGGAGAGAAAGAAAAAGAAGATGAAGATTCTCATTCTTGACTATCTCATGGACCATGTTGGTAGCACGGAGAAGTACACAATAAACAGCAAAATCATATATTGCATTACATAGCCTCATCCCAAGTTAGATATCTATACTGACTTCTGTGATTATTGTGTCACATAGAAACTTCATTCAAAAGATGCCCTACTTTGTCTTTTCAACTCTCTGCTCTCTCTGTCTGCCTCCACTTGGCAGCTCAGAGGGAGATTCAGTTCTCTTTTCTCCTTGTCATTTGCTGTAGGTTATAGGCTTTGTGTAGTAACACCAATGAATGACATCTGTGTTTCAGTGTTTGTCTGTTTTCTTTCTCCTCCAGCATTAAAGTTAGAAATGTGCTAAATGATACACAAATGACATTTGCTCTCCCACCAACACGTAAAGAGGCCAAAAGTATATGTATACAGGCTAATGGGAAAAAATGTTCACCACCAATGACCCTGCATTATGTTTCACTGCCATCATGTTCTAGAATCACACCAAATACCTCCTGGATCAGGTAAATTTTGTCTTTCTCTACTTTTTATGTATTTATTCAAATGTAGTTGCACTGAGCCAGTATGAGCCTTCTTCCTTGACCAGATGCAGCTGATGCAAACTTGGAAGACTGCTATAGCCTGTTGTGGAGGATGAATTTACGCCTATGACCTGATTTAACAGATATTTTAACTTGATAACTGCAAGATGGATTCTGTGTTTGCAGGATTTTATAAACTTCTTCCTGCCCACCCCAGCTCTCCTTTATAGAAGTCAAAAATAGTCTATTCAGACTAAAGCTAAATCCAAAATATGGATAGCATGTGTAAATTCTAACTCCAATTAACTTTGATTTCTTGATACTAATATACCCTTCACCTGCAAAATTTCAGTGAAATAGAGTGAAAATAATCACCCCTGCAGTGATATGTGCAGACTTTACGACGATGTTCCCTAAAGCCAAAAGAGCCCTATTCAAGCCTCTGCTTGTTCTGTGGGAGACTCACAGATCTGGTGAAAGACTTACAGGGTGGTTTTTAAGATATTTTCAGCACAGCTTTCCACCTGTTCCTCTGCCTGCAGTTTTTACCGGCTTGCAGGTTCTTAATCTGATATCTTTGTCATCAAGTGTGGATTTGAGGTAATGAGTTGGGCTGGCAGCTGCAGCAGCTGCGCAGCTAGGATGTATGCCCTCATCTCCAGGTGAGAGGCAGCTCAGGCAGCTGGAAATTAATAATACCTTAAACCACTCCAACTGTGTTCAGCAGAGATTGTGAGCCAGAGCCCTCAGACACAAGCACCATTGTGTGTGATGAGACAGATGGTCTGAACACTGCCAAGAATATTTCCTGTGAGGTGCCTGGCACGATCGATTTGTCCTGAAGAAGGCAAGAATTAAGCATAGGCTGGGCTGCTCTGGGGCAGTGAAATACCATGATGCTCTTTCATCAGGATTAAATCATGGTCTGGCTCTTTGGCTGCATGAATAGAAAACAAGGTGAACAGTCCCTGAAAAGGGGTATACATGTATATGCAATCAAGTAGTTTGGTTTTGAGGTGGCAAAAATATTTACCGTTACATTATGAGGAAAGAGTGGAAGTACAATGTATAGGTCAAATTATCTTGTCCTGGAGTTTGACTTTATCATCTGCTACCAAAGCAAAATGCTCATGAGTAGTTTATGCATAGTTGAAGCCTTAATGCAGGACTTGTCTGTCTGTGGAAACACAGCTATTAACTTCCCTTTCTCCACATCTTTTTTTTTTTTTTTTGCAGTGGTGGTCGCAAAATTACTACAACAGGTAGAAATTTTAATGTGGTGGACAGTGTCATTATTTCAGATGACCAGAGATCAAACCTCACAGTAAGTCTAAATCTCCTTTATAATACCAAAAGAAGTATCTTGATGGATTAGGTTTTGTTCCTAAGGTTTTAGGAGATATCAGTAATTTCCAAACACTTGCAGGCACATGTCAGTTACCCTACTGAAATAAATATGACCACCTATAGGATTACAGTTGCACACATTCATAGTACAAAATCAGGGATACACATAAGCTACTCTCTTCATAATTCCTTGAGCCTTTTTTTTTATGGTCTAGAAAGTTATTCTAAATCTGTCCTTTTTGAGTTACCCCAATCTCCACATATGGGTCTGTTGGAAGAGAGGGTTCTGTACTTCTCTCTGGCTCTGTGCTGAGAACACAGATGGTGCCACTGCCTCAGGAAGGGGCAGCAGACTGTAGCTGATGCTGGGATGAAACCTTTATCTCCCAGTATTTAAGGAGGTAGGCGTCTTGTTGACCCTTTGCAGCGCAGAGACCATAACACAGCAACATCACCCAATGGAGTAAATAATAACCTAATGCTACAATGACTGCAGCAACCTCACTCTCTCAGGAGTTAAGTTGGAGAGCTTGTCTTACTCTTGTCACCTGCACTGAGGGGAAGGAAGGAGAAATGGCTGTCACAATTCCTGTCTCACTCACTGCAGGAAATAGTTACCTAAGCAGTGTGCAATCAGCCTTAAAGCAGTGTATGATAAATGTGCTTGAAGGTAGACACAGGCTAAACTCAGAAATTTTGCTGGGTGCTCTTCATGCAGCCCTACCCTGATTGCAGAGAAGAGGTTTAGCAGGTATCTGTGTGAAGTCAGGAAGACATTAAAATGAGTTTTGAGTGCCTTTGTTTGTAATTGTACCCGCTGTTGAGTTACAACTTTATTACAACTTTGCTATTGCATTTCTAGGTCTCTCGGTGTCCTGGCAATGCATCTGAATATCATTACTTAACACCAAGCCTGAGCCATGCAACTGAGGGTAAAGTTGTTGATATGATGTTAAAAGTGGATACTACCTTTATACCATGTGTCAAATTACACTATCACCCTGACCCAGTGTTCATTAACTACCAGCTGCACACTGAACTGGATCCTGATCTGGAATTAAAAATATATGTAAGTTTGAAAGTAATAAAGCACAATGCCTTATTTTAAATAGTGTTTGGGGATACTTTTTTTTTTCTTTCTGTATTTAGTGACTTTATTTTCTTCATTTTTTTTTCTCTCTAGAAAGAAAATGATAACTTGAATATTTCTAAAACTGAGGTAGAGGTTTATCTGTCTTACATTACTGGTGCACAGACCAAAAAGATATGGTTCAGTGTCCAAAATATTACCAAAAAACCAGACCGTAGCACCATACTGTGCAAATTCAAAAGGGAAGGAACAGACAAGATTGACTTTTCCACAGTGAAAGTTTTTGTAAGTACAGTTCCCTTTTGTTACAATTCAACAGTGTTTGAATGTTTATACAACTGAAGTAAAATGTATCATTAATGCTCTCATCATGAATATTCTCATCATGAATGTTCTTTTTCGAGGGTAGAAGTGGATGCATTTTCTTCTCTCTTGATACTTGGCAGTACAGTTTTCTTCCTCATGTCTAAGCACACCTGCCTAGCTTCGGTACCACTGGCAGTACTGCGTTCATTTTCTGTCTGGTTCCTGTGGTAGTGTCAGAGGTAGGTTTTGCAGTCCAAGCTGAGCTCTAGGAGAACAGTAGCTTGTCACACCTCTGCCTGCAGCACAGACATCATCGTAACAGCATCACTGTCTCCAGAACCCCTCATCTTAGATCTGTAAGCAATCTGCTTCTGCAGTATGTTTTTGAGGAAAAGGATTGTGTCCTCCCAGGCACTTTTTCCTACTAAAGTAGGCAAGAATCTGTCTTCGGGATCACCACTGAGACAGAAGAGAAGGCATTTCTGGATGAAAAAGGGGGTGAAATTCAATGTGCATTGGGAAAGCTAAAATGCTTTGAGCATGTGGCACAAAGCCAAACCCAAATATACGAACATTAGCATGGATGTCAGAGCTAAATTGCAGCTTAAGATATTTGCTCCCTGAGTAAGATGAAGATACAAATTTTTTAGAATGTGATCATCACCATTTAAGAGGGAGAAAAATTATGCCAGACTCTTATTGCAGTGTGTGGTGGTATAAAACTGAAATAACTCTATTGACTTCAAGGCATATGGCTCATAGTAAAGATTAGCAAAGCTATTCTTGACTGTTAACTGATCCCCCATCTGTGGATCCTGCCGTCTGAGCCAGTTATGGCATGGAAAAGCCTTTCTGAGTTTGGTGTTGCATTTAAATATTAATGTTGCCTTGCAATATCACATACTTATCCTGCAGATTTCAAAGGAGTGATTGTCATAGAAAGGTCACTACTTCACTAAGGCAAATCAAATGCAGTAGTTATCGTGTAACATTTCACTTCTAGTACCTTAAAAATTTTTTTTTCCACCATCAAAAAAAATGTTTACAATAGTAACTGTTTTTTAAAGTAGTAAGTGTTTTTTAAAATTTTATAAATAAATCACAGAAGAAGTAGGACCACTGAAGAAAGGATAACGTAGGTATAAAAGATAATTTTGGCTCAAGAATAAATGTATCTTGCCTTAGTTTTCTGGAAGAAAGAGGATATTGAGTGTGGGTTCAAAGACAGAATGATCAGTCTGAAGACAGTTGTCAGAGAAGAAAATGCCATTCTTGTGACAGAACCAAGATTCAGATAGATCAAGGGGCTCAATACAGCAGGAACAGGATCATTCCTATCACAGCACTGAGGAGGAACTGACACATGATATTGTGGGCTAAGTAGAAAAGATTTTAGATAAAACTGCAGTCAGGAGACCCACTGTATGACTGGAGAACAGCGAATATAAAACTAGTATTTTACATAACAAAACCAAACAAACCCAAAACAAACAAACAAACAAAACAAAACACCAAAAACCTAGGCAAATGCAGGCTTGCTAATTTAATCCCAGCTCTATGTAAAACTTTATAATGTATTTTGAATGAGAGGCTCATGAAAGACCTGGAGGTCAGTGGAAAATGGGATAATTGTCAACTTCTTTTTAATGAAAGCAGATCATGCTAGATATCTTTATTTTGTAACATGAGTGATTTCCTTAGCAGCAAAAACGCAGTAGATCACTCTGGTGACTTAACATGGTGATTATGAAGACGGTAGGGGTTAGAAAAACTGAATACTGTGTATGGGGAGCTGACTCTGGGCAGTGTTGATGTTCATACAGATATTATTTAATATCACTAGTGCCTTGAACACAAAAATAAGGCATGCACTAATAACATTTGCTGATGACATAAAGCTCAGAGGCATTACCAGGCCAGAGGAGGTTTTATAATGTCATGCGGAAAAATGAATTTAGAAATAGCAATTGGATTAATTCAGGTGTATCTTATTTAGTTTATGATTCATAAGCGAGATAAAAGATGAGGAAAGAAATAGGACCACTGGATAGGAAGGTTATGGTGAAGATTAAAGATAATCCAAATATGAGCAAAAAATTAAATGAGTGCTTTGTCTCACGTTTCAATAAACAAAGATGAGTAACAGAAATTTCTGCTTTAGGTATCCTGCAGTTGAGCACAAGTAGATAAAAGCAGGTGTATTAGTCACAGGATGGTTAATGTATTTAGCCACCAACACATTTCAGCCTTGGAAAAAGGCAAATGGGATTCTAGGAAGGCTCAGACCAAAATAACTTTTTATAGGAACTGTGAAATTATAGAAACATCAGAGGAAAAATAACATTTGCTGAAGGAAATAGATCTGCTTTGTATTCTGTTCTTTGTAGCCCCAGAAATATAAAGGCTGTGTCCTTCCAGCCCTGTGGGGTGTTTTTTCTTGCTTGTGTCTGTGTAGCTGCGATGTGACTATCCAGTTGGCAGGCTGCAGCTGCCCTGGCTGCTCACCTCCTGTGACAAACCAGTGATTGCAATCACCAGATCTCTGCCTTCCCTGCTGTAACCCAAAATAATTTCAACCCAACCCTCCTTTTCAATTATCTCAAGCTCATTTCTATCCCTGGCACTTGGTGGTATCTTTTTATGTGTCAAAGCATATTTTTACATCTAGTCTGTTTATAGTCTTAGCTACCCTTTATTTATGTGCTTTCACAGTCCTCTTTGAGATCCTCCTTTGTGAAATTTCTTCTACCATAATTATCAGTGGTGAATGCCTCAGTTTGGCATCTGGCAGACTTCAGCACTTTCATGTACTCCTAAGAATTAATGCCTGTCCTGCCTTTGACAAGCCCACTGGCTGTTGGGGGATGTTGTCCATGTATTGTGTGTTGCTTTTTTTTTTTTTAAGACCTTCAGGAATGCTATACATCCTATACAAAGAGGTTGAAAGTTCTGCAAAGAAATAGGGAAGAGGGCTGTGGGCCAGTTGTCTTATGAAAAATTTTACTTCCCTCATTTTTAGCATGAGTCTTACACTACTTTTCTGCTCAGCAGAGTAACACTGTGAGTGCATATGAATGTTTTTAATTATTAATATGTGCCTTCTTTGCTTCAAAATGCCAGAATGTTTAGCAGCGATTCATAAGGGCATGAACCGCTTGGCCAGCTGGAGGCCAATTCTTGCCATTCATTTGAGGGCTCTAGTTTGCAGCAAGAGCATGACAAAATGTGGTGCTGCATAAGGACTTCCAGATTTTTATCATCACTGCTCTGTTGTCCTGCTTAAACATCAAATACAGTAAAAGTTAATTTTATGTTGGTTCACATATGTTTTCCTGAATTGCTGCTGTCTTCCCAATAATCTACCAGTCCTTATGTGCCTTACATTCTTTTTTGTAAAACACATTAAATGTCATTTTAAGCACTGATATAATAACTGTCCTCTATTAACACAGCCATTACTTTTCTTCAGGTCAAATTGGGAAATTTTGAGCATGAAGTGAAACCAACGTCATCGTACATATATTTATATGTTCTTATTTTGCTACCTATTGTAGTGGGTGTCATTATAGGTAAGTACAAAATGCATTTTCATTTTTTGATTTGCTGAAGGGTATAATCATGACACAAACACATACATATACATGTCTGGAACTGTCACTAACAGTCTGGAGGTTTTACCGTGTTCCCAATAAGAGTGGGCAAAGTTAACTCTGTTCTGGTGGTGAAGTCCATCTTGTGAGACTGCAGCACATTACAAGACAATAGTTCTGTCTGTTCTGCTGGGATTATTCACTATCATTTCATCAAGCAGGCCATAGGACTGACATGCCTGTGTCACAACTTGGTCCATTCTGGCTGCCAGAGCTGGGCTACCCTCCTGTTCCTAGGGCAGATGTTCCCTAACAAACTGCTTATCCTCAGGCAGTGTTTGTGGTGTTTCTGCTCAGTTTCATTTAGATCATTCGTGAACTTATGGGTCATTACTAAACTGAGGGAGGTAAATAGTTATCCCTTCCTGTTTTTAGTGCTCCCTTTTTTTTGCACATTTTTATTTGATTATATATTTGATAAATTTCCATTTATTCTAATAAGATTAGGTGTTTGTTTTTTTGGTTGGTTAATTTTTTTTTAAAAGTTCATTTTAAAAAGGAACCATATCATGCTTTTATGCTCTCAAAATAAGCTTTAGAGAAGTTAACAATTTAGAAGTGGATTTCCTCTTCAAAACAACTGTTTTTCCTGTTTGATCAGTGCTACCTTAAGTAGGTTCCTATTAGTAGAAGTGTTTGTTAGATTCTGTGTCTCACTGCGCAGGCTCTATATAGCAGAGTGTGTTGTACTTTCAAATAAAGTTGGATTGACAATTCTAAGACCTTGTTAAAAGAAATGATTTTTATTAAACATTGGGGTATAAATCCAGATAAGTAGGGCTCATGGGTACTAGCACACTGACAAGAGTAAAACACTAATCCTCCTGAAGAGTGCAAGTGTACATTAATCTTTCTGTTTCTTAAAATAATAATAAAATATGTCTCTTATATGAGGGTTTTCTGTTCTGCGCTTTTTATACTCATAATCTTTTTTTCCTCCTTTTTAGCGGCATTCATAGTTACTAGATACAAATCCAAAGAGTTAACTCGTAAACAGAGTCAGCAACTTGAACTGCTGGAATATGAGATTCGTAAGGAAATACGCGAGGGTAGGTCTAAAGAGCTTTACAGAGCTTAAGTATAGCATAATTTCTGAACTGAACCTGTCAAGAAGCTCACATTATATAAACATTTTTATTTTGTAGCTGTTAGAGTATTTTTGTGTTGGATCAGAATTCCTTTTTAATGTTGTGTGCACTGCAGTAGCAGATAGCACTGAGCTAATAGGATTGCATATAGTATTTCGTTCAACAGGAGTTGGGGTCAAAAATGGATTGCTACTTTCCTGCTCGTAAGAGCTTCAGCTATAAAAAGAACCCCTCTTCCCTGAAAACTGTTTTTTAAGGAACATCTACTGGGGACAAGTTATATTTATGAAGATGATTTTGTGTCAACTAAATTAACTCTCTGGGTGGGGATGGGGTTTTTCAGGATTTGCTGAACTGCAGATGGATGAATTAGATGTGGTGGATAGTTTTGGAACCGTTCCCTTCCTTGACTACAAACACTTTGCTCTTAGAACTTTCTTTCCAGAGGTAATGTTTACAAGTCTTTCAGTTTTCAGGCCTGACTAATATTAAAAAAGCTAGGAAGCTCAGGATCAAATAACTGAAGAAAATACTACACAGTAATTGCTCATTGTTTTCACAAGAAACTTTTCTTAAATCAGAAATTACCAAAGAACACTTAAGGCTGTACTTCTCTATATTTAAGCAAGCCTTTATGCTGTAGCTAAAGCAACATTCTTCAATTTTCAAGGGTTGTGTGTATATCCATCTCTTTTTGTCCAGCCTCACTCAGCTGCTTGCCTTTCAGGCCATTCTAACTAAGCTATAATTTATCCATTGCTCTTTTCGTTCCCATGCTTTCACTTCCCATGCTATAGCTAATTAGAGTAACAGTCAGGCTAGCTAACATCATGACACTTCCTAATTAGACTGATGAAGAAATTCTGCTGACTTTCTACACCAGGGTGCTGACAGAAATGGTAAGATGTTGATTCAAAGGGGTGCAGGTCAAATGCTTAGAAATTCCATAAGTACTTGTGTTGTCCACTTTAGACGTAGATATTTTCAGTGTTCATTGGAACAGTTTGTGCCACTGTGTCAGAGGACCAGATGCCTTCTCTTGAATGTTTTATGTTTCTTACTGTTTTTTTTTCTTTGTGTATGTGGCACATTACGAGCTGATAAGTACCTTTGCCACAACTTTCAGAATTACATCATGGTGTTTACCGGTGCTTACCAGCATTTACCCAATTGGCAGAAGCTGTGATCTCAACTGGGGATAGTTTTTTGTATAACTGACACCAAAGAGTAGAAACTCTTGGTTAGGCATAACTGGAATGTATGTGAATTATCTACTAGTCTTCACATGCTATTCATCACTGCTGCGGCCAAGTCCTGTAGTCGTGTCTGCACACTGCTTCACTTTATTGCTGTTTGTGATCCCAGTGAAAACTCATTGTGATAAAGTTAAACACATGTGATAGTGCGGAATCAAGGCCTTTGTTTTTTGTACAAAACCAAATACCAGATACTAAGGTGGAATAATATTTAGCAATTACGTATGCAAAATCCTGGTGTACTTTGAGTCCGGTTCTCACACCCGAGGACACTGCAAATATCTCTTCTGGTACTACTGTGATGCCCCCATTCTAATTTGTAAGGAGTCACCAGGTGGTTTGAAGAAGGTAGACTAAGGCAACCTTACTGTCTGCATCTCTTTCCTTTCTGTTTGTTTTGTTACCAGGCATATTAACATTAAAATAGCATTTTTATTTTTAAGAATATATCTTTTCCTAGTGATAGTCCCCTGTCAAAACAGTAATAATCTGTAGAAGCTGTCTGAGTGGAAATGCTGTGCTTTATGCAAATAAAAAGTAAAGAAAAAGAGGCACAAAGTCTCCCACTCTGTGGCATTATATAAAGTCAGAATGGGAAGGGCTCCTGTTTTGCCTTGGCAAGTCTTGTGCCACTGCACATTCTGGAAATTATTCCAGTTGGATTTTGTCTCAGTTTGAAATACCGATACCACAAAGGGTCACTTGCTACTATTAGCTCTCTACAAACATGCAGTGTCAGGCAAGTTATTAAACGTGTTGTGTACCAATTTTTTCTGCTAAGTACTTGTTGTTTACATTGCAGGAGTGTCCAAACATGCCTTGTGCTGTATGAGTGTGGTAGGAAAGCTGTGCTCCACTAAACAAACATTATAGATGAACAGAAAAACCAATGGGGTAGAGATTGCAACTGAGTGTCGCAAGGGTTGACAGAAGGGTCAAAGTGCAAAACCACCACTTCCTTCGCTAACCTCATGTGTTTGAATGATGTCCATGTTGTATGCTTTCTGCCTTCCAGTGTGTTTAATGGGCTTTGTTACATCTAATCTGAGCTATTTAAACATGGAGATCAAAGCTGTTCACTGAGCATCTTCTGTAGTCAGTACAGAGATGGGCAGCTCAAGAAAGTGGTTCATCCCATTTGCCTGAGACATCTCTCTCAGGATGGGACAAGTTTAAGGTTAAAGAGGGAGTCAGATACATAAAATTAAGGGTGATGGATCCCATCATCATTTTGAGAGTCTTGCTTTCCACTGCTTCAATTTTCTATATTTAATCTGGCTTGATAGCTTTTATTTTCTTGCTTAATGTTTGTGGATGTTAAAAGAATATTATATCTATTCTTCTAATGTTCTTGCTGTTTAGCCTATCTTTTCCTTTACTTTTTAAATTTGTAGTATTATTTCTGTTTTCCCTAAATTTCACACATTTTTGGGTTTAATGCTACGTGTTTGTTCCATGTTCACAAGCATTTTTAACCATTAATGTGGTTCTGGTTTTTTCATTGTGTCTGTGTGTGTTTTATTGGTAATTGGTGTATGGGTTGCTGAAGAAGTTCTGGAAAAACTGGAATAGCCAGTGCAGGAAGAAGAGTATGGTAGGGGAGAAGAGAACATAAGGAATGAAGAAAGGGAGGGATGAAAAATCACATATAGGGATGAAAAATTAGATGTGAGATGGCAATGTGCGCTCATAGCCCAGAAAGTCAATTGTACCCTCAGCTGCATCAGAAAGAAGTGTGAACAGTGGTCAAGGGAGGTGATTCTTTCTCTCTGTCCCTGTGAGACCTCACCTAGAGTACTGTCGCCTGTTCTGAGGTCCCCAGCACAAGAAAGACTTGTACCTGTTAGAGTGGGTCCAGAGGAGGGCCATGAAAATAGTCAGAAGGTTGGGACACCTCTCCTATGAAGAAAGTCTGAGTGAGTTGAGGTTGTTCAGGAAGGCTCTGGGGAGAGACCTCATTGCAGCCTTTCAATGAAAAGGAGGCTTATAAGAAAGATAGAAACAGACTTCTAGCAGGGCTTCTAGTGACAGCACAAGGGGCAATGGTTTCAAACTGAAAGAGGATAAGTTTAAATTAGACATAAGGAAGAAATTTTTTATGATAGATGTGATGAGACACCGGAACTGGTTGCCCAGAGCAGTTGTAGATGTTCCATCCCTGGAAGTGTTTAAGGCCAGGTTGGATGCGGATTTAAGCAACCTGGTCCAGTGGAAAGTGTCCCTGCCCATGGTAGTGGGGTTGGAACTAGATGAACATTAAGGTCCCTTCTAACCCAAACCATTCTGTGATTCTGTAAGGAAACTAGGGGCAGCCAGCATCACAGATAAAGCAGATGACAGTAAGTGTTACTAGTGTAAATTTGGTGCTCAAGAGGTATTGACAAGGTATTTGAGAACTGGGGGCTTCCTTTTGTGTGAAGGCTTCTGCTAGAACTGGATGTGTGGTGGCACCTGTGCCTCTCTGGAGACTGACAGCATGGACCTCCTGGAGAGTTCATTAGTGAGCATTCATAAAGTGCCTTGAAATTAATAGAGGCAGATGAGCTCAAGTGTCACTCTGTTATGAAAACTGTGTATACCAAAGGCTGTCATTGCCATCCAAGAAGGATGCAGCCTGCAGCACCCCCTGCACACGAGCACGTTTGAGGATGAGGGTAATAAACAGCTCTTCCTGCAGAGCATTGGTTGACTGCTGTGCTAGTGCAGCTCAGCATCAAGTAACACATTCAAGAACACTGAAGTCAATACCAGGTCATCTTTGAGAGTTTACTTTTCAGTGAACTTTGGCCACGCTTTTGTAGAAGTTACTGTGTAGAGTTTTTATATTGTCTCTGCTTTAGAATCTGGCATTTCCGTTGTTTTATTTCAAGTAGTATCAGGAACATGCTTGGTGTGTTTAACATACATGTGTTAGAAACTTCTGGTATACTTAAGAATGATAAATATCCCCTTATATTTTAGTCAGGAGGCTTTGCATCCATCTTCAGTGAAGAAATGCCACAGGTAAGTTGTGTAGTGTGATATGCCTTAATTACTATTTTTTTTTTCAAGAGCAATTGTATCCCTTCTCTCAGTGTTGTCCTAGAACACGTGAGCTTGCATTTTCAGAATGTTCCCTACCCTCCTTGAGGAGGCTTACATGGATTTATATATAAAAAGAATTTGAAATTTAAGATACTGTTACCCAATATATATTATGACTTATTTAAATAAAATAAACAGAATCTAGTAATGAGAAATGGCAGGCAAACTTAACTATTGGTGCTATTGGTACTACTTTGTGTATTTGGCAGTAAATGTATGCTCTATATGTGTGTACTCTGTGTTGTACACAAATGCAAATGCATCTTTGGTAAACTCCTGAGACCTATGAAATAAATGCAAAATTCTCACTGATTTGAATGAGGCCAGGATCTTACCCCATATGTTTCTTACCATTTTTCTGAGCATTAAGAATCCATCATAGCAAATCTACAGTTTGCTTATTTTTGTTTAACTATTCCAGAGCAGAGACCAAACGAGCAAGGATGAAAGCTTCAACATGTTGCATGCTTTAATTTGTAACAAGAACTTTCTTGTTACTCTCATTCACACCCTTGAAAAGCAGAAAAATTTCTCTGTGAAAGACAGGTATAGTATGATTATGCTTATCATCTTCAAGACAAAGAATTAGCCAGAAAAAACAACATGGATTATAGCACACAAATGTAATTTCTACTACTTGCAAAACAAGTTTGCAGTACTCCAGAGCGTTTTTCCTTTTTCTCCATCTGCACACACTGAGGAAGAAAAAACATTACCAGTAGAACAAGCCATTAAAGAGAAAGTGGAATATTCGTACATGTAAACAGAGGCAGAGTAGCAGGAAATATCACTTCAAAATGGTAAACACTTCCTGCAGTTAGATCAACAGTTCTACAGTTTAGAAATGTTCTGTCACTGAAGCAGGTGTTGTTCTGCAGAATTAAATTTAGAGGCACAAATTCTGTGTTTAAAAAATAATCACAAGAGCAGATGGACTTGCATTTTTTATACTTCTGTAGGGAACAGTGGACAATTTCTGTGCCTGAGGAGGGAAAACATAGGATATGAACTGCACTAAAGTGTGTTTCATTTATTAAATCTGACTGGGAAGAGATACTCTAAAATTACAGCTTTTTATTTCTTTTATTTTTTTTTAACAGGTGCTTGTTTGCATCCTTCTTGACTATTGCATTACAAACTAAGCTAGTTTATCTGACCCATATTTTGGAAGTGTTGACAAGGGACTTGATGGAGCAATCAAGCAACGTACAGCCTAAGCTCCTGCTCAGACGAACCGAATCTGTGGTAGAAAAATTGCTGACAAACTGGATGTCTGTTTGCCTTTCTGGATTTCTCCGGGTAGTGTACATCTTTTCACTACATAAGAGATGTGAAGAATTTCCTTAATTGATTTTTTCCATAGGAACTGTTCGAGGGATCAGTTTAAAACATTTACTCTAACATATGACATTACTGGTGTGCACTCTTCTAGTTTTAGGTGACTTAGCTGGTTGTCATCAGTAGGATGGAGGAAAAGAGTATGACATGGTCATCTCCAAGCGATGATCATGTCATTTATTTGGCCAAGATTTGGGTAATTTTGTAATCTAGCATATCCTTTTCTCATGTCAGGCATGATTTCAGCCCAGTGAGATATATTGTGATCAAACTAAAAGACTGACTGACACACTTGTTAAAATGCAGTGGTACCTTTCTATGGAAGTTGTTGGAAAGCTACCATGTAATGGACATTTAAGGAATACCGTCCTTTAGAAAACTAAAATTCTGTCCTAACTTTTCAGCCTCCAAACAGCATTGCAAATTTCAACAACTAAATGACTTCAAATAGAAACAAAATAAGCATTTTGTTTCATTTTACTGTTTGTTTATTCAAGTCCACTTGGTAGCACTTTGTTCTTGGTTTCAGAGCTTGGTTACGCTTCCTGTCTCTCTTATCAATGTGATGATATTGCACTGGTGGTATCACTCTCATCAGTCCTTGCATTCATACAGCAGCAGAATTGTTTGATGCTCAGCAGCTCACACCTGTTTCCTGAAGCCCCAGGAAAGTGCCAAGGAACTGTCAGAGATACGTTTTCGGTACACCAGTCATCTTTACAGAGCTGTGCTAGTGAGATGCCTTAGCCAGGCTGCAGGAATGGTGTCATGTGGAAACAAAGATACACCCTTCCTTTCTTGGGTGCTTTCCTGAAAATTGGGGTTTAGGCAGGAGAGAAAAGGCCTAGTTTCATTCCCTCTTTTGCTGATACACCAGTGTATGTCCCACCATCTTGGTCCCAGGGAGTTTATTCAGGGACAACAAGGAGAAACACCAATTCAAAAGGAATTTTAGTTGTTAGCTTGTTTTCTCACAGGACTGAAAATGGAAGAAATAGCTAAAGTATGTGTGTGAACACGTGCATATCTCACCTCCCACCCACTCTTTTGTGGAACTAGGAAATGTCTGCCAGGTGGAGTAGGAGCAGCTTGTCTGTAGTGTGCTTGTGCACAGCGAGGACCTGTGAACTATCTTACCATGCACTCCAGCTGTCCCTTGCTATTTGCATGAGACTTTTACACTGAAAAGCAAAGGATGGAGGTTAAACAAATAACTAGACAAATCTGCTCAGAAGTATTTTCTTTTCTAATTGCAAGGTAACAAGTTAGTTAAAAGGAAAAAACATCATTTGTTACACTTGATTTTTTTCTAGTTATTCGTGGTCATTTAAGGATTACAAAATTAAACATGTTTCTTGCCTTCTTTTCACATCCTAGGAGACAATTGGTGAACCTTTCTATTTGCTAGTGACAACCCTCAATCAGAGGATAAACAAAGGACCTGTTGATGCGATAACTTGCAAAGCCCTGTACACACTTAACGAAGACTGGCTGCTGTGGCAAGTGTCTGAATTCAAAACAGTGGTATGTTTGCCAGCTTGTGTTCCCTCCAAACACAGACAACTACAATGTTTTCTCTCTTTCTAGGAAGCTAAATTAAGGTTCTTAGACACTAAGGTGATGGTTAAGTACCCAGATAGTAAAATTATTATTGTTGACAAAGTTACAGAACACAATGGAGTTTAACTAGCTGGTATTTCACCAATATATATTTCACAAATAGCACTCACTCCTCACTTCACAGCATGCATTAATCGCCAAAGATTAGGTTTAGTGAAGTCTCAGGGTATTAAAAAATCCTTCTTATTTTAAAGTGTACGACAAAAATATAAACATGCTTAGAATTTAAACTAAATTACACTTTACCAATGAATAAAAGAATGGAATGCAGAGGTTTTATTTTTCTGTTGTGTTTACTTGTGGCTAATCTTCAGGCAGCAATAATTTGCTGTGGGTTTCCATGTTATTAGAACCAAATTAGCTTCAAATTAGCAAGGTTACAGCATGGTGGATTTTATTTACCTGCTTGGTTAAAAACTAGGTATCTAGGAAGTCTAGCTAAGTTTCTGAACTTTACTGTAGATTTTTTTGCCTTTCTCAAAGCAACTAAGAAATACTCTCTATTTTACAGTTACACCCAGACTTCTTTAAAAGCTGGAATTCTCTTGCTGATTGTCATTCTGACACTGAGATGAGAAGAGATAGCAAGATTATTGCACTTTGGAGCATGTAAAATTGTGACTTTGGGAGTAGGAGGTCTGAAAAAGGTTTTCAGAATAACCAGAGCACTTTTTTGCTCGATTTTCTGAGTGATTTTGGGTCTGAGAACTTTAAAATGTGCGTTTCCAGTCATTTGCATAGCTTCCTTGCTTCATAGCTCCTGGCTTCCTGATGGAGTTACCATACTTAATTAGGAGTATGGGAAGTGCAACTGAAAAGTGGGCTTCAGACATTGGCAACAGAAACTACCAGGCAGCAACGGCAATGGCACGGTCACTGCAAGTGCGGGTGGCTTTGGAGGAGAATTCATTAATTTTCAGAGCCTATATCTGGAGTCTCAAGTAGGGCTGAAGCTTCTTCTGCCCATCTGTTTTGCAGCAAGAACCTGGAGGTCTTAAGATGCCGTATACTGGAGCAGACTACCTGACCCTAGAAAATTTGGCTTGTCAGCAGTCCATTGGTTTTAGCTCACTGGGTCACGTAGGACACTCACTGAAATGGCAACATTTCTGTGAATCATTTCTGAATTGTGATTTTCTGCTGAAAATTCTCAAACTGATAAAGTTACAGCTAAATCTTCTTGCAAGGCTGTTGTTAGAAGCTTCATTTGAAGGTACTTGAAGCTAAGTTACCACATTTGGAAAGAAAGTTTGGGACCTAAAAAGGAAATGCATAATACAAGATATTTGGATTCCTTGTTTGTGTGCTGCATTCTGCATTATCCAGAGTAAGTTTAAATATATTCCTATATGTAGCCATAGGATACAAAACCCAGTAGTGATACAGAGCAACAATTTCCAAGCAAGCCCAATATGCCTGTTACTAGTACAGAAACATCTGGTCCTGTGGAATTGATTGACTTTTCTTATTTATAGCACGAATTCAAATGGAGAGCCCCTTGCGGTATAGCTGACTGAAACTGCTGAACAACCTTAAATACTTTTCCCAGTGCTACTTCTATGCATGCAGTCACTAAGAGGGTCTTGTGGTCAGTCTGCAGAGAAGAGGAAAGAGAGGAAGTGGTCAGAAGGACTTGATATCACTGGGGAAGGCTGTCTGTAGATGGGTGAGGAAGTGAGAGAGCACATAACCTTTCTCAGATGTTGTTTGCTACCTTTGTACTTTATATTCCTGCTTTTAAACAGGAGATAATGATACTATTATACAGTTAGTAAGTCAGCTTTCCCAGTTAAGGTGCAGCAGTTTCTTAGCTGAGAAGTGGCTTAATGTTCCCTTTAAAACCATCAGAAAAGGAGAGAGGATCCTGCAGTGAAATTGCAGAGATGAAGTACAAGGACTGTAGTTCTTGCTGGACATGGAAACAGTTTTGTTTGGCGTATTTATCTGAGATTTGTGCTGGAAACTAAAACTGTGCTGTGAAAGACAGGTGGAACGGTGAAGCTTTCTGGGCTGGGGAAGCAAATCAGCTGTGCATGGTTTCTCTTGGAAGAATAGCATTTAACAGGAGGCTAAAGAGGAAGTAGTCAGCTTTTTTTCTCTTACTAACACCACTTCACATGTAATGACATGCAGGACCTGTGAGCATACAGACAGGGAACCTTACAGTGGAAGAACATTTCTGTCTAAGGTATTGCAGGTTTTGTTTTCTGCATGGAATAAATCTGATCTGAGTTTTCAAAAGCATTTGCACATTTGCTAACTGCAGTTACATTCTGAGTCTCACAGTATTTTGTTGGTATTTTGTTTTGCCCCTTTCCCCAGCCCTGCAATAGCAGTAAATAAAAATGTATCTGTCCAGAACAAAGCATAAAAATACAGCCAAGAAGAGGGTGATAGAAAGATACTGAAGCACAGCTGCAGACACTTAGTGTCCAAATTTTCTGAGCTGTGTAGGCACTTGAAGACACAGGGATACATCTGCTAGGGAGTTCAATTCTCAAATCAGTGACAGGGCACAAACAAGAGTACAGGCACTCTGCATAAGAATCTCTCCTTTCAGGATTGGGAGTTCAATTCCAATCCAATAAAAGCAAGATACAGACAGGCTCCTGAAAATCGGGGGGAGCTCCACAGGTCTTCTCCTAAACACACCACTATGCAGATAAACTCTTGGCAGACAAAGGAGAAAGAACCTAGGTATAGAGAAAGAAGGAAGGACAGGCCATTTCTAACCAGAAAAAAAGAGAACTGAGAAACATGTTGGGTTTGAATTGTATTACAACTGTTCTTTGGCAGGGCCCCATGCCTTTTTTAAAAAGGCCACAGACCTTGGGACCACCCAGCCCCCTACTCTTAGCCCTCTCTGCTAGAAAGGGTGAGATATTGAACAGAGATGGGCTGCTGAACTACATACTCAAGTGGAGGAATTGAAGGAAAGGTACTTCTAAAAGCATGGGTCAAGTATGAGCTGAGGAGCTGTGCTGTTTCATACTGTGCTTATATTTGAGTAGCGAGAGAGAAAACTGCCTTGAAAGAGACTTGAATGTGTCATGGAGCCTTTTCTCAGGCTGAGGAAGCAAGCCTGCTTTCTCACAGGCAGACAAGCAGCTGCACCCCTTGGCAGATAATTTGCTCAATGACTGCTGAAGGAGTGCACTGCACAGCTGAGTGTTAGCATTTCACTGAAGTGTTTCATTTTGAATAGAAAAGCTACACAATGCCAGTCTGGCATGGGAGGAGTTCTTGGTGGTATATCTCCTGTAGAAAACCAGGGGAGATTTATTCATATGGTAGACTTGGTGCTCCGGTATTCTTTTGAGTGGTCACTGTTTATTTTAAAAAGGCATTTGGGCTGTTGAATTCTTTGCTGAAATGTGTTTGTGTTTTTAGATGGGAATAAATGATCTAATTCACCTGTTCAGTCAACAGTCTTTTATTAAAAGGAAAGCTAAGCCATGTGCTGGAAGGTTCTTTAAAGTGTTCAACGGCTTTATGAGTTAAAAGAAGTGGGAGGCCTGTAAAAGAGTAAAGCTGAGACAGGGAAACCAATTTCCTAATAAGACATCATGGCTGTGGTATTATTAGTCACACTTTGTGAGAGATAAGGAAGATATTAAAAGCATGTGACATATGGGGATTTTTGTAATCAGAAAAGGATACAAAAGCCCTCACTAGAAAGTGAGCAATGCAGATGTTGGCTACAGGAGAGTCTTCTGGATTAGAGACAAATTGAGTGCCATATACTACAGCATCTACAGCACAACCCTTCCTTTGTGTAGTGCCCATCTAGCCTAAATTTAACTCCTATAACATTTTCTGTGCCAGTTGGTTAACTGTTCTATAACTTCTTCCTGGGTAACTGCTGCAGAAGGATCATGCAATCAATCTCATTTTTCCTGTTTATTGTATTTCATAGTCTGGGAGAGAGGGGAGTGGTTTAAGGCACTTTTGTTGTGCTATACATCATGGTGCTGACTCTTTACATAAATTGTCTAACTTTTACCAATCAGCAGGGTTTTTTGTTTTTTTCAGTCTCTCTGATAAATGGAAATATGATCTGTTCAGATGCATAGGTGAATAGAGAACAGGGTAATGAATAAGAGTCCTTGAATATCCCAGATTATTCTTTATTTCTTAGAAAATATTATATTATCACATTTCTTTAATTATATTGTATATTTAATATTATATTATCACATTAAACCACATCTGATTTATTATCTGCTGTGTTTATTAATAGCTTTAGTAAATAATTCATTGTTTGAAATTAGTTTTCAAGAAAAGTACAAATCTGAAAAGCCATCTGTAAACACTGTCTTCAAATCTTATTTCTGTCACTGCATGAGTGCAAATATGTTTTTTACAGTTATTCCTGTCTTGTAACTAGCGTCCAAGCTAGTTCCTATACAAGTAGTTGCAGGTGCTTTAGAGACTTTTATGCGTTTAAATATTCCTTCTGTCTTACCACTTCTTTGAGTTGTAAAGTGTTCTTATTATCCTAACATTTTGGACACTTCCACTTAAGCTGTCCACAAATGACTTGTGTTCTACCTACATAAAGGATGAGTACTCTCTTTTAACAGTCCTGTCGTCCTACAATGAGTTGAGTGGGAATGGGAGGATTCTCACTTGCTAATGACTGAAGAGGCTGCACGTTCCTGTGCAACCTGTGTGAGAGCATGAGCTGAAAAGGCAGCAGAGAAATAGACAGTTTCTCCTGATAGTCTGAAAGGAATAGAAAATTAAGGAGAAGCAGGAACATGAATATTGCAGTGTAGGAATAATGTTAGGAGGAAAGGATCAGCTAAAGGAAGGAATGCTTCCAAGGATGTAGAGCAAAATCAACATCAGTTAAAGTGCGAGGAGCTACTCCAGGAAGGTCATTTCAGAGACTAGAAGAGGCAAAGACTATTAAAATGAGTTTTCCAAGGACAAAATACAGTTAGTCCCTGTCCACATTTTTATCCTACAAGAACATGACCTCAGGGCAATCCAAGTCAAGGGCAGGACTGCTGTCTGTTCAGTTGGTCTGTGGACCTAACCAAGCATGACTCCCTCATTGCTGTGCCAATATATTTTTTACTAATTTTCCACATGAAATCCCAACCTGAGGCATGGTGTCCAGTCTGCTTCTCCTTCTGCAGGCACCATTCCCACATATCCTGTTCTTCCATTCCATCTGTCCTTTCCATGGACTCATTTTCCTCACAATTAAACATCTCAGTGTCCTGATTAAGTTATTTTCTATTACTTAAGTTACATCCTAGTCTTTCTTAAATCCTGATCTTCATCGTTTTGCAACCCTGTTTTAATACTCCTTTTGCTTCTGTAGAAACAGTAAAACTTAACTTATGTCGCCTTGGACTACTTTTTTTCACTACCAGTGTGTTATAATTTCCATTCTTACTGGGTAATGATCAGAAACTACCATTCTACAACTATTAATAACTACCCATTTTTCTAAAAAGAGAGAAAAGTTGTCCCTGCAACAACCTGGACAGAAGTTCTTTCCTTCACGTGACAGCAGATAAAAAAATGTTTTACATCCTTCCTGTTTTAATGATCACTCTTTCACGGAGTCACACCTGCAGTACTCTCGTTTCAGTCAAACATAAATATTATACCAGAAACATCCAACAGCCAGAAGGGTTCAAGTATGTTTATTTTCCTATGCCACTTGTAGTCAAGTCCCAGAACATCTCCAGCAGAACATCTGTATCCATGTAGCTGAACAGTGATTTTGCTGCATGGAGCAGGCCGGGGCACTGGAAATTTTTGCTATTATTCCTTGGCACTAGCAGTTCTGTGCCTCATCCCTTTTTCCCTGCCTTCTAGCAATCAATCTGCCTGACCTGATCAGAAATACAACCTGACAAAAAACAGTCCCAAGAGATGGTCACCCAGTCTCATTGGCACTTGTAGCCTGTACTCACCTAGTGTGCAGCCTAGCAGATGAGTTGTATCCCAGCTAAGAGGAGCTGTGAGCTAAAGGGCAGGGTGATATAACTGGACAGGTTGTATGGGTGTTTGACCTGGAGTAATAACCAATAGAATACAGCACACTTTGCAGATGTGGACCATTTTGAATTTTGCCTGCTGCAACATGCTTTCTCTTCACACTGCGTCTGCTCCCACTGCTCCTGCCTCTGGAGACACAGCTGCACACAGGCAGACACTGACACCTCCAAGGGAGGTGGATATATTTTATGATGTAAGGCACTCAGCATAATCTGCTGGTGTAAATATGCATTTTAACACTACTTCCTATCCACTCAAAATCAATCATCCTCACCATGACTTACTCAGCAGCCTTATCACATCTCCTGTCACTTGCAGTTTTCCTGTTAAGGCATTCATTTTACATAAAAGATCTGCTTTTTTTAGAACATGAATTGTAATTTTTCCTTGTCTCCTGTCTTTTTTTGGTGATTCACTGAAATACATTTGCACAAAAGCAGAAGACAGAATACACTTTTGGAAATATATAGCTATATATATCTTTGATTTTTTGAACTTGAAGAATTCTAGATGCTTCATTGTGTAATTCCTTCAAATAATCTTTATTTGAAATAGCTTTAATAATAAATATGCTGAAAATCTCTTATGTGCTGAAAATCTGTCAGGAATTTTTAGGTTTCCCATGCTAGGTGTTCCCTGTAAGTCAGAATAACATGTGTTTCTTTCCCCAGACAGTGAATATTATCTTTGAAAAAGTCCCAGAAAATGAGAGTGGAGATGCCTGTCAGACTATCCAGGTTAATGTTCTGGACTGCGATACCATAGGCCAAGCCAAGGAGAAGAGCCTTCAGGCTTTCTTTAATAAGAATGGCTTTCTCTATGGTCTTCAGCTGGATGAAATCGGTCTTGGTAAGAGAATGTCACTGTGTTATATTTTCATGGAGTTCACTGGTCTGTCTGTGGAGTTTTTATGTTAGGGATTCATACCTTTGATTTCTTTTAGAGTTCAAACAGAATGTAGCCTTCATGAGGAATTTTGAGGCAAATACTAGATCATTTATGCTACCCGTTAGAACAATGAACCTATATCTGCTTCAATTCTGCAAGGACTTCATCACTGCAGTTAACTAACACATGTTATTTATTAAACATATAAAATTTCTATATTCCTTTTCTGAGTTAAGTAAGGTGGCTGGCCCATCCACCTAAATACAGCTGGTTGTTAAATTTCATCAGCAGATGACACATCATGATTATCAAGTTCTTTAGTTCCTACCTATTCCTGCTACCTCCTTTCTTCCTTCCTTCCTTCCTTCCTACAGGCCTACGTTACCCTTGATCAAAAGAGCCTTCAAATATAGCTTATTTGTAGTCAGATTAGGTTTATATAATAGTTCTCATGTGACTCACAAAGTTACCTACAGTATCTACAGATGTAAATAAGGCCGTTCCAGCAGGCCTTTCCTTGTTGGGTTTTTAAGAGCCCATGGTTAGATAAAAATCTGTAGTTGCCACTATATCACTTCCCATGTGCCCCAGTAGGAAATCTAACAAACTCTACATTATTGGCATTTGTCACCTCCTGGACTTGCTCCTTAAAATGTTGTTATTTCCTCACCTTCTCGGATTCTGTGTTGGCAAGTGTTCATAATTTGCTTTCATATCTGATGTCTATATCCGTCACCAGTGCTTGACCACCCTTAACAAGCGCTATGTCAATGTGTGTCAATCTACAGCTCATTTTAGTGATCTCTTAGAAGTGGCTTGTGGAACCTTTCTTCTAGTCTCAGTGTATCCATAACACCAGGGCACTCTTGTGCAGTGGAATAGCTAGATTAGGTGAAAGAACCTCCAAAAATTCTGCCTTGGCCAACACAAAGTGAAACATCAAAAGCCTGCAGCAATGGAAGCCACTGAGGCTGTCACTCAGAAAAGGAATCAGTATTGTGGGAGTGCAAAACCACCTCCATGTGACCTGGCACAAGGACAGAGAGAAACAGCTCAGTTGGGAGTCACTGGTCAAAAAATAATTAGGTGTTGTTTTTCTTTGCAAACATCTGTACAGTGAGAATGCCATTGGAACGTAATTTTTTTCTGTTGCTGTCATACTGCAGAACTTGTGTCTGAGGAGCAGCAAAGAGAATTGTTAGATATTGATGGTTCCTCAGAGGTGATGGAGGATGGGATAAGGAAGTTAAATACCATCGGCCATTACGAGGTAAGCACAGAAGCCATACCAATGAGCTGAGAAGCAGTTTCTCCACAACTTAAATGTGGTCTACACAGAAGAATCTCAATTGATCAAAATCTTGAAGAGATAGCTGAGCATCATCAACAGAAAGAAAGAATTGTGTGACACATAACGTTTTTGCCACTGAGTCATGTCTTCTGTTACTTTTCAGAGGTTTACAGGGCTGCTTGGTTCAAGCATACTAGGTAAACTGTTAATTCTGTTGAGCATTTCACTTAAAACAGCATCTGATTTCTGGCTATGAGCATTGCCTTGAGTCTCTTTGAGTCTCTGCTGTTGAGTTTGTCTTGCTCAATGAGCAATTGTTTACCTCATCCCACCTCATTTTTGATTATCTGAACAGGCAATAGTGATACTTGTGAAATCTCATCAAGAGTCAGAATAAAAAGCACTGATGAATTCACTCTCTCTTCTCTTGAGACCTCCTGTGTCAGTCAATTTCCCTTTTTCTCTCTGTTTCTGCTTCCATCTGCTGTTGCCACTTGTAGCGTAAGTTTTCTCTCTGCTTCCAATTTCACCTGTAAACCAGTCATTTGCAGTGCTGCAATAATCTGTCCATCACTGCAACAACACACAAGGCTGCAACTGGTGGCAGGGCACTTCTGAGTGTAGCACATTGTAAAAGCGTATCAAGCAGAGTTACCTCTCTAAGGAGTTTCCAGTGACACCAGTCAAAATGGAGGGTGGGAGGCTGTGTAAAATGTGCAGTAGGTGATTGGCCTGAGGTGATATGGAAGTTCACATGTGATGCTTCCAGATAGGTTTGGGAAATGGAGGTTATTATGCTGAGTGCTTTTAGACAGAGATCTTTCTTTATGCCTCATTGTTGAATTTGGAAGTCTGGCTCTTAACATGATCATAAATTTTTATTTATTTAGAAGTTTTGCTGTTGTAGGTCTGTGCCATGCAATGCAATATGGTGCTGAGGAACCTGAGCCAGGACGGAACATGTTGCTGTCTGCATGAGTAAACAGAGTACCATCCATAATGAAACAAGGACTCCTAGCAGGACTTTGTAGCCTAGGCAGAGCACAAGGCTGCTTAGATATGAAGCCAGCTCATTCAGAGTCACTTTACAGATTCCTGTAGGTGTTTGTAGCTCTCCTTACCTCATAGGAGTCAGCGATGAACCCAGATGTCCTGAGTCACCATCCAGTGGCTTAAATACAGCTTTTCCTATGCCTGTCTTGAACTTTGTCTACAGATTAAGCTCCTCCACTCCACTTGCAGAGATTTGTACAAATTAGGACACTGTAGTGTTGCAGTTTGAGTCTGTGCAGCAAAGGTCAACATAGATTTGAATCTGATTAGATGTTTGAACTTCTGCCTAATGTGACAGTACCTGCCCTCTTTACCACAGGCAACTATTGTAAGTGCTCCCTGATTTTACCCAGCAGCCCTTTGCACTTCCTGAGCTCATGGCATGCTGTGGGTCATGGGTGTCTATTGGTCACTGTCATCCCTGGGTATCTTTGTCGCAGCCCTTGTCATCTGAGGTTTCTGCAGGCAGGTGCAAGCTAAGAGACTCAGTTGTTTTTACTGAGCTGTAACCACACTAATTATAGCTTAGCAGCTGCCTTATAAATATTGTGCTGGATATCTCTGTTAGCTATTTTAGTTCTCTTTTTCTGACGAAGTAGTCTACATTTTAGGCAGAAGCTCAGTGGCATTTCAGGCAGTGTTTTAGTGGCAAGTATTAGCCATTAACATATCTAGTGTATTTTCTTGTATGCATATTAATGCAAAAGGGAATGTAAAGGTGTCTAGCTAGCAAGAAAAAGAGACACTGCATATACTGTGTGAGGGCAGTAAAATTGCCTGAGAAAATTCCAACTTATATTTCAACAGTACCTAGAGTTCTGTAGCAAGCCTGAATTTTTCTTCTTGTTTGCCAGCCTTAAATGCTAGAAAGTAACCAGATGTTTGAGACTGGGAAGCACCATCAAATCTTTTTAAGGTACTGGAGCATGAGGGTTGTGTTGTGAAGGTCCCAGAGTCAGCAGTCATTCTTGAAAAAGCAAACTTAGTTTCTACACTGATTTTTAAAACGTGTAAGAAGGGGTTATTTGCATTTTTGTGTGGTGTCTGTGAAGAGAAAAAAAATCCTCTGTACTATTAGACTTTCGTGTGTCTCTGACCTGTATGCTCTTTTGCTCTAATTTTTTGCTCCTAGTAGGGTTATTGATGTGATTATTTATGAGGTCTGCACTATTGTTTCCATGAGAGTAACCACAAGCCATGACAAAAAAGTTGCTGGTTATCTTGACATCCTATTCCCCACGCAAGAAGAGAGCTAGACAACCACTTTCAGATCTGCTGTCCAGTCGCAGATCTTCAATTCC
This sequence comes from Corapipo altera, assembly GCF_003945725.1. Classification (NCBI taxonomy): domain Eukaryota; kingdom Metazoa; phylum Chordata; class Aves; order Passeriformes; family Pipridae; genus Corapipo; species Corapipo altera. The sequence continues at coordinate 22,485,082 of NW_020884873.1, read as the reverse complement.
TCAACCTGGGACAGCATCACATGTTCCAGGAGCAGGCAGAGCCCCAGAGAGCAAATCTGAATGTGTGATCTAGGGAGCCGACTGGCACGAACTGGATGATAGTAAGGACAGGAGGCCTGGAGAACAAGGAAGAGGCATAGAGCCACACTACTCATCTTCTGTTTTGCAAAGTAGATGTATTCCATGTTGTCTGGAACTGAAGAGATCTTCCCTCTACCAGTTTGCTCCAGTTGGTGATGCATCTGGAAGAGCAAAGATATTTTAAGGTATCAATGGGAGCAGCCCACTACAAAAAGTGATTTAGACAGCAGGACACAGAAAGAAGGGCTTTTTTAATTTTTTTTTTTAATTGGATCACACAGAAAGAAACAGCAAGTATGGCTGCTGCAGTAATGATAAAGAAGGGAAAGCATAGTCCACTCAATACTAAAAGCATAATTTGTCCCAGAAATAAAACCTAAAGTGGGGGCTTTGGTCATGGCTGCACTGCAGTAACGCTTCTGGTTCCTGGAGGAAAGCATGGTTCTCCCTGTGAGCTCTGCCCATCTCCCTCAGGACAGGAGCCAACAGCATTGAGCTGCTCTCCTACTTCTTGGAGAGGGTATGAAGGCAGCTTATTGCCCACACAGCTCTGAGAGGGGGTAAGCTGCTGTGTAGCCCTGTTCCTGTTTACCTATCTTCAGGGCCAAGTAGGAGGACTCTCTGGGTGTTTGTTTCATGTCACAAGCTAGCCTTAGAACATATTCCCACTTGTTGTGTGGTTTTCAAGTGCACTGTGTTATTTGAAAGAGGTCTGAAACTCAGTATGATAAATGGAATCCCCACAAAAAAATCATACTTATAAAATGGATTGCATTTACTTTCCAGGAGCAAATGTAAGTGAAGATTTTTTTGGCATAAGACACAGCTTTTGATAGAGTATCTTAATGTTTAAACTGGTTTCTCACACCAGGCTGGCTGCCAAGGTTTAAAAAACACTTAAATTGTTTTGGCAGAGATCCCTTCCTAGAACTGGACAGTTGTTTTTGTAATTATAGAGGCAAGTGCACTAGTTCTTGGCAAGACTCAACATTTGACAGCAGAGCAGTGGTGTAGCTCTCAGTGGGAGCTGTTTTTTAGTTACTCTTTGACAATAAAAGCATGGTTTGCCAGTTTGTTTTAAAGATAATACTTAACATTCTGGCAGTACTATAAATTCAGGGAAGGAGGAGGTAGATTTTTCCTAGAAATCCTGTGGTGGTAAGATACAAATCTTGATCTTATGGTGTGTAAATATTTTACTCAGTTTGAAAATAGTTCTTGGGAGCACCAGGCTAGACCCTCAACATGGCCCCTTCATAGGACATGGGGAGAACAGACTGAGCTGAAGAAAAGGGGACCAGAAGAGAATTCATCTTTGCGTGCACCTCCCTGCCTCACTTTCCCGTAAGATCATATTTCATTGAAGCCAGAGAGATTAACCTCAGCAATCTATAGAAAGATGGGTGCAAAAAACAGCACAAAGCAGTACATGAAAATTAAAATGTCCAAATATGGGCTGAACCAGAAAAATCAAAGAAAGGGAAAGGTCTTCAAGGCTGGTTCATTGGAAGAGGTGCCTTCCCTCTTCTTAGGTAAGAGTTACTTGTTAGGTAAGGCTAATAAACTGCAGCTACTGCCCGTGCCTGAAGGTTGAGCCCTGGCTGCTGCTGAAACCCGTGCACACCATGGTGAGAACGAAGTGCTGCCGTGGACTGAAGGAAATGAGGGAAATGAAGGAGGAAATGAAACTGCTGGTTTCGTGAATTCTAGACTTTTGTTTCAAAATTATATATTTGTTCTTGCTTACAGATTTCAAATGGAGCAACCATAAAAGTCTTTAAAAAGAAAGCAAATATCCGATCAGGTAACAGAGGAACTGCAATCTATTTAAACTTTTGTGGAGAATGATTGGGAATGCAGAGAGCTGAGCTGTGACAGGTTATCTCTTGGTCAGTAGGAGGAAAGAAAAATGTACTTGGATTTAGTTGAGCGAAATGAAGAGCCATGTTACCCTGGCTCTGGGCCTCTGGCAGGCACAGTGGGCCTAGGACATGTGAAAGAGGATAGAAGGACTTACAGTTGTCAACAAATGATTACTTAGAGATACAGGCTCATAGGCAGGAAGCCCGGGTGACTCAAAGTGCTGACTGCTGAAACCAACACGGGGAACGTGCCTTTCTCTGGTGCCCAGAGTTGTATATCACAGACAGAGTGGTGCACTGTCCAGAGACAGGCATAACAAAAAAAATGTAATTTTCCTTATTTTTTTGACTGCGTTTCTGAAAACTCTGGCTTGGCTGACAGCAGGTCAGGAGTTAAAGGGTGCTTACGGGGGGTCAGTTCATCTCACCTACCACTGGGATGCAGGTTGCTCCCACCCCGCTGGTGGCTCAGGGAAGAACTTTCTGTAGCCCCCAGGAAAAACATGCTCCTGATGTGTGGTTTACTTCACCATCAAAGTTAGGAGAGATGTGTACATCTCACTGGGATGTCATTGCCCTCTCTCAGCAAGGGTTGCTGTTCTCATTGTGTTCAAGCCTGATCTCAGCCCACTTGCGCTGAGCACTCTTAGAGACTAAACCAATGCAATCATCTCATCTGCTGTCTCTTGTCCTCCTTTCAGAGGAGCTGTGATTGCTACCAGCTTACCCCCGCAGCAGATATGATGCCCTGGGTTAGTGGTCAGAGCTGCAGCTTGGCACTGGGGAGGTGCCCAGAGCCTGTACATTTCTCAGAGGCTTCCCCCACACTGCAGGCAGGAAAGGACGATGCTGAGTCTGCTTGCTTGGCACCCTGGCATGCACCGTGCTGCACAGCCCAGAGCCCAGCAGAACTCACGAGCCTGTAGCTGTGTGTTTTATTAATACCTGTTTGCTCTCTGCTTTCTGTTGTTTAGATGTGGACTACTCGGATGAGCACTGTCATTTGGTGAGTTGAGTCATTACACTGCTAAGTGGTAGATTTAATACTGAGCTGTATTTTAATCTATGTAATCTCTCTAATCTCTTCATGACAGATTTTACCAGACTCGGAAGCAAACAAAGATGTGAAGGGAGCAGGTCACAAAGGAAAGCAAAAATTCAAAGTGAAAGAAATGTATCTCACAAAGCTTCTGTCAACCAAGGTAAACTGTAAAGGCTTTATTTTGGGGGAGGGCTGATGTTGGGCTTGGCTAGTTTGGCACAACAGAAATACAAATTAAAGCAGAAATTGTGCAGACTTCCTGCATGTATATCAAATGTTAAATGAAAAGGTAGCATATAAAATTCACTGCTAAGTATGGATTATCACCATTTGCAAAGACACATTGCAGGTTTTCTAATGCTAGAGTTCTAAAATTGTCTATTACTCAGACTCTCTGTCTCCTCAGTAAGCACAACCTTTTTTTCTCAGGTTAAAGAAAAAAGGCAATTATTGAGCTAATGGAAAGTGAGTTTTACCACTGAGTCCTATAGAGCAAGAACGATCCTCTCTGGAGAGACAACTTTCAGTCAACAATCTCCCTGGTCTCCTCTAGAGTTTGCTCAGCTTAGAGACAACTTCAAAAGCCTGAGTTTCACAAAATACTGCCTATGAAATGAAATAGTCTGTTAGGGTTTCAAATTAAGCATCTAAAATAACTAGATTAATTTTAAAAACAAGGTCCTTAGGATTTATAATGCAATTACCTAATTTATGTAATCTGCATTCCTTAGGAATAAGCCCTGCTTACTCCCTCTGGTAACGTCATCTTGTTTCTGACTTACTCAAAATGGTTATAAAACTCTTTGCAACAGCATATTACTTAAAATATTAATCAGTGCACAACACTGAGAGCTGTCCAATATGAGAGGCCTGAAGGCATGCTGATTATAGCCTTCTTGCATTTAAAAATCTATCAATCATTATTTAATTAGGTTGTTGATAGCATCTGAAGTAATTTGGGACACTACCCAAAGTGAGAGTAAAGACTAGTCATTTCTCATTAGCTGTGAAAACTAACATGAGCCCTCAGGAATTGCTGGAGTAAACCAGTAATCTCTTATGGTGGAAGATTGAAGTACAGAAGAAAAGATCAGGCTCTTAAGAAACAGTCCTTTTAAAGGGCTTTAAATTAGTCGTCTCCATCTCCAAAATGAAACACTGATCTGAACAACAGTGCTCTGATACCGTTCTCTGTGAAATTCCACCCATGATACGCTGCACACCCAAGGAAATTGCATTGCACCATGTCCCTCTCCCTCTCTCTCTCTCCTGTACATGCACACAGACACAATTGCAGAGCTTACCACTTGAAATTAACTGGCTGGTAGTGCATAAAGACCCTGCGATATGCTTAAATCCTTCTCATTGAGGGAAGATTGGGCTGAACTGAGCTTCAGAACAGATGTGAAGAAAAAAGGTGCAAAACAGTGTTTTGCTTTGTTTGCCTCTACTTATGAATACTTTATGATTGTCAGCGAGTCCATCAGCAACCAAGCCCTTGCTTCTGTGAGCCAAATAGCTTCACTTCTGTATGAGAAATACGCAGTTTTCAGTTCTCTCTAGCATTAGTGTCTTTGTATACCACCAATGGCCGTTATGCTAGAATTAGACCAAGTGCCAGAGCCACTTGGCTGTGAAGTGTTGATGAGCACATGTGTTGAGTATGTGTCGCAGATGGCACCATGAAGACCAGTGTCCTAGGAAACTGGTTAAACTGCTTTTCCTCACCTCCATCTTACTTTCAGCCACAAGTTCCAAATGCCTTTGGCAACAGTGCCAATAGTATCCCAAGAGTTGATGTAGCCTTTGTTGGACCAAGTGATACCTTCCACCTACGATGTATCATGAAGTTCACCGCAACTCCCCTGTTGGCAGAGCAATAGGATGTGTGGCATTTGAAAGCAACTCATTGCGGTGTATTGTACTTTCATTTTTGTTACTGACTATTTTATTTTCCAATAACCTGTGGCCTTGATGTTTACCACAAGTATATTGTAGTTTCTGTATGTGGTTGTCTTGGACATGCTCAGCTCTCTGAGGTAGAAGATCCTATTCTTTTCTCGTGTAATAACAAAAAATTCATTGTGTTGTTTTTTCAGGTTGCAATTCATTCAGTTGTTGAAAAGCTCTTCAGGAGCATTTGGAGTTTACCCAACAATAAAGCACCTGTTGCCATCAAGTACTTTTTTGACTTTCTGGATGCCCAGGCTGAGAGCAAAAAAATTACTGACCCTGATGTGGTCCACATATGGAAAACCAACAGGTATGCCTGTGGGACATGCACAGGGGCACGTGTGCTTTTGGAAAATGACGTTGCAAAGATGGAATGGGTCATCTGTGATCAGAAGAATAAGATTTTAGCATGTCTGGGAATAAGATGTGATTTGGCTCTGTGGATCACAGTAATTTTAGTGTATTGATTTGATACCAATAAAAACCACCATGGCTTCCAAGACTTGTAAGTCTGCATACTGACTTCACGCTCAGAGAGCAGTAGCGGCAGGTTGAGAGCATTATTTGAAGATGGGTGCCTGACTGATGTTTTTGCTCCATAGCCTTTGTTCCCTGACCCCTTTTTTAACACGAATAAGCAGCCCTGAAATGTGCTGCTTTCCATGAGTGCAGTGTAATTAAGTACCATTTTAAAGCAGTTGTTAATTAACCTGAGTGGTAAACTTTAAAGATGCTTGTTTCTTCTCTGTCTAGTCTTCCTCTTCGCTTCTGGGTGAACATACTGAAGAATCCCCAATTTGTCTTTGATATTAAGAAGACTTCACATATAGATGGCTGTTTGTCTGTAATTGCACAAGCTTTCATGGATGCCTTTTCTCTAGCAGAACAGACCCTCGGGAAGGTAATGCTGCCCTTCCAGTCTTCTGCTAATTTCTCAACTACTGTCTTTTTCAACTATATAATGATTCAGGCGATGAAGTTCTGGATCTGCTGACATTCGGGGCAAAACTGTCAGTGGCCTAATTAAGCTGGGTTTTTGTTCCTTGCTGGTCTGTCTCCCAAGACTTTGAAGAATTCACAAGGACACAGACAGAGCTATGAGAATGCCGTATTTATAGTTAACTGCTGCTTGTCTTCTCTGCAGTTCATTTCTGCACAGTGAGTTTACACAATTTGTGGAAGAAGGTGGAAATTGTAAGATTTTAATGAAGTTTCAAACTAGTTTTAAACTAAGGTCATAAGAGCACTAATATTATTTGATAAGTAGTCCAGATTTCTGCCACAGACTAATCTGCAGAAAACACACACAGTAAGCTGCTGGAAGCTGTAAGAATACTTGAAAGAGCTCTGAAGTTTGAAACAGTTCCTTCCACGTTTATTAGCTGCTCCCTTTTTATATGGAAAATTATTTGCTGGAGTACCAAGTCCAGACATCTTACATTCAGAAACTCTTTAGTACAATGTCCGGAACTCTGAGCACGAGAAATAATTCATTTTTCCACAGGGTATTTTCCTTTTCTTTGGACCAAAGCAGGAAGCATTTGTTCAGGCTCATGCTACTTTTTACCCTAAAAAAAGTTACGTAAAAATGGACTAGTTTCGTGAGTGATCTAGTCCAGCTGCTCATCTGTTAGAGGTAAATAGCAAATAATGTGCTTATTTGTCATATTTTAGGAGTGAAGTATCATAAATAAAAGCTAACAAATACATCACTTCCTTCATGGAAAAACTGCAAATGAGCATGATTGTTAGATTTCTGTGCTTAACATATATTGTGAAGTATTGCTGATACTGCAGGAAATGTCTTGTGGTCTTTTAGTACTAAAATGTGTTTACTTTTCATTGGTTTTAGCATTTTATCTTTAAATATGTTTTAGCCATTTAGAAACAAACATTTAAATCATTTCATCACACAGTGGAAACAGTAGTGACAAGATATCACATGGTTGTGTCATTTTTTCCCCAGAATTTAAACCAGAGCGGTGACAGGAGACTGCCAGCCCCCACTTTTACATTCTGAAAATACGTTTTCCAAATGGGGCTTTGACTCCTACCACAAACATCAGCACTTATTTCCCCGATTGAGCCTAAAGCTCCCAGATAGGTCAGTGTTGACCCGGATTGTTGAAGTCCTGGGGTGAAAAAAATCCCTTTGGCTGTGCATGTCTGGCAGTCAGCTCTCCATGCGCTCAAACCACAGAGGGAGAGGAGTAGGGACCAAGGAGTTTTAGGAGGACCTCTGCCAGGGCAGGATCTAGGAAGACTCTCTGGTGTGTTACTGTAGGGGAACTTTCAGCAATACTGCTGAATGCTGCATGTAAACAGGGTATTGGCCTTGGGCCCTTTGGTTCAGCTTTCACGCTCTTTCAGGTCTAGGGAGCCTTAAGGAGGAAGTGAGAAATAAAAATATATCTGTGGAACCAATGGTCACCCCTTCTAATGCCAATAGATATCATTGTATGGTAACTGTCACGAGATACAATACACTACTACTGAGGTCCTGCCTCTGTTTTTCATCTTTGTTTCATATCCTTGGTTCCATGCATATAACCACTGCAAAGAAAAAATGAGTCATACAGATACAATTAGATGCAATTAACTGTGTGGAGGTGGAACCTTAGGAAATCTGTGCTGTGAAAAGTGACAACGCTTCAAATTTTTTCTTTTAAGGAAGCACCAACAAATAAACTTCTCTATGCCAAGGACATTCCACTCTACAAGAAGGAGGTGAAAGCGTACTACAAAGCCATCAGGGATCTGCCTCCACTGACCACTGCAGAGGTTGAAGAATTTCTAGCTCAGGAATCTAAGGTATGGTTGAGAAGCAGGAACTTCATTTGCTTTCATGTTAAGATTTTTTAAAAAGGAGAACTATCTGACAGGAACTATTTTCTGTTTTAGAAACATGAAAATGAATTTAATGAGAAAGTGGCCTTGTTTGAAATCTACAGATACATAGTGAAATATTATGATGAGGTAAGCACAGCTGCTATGCCTGCTTAACCCTTTAATGTTAACTTACTACCTTAGACTTGAAAGTGGTGCTTGACAAAGTGACCAAAGGCTGGCCTGATGTGCAACCTCCTGAGTGCCCCTCCAAAGGCAGCCTCTCCGTAGTGCAGCCAAGACTGCTCCTTCCACTGAGCTGTGTGGGGCCAGAGCAGTGCAGCCCCCACCCCTCTGAGGGGTCACAGGCCAAAGGGCTGTAAGTGCACTTCCCCTGTCACTGCTGTATTTCACAGAGACACTAGCAATAAAATTCTCCCTGTAGCTTTGAGGAAGTTCCTATATAGTCTAGGTTTCTTGTTCTACTCTGTTTGCAGAGTCTCTGCAAATGCCTGTCACAACTCCTGTGCACACGCTCCATTTCCCTAGAGCTTCAGAAATCAGATTAGACGGTAGCACCAGGGCTCTCAATTTAATAGTCAGTGCAAACACCTCTGCAGAGCAGCTCAGCCTTACAGCAAGAAGAGTCTGCTCCTTTCCCATCATAGCCCTCTTAACGCTCTGCTCTAATAGCCTTTCTCTCAAAGAGAAGCAGCTGTAGCTTCCAGTCGCTGATATTACTAACAAAAGAAATCTTTTCTCAGCTGAAAGCACTTAGTCACAGGCTACCTCTAAGCTGCTTTCTAAGAAAATCCCTGCCCTCCACTTTCCATGATAGGATTCTCTGCTCCATTTTGCTCTGCATCCTTAACAGAGGCTGCAAGGAGGATGCTCGTGCCTGTGCAAGGATTCAGATAAGAGCCAGCTGGGGTGTGTTGCCTGAAGGCCTCCTTACCACTTCCAGCAGGTTGTCTGGGTCTCCCAGCAACAAGGCCTTTCTCTCTTTCATCCCCAACAGCACAGCATCAGCACTTGCTGTAATCATCCAGCTCTCAGTCACCTGTTAGCTGGCTTGCCACTTCTGATCTCTAACATCTCAAATTATCTGGGTTCAGCATCAAATCCTTGCCTCCTAAAAGAAGCTTGGGATGATACTCAGATAATCACACATCATTAAGCTCATCAAAATTGTTGATACAGGAAAATTCAGTGTACTTTCAAGTCTTAGTGCCCATTTTTGGTTTTTTGAAGCTCGCACTGGCTAAACTTAGCCCATCCTTAGATGGAAATCCTCCTTCAGCTCTTCTCCCTCTGGCTTTTGACTGGGAGCATCTAAACCTCCTTCATTATTTGCTGAGACCTGTCCCATTGTAGAGTTGCCAGCAAAGAGTTTTCAGACAGCAGCAGTGCTCCTCCCTGTCACCTGGGCCTGGGGCCAAGTAGGCAAGTTAGAGGAAGAGAGGCAGTTTATTGCCCTCAGTTTATATGACAGAGGAAGAGAAATAAAATATCATTTGCAAATCCTCTCTAGGGTAAAACTGGAGCACTGGCCTTGCCTCACACTTTGGGAGATGAGCATGTGCTAGATTTGTTTTGTTTTTTCTGCTTGGCTCAGTCATTCTTTTGTGGAAGTGTTGCAAATCCTGTGATCAGAATGACTTGAAAGGAAAACTACTGAAATAAAGTGTTAAAGTCAGAAAAGAATGTTTACAGATAGTCAGGCATTCAGATGGATTTTTCTGTCAGCAGTTGTTAGAATATAGAAAAGCAGGCTTTAAAAAATAGCAAGTAAAATAAGCACTAAAAAATTATTTTCTCTTTTGCTAATTGTTAACAGATTGTCAGCAAACTCGAGCGAGAACGGGGGTTTGAAGAAGTCCAGAAGCAGCTCCAGCAAGTAAAAGCCTTATTTGATGAAAAGAAAAAATGCAAATGGCTTTGAGCAGAGCACTGACTCACAGCATCACTATGGGAAATTTTAAATTAGTGCTACTGCTCCTGAAACTGTTTTGACTGATTATATGTACAGGGTTTGAAACATTTGGACACTCTTCTCCACTCTGACCATTCAAGTAATATCCACATTTGGGAATGAAATACGGGCAGGGTTACATATTCAGACATGGGCATGTAAAAGCGAATCTGGTGTTGGCAGGGCCAGCATTTTTAGGTACTTGAACACACATAACCCTTTGGTTCAAAAATACTGTCTAAGTAAGCTTTCTGCTTACTTAAAAACAAGGTCGTAGGAGATGTGCAAAATACACTGTAAGTTCAGAGTCGCCCATGTGAACTTGCAAGTTGCTTAGCTCGTTTTTTAAGAGGGAAAGCTGATGTTTCGCTACATCCTTTCAGCAGCTTGGCAAACTGTGAGGGTGAGCTCCGGCTTCAGAATACGGGTCAGCTCCAGTTTCCTTCCTTCCAGTCAAATGTTCACTGGTTCCTGTTCAGGGAAAAAAAATAAACAACCCCCCCACATCAATAAAACCCAACAAAAACCTGGCACCAAAGTGACACTTCAGATAAGTGTGTTTAGCAGAAAAAAGTGGGTCTGAGGTTTGAAGGCCAAATGCTACATGGCAGGACTTATCTTCCTTAGTTTAGAAATTCCATGTGCAAAGTGAAGCCAGCTGCTGAGGGAAAGAGGCAGGGGGGAGGCTTTCGGAGAAGGGTGCTGGGCCAACATCTGTCTGTGTTTACATTTCTACCTTTCCATCCTTAAATAAGCTGTGAAACACTTGTGAGCAGCTTCACAGGTGAAACTGCACTGCACCAGAACACTGTTGTGGTTTGATGAAGCAGCTGATAGCTGCACTTTGGTGCATAAATCTATACTCAGGTGCATGATCGGCCCATGCATCAATGCTGACAGTCCTGGCCAGGCTTCTGTCTGTGTACAAGGGCCTCACAAACCTGAAGCCAACATGTGTGTGTGTGGGGGGGGTTCAGGTCAAAGAAGGTTAGTTTAATAATATGTAAGAACAGGAGAACTGGTGTAATCTCTGTGTATGAGAAACTGATACAAATGTGCTCGCTGGGGTTGGGGTGGGGAGGGGTAACTGTCTGCCTTAGTCTGGCTGGGGTTTTTGAGGCTTGGCCGTTTTCAAAGGAAGGAGTCCATTACATTTGCATTGGTGGCTAAAGTCAGCCCAGCTGGAAAGCAGGTGCATGGCTGTGCTGCTGGGATGAGGCTGGTGCAGTGGCTACTGAAAAAAGCCATGGAGGAGCAACCGTGGCTCCAGCTCTGCTACTGCACCAGCACAGTCCTACCCTCTGCTACAGAGCTGAAATGATTTGTCACCATGGACTCTGCTTCCGTCACAGGAGACTCGTATTGAGGCTGTCACGTGCCCTTAGGTTTGAGGTAAGGCATTGGTGACACGGAGATAACGTTTCCATACATTTCTGGAGGGATCCACTGCTGGAGGTGAGTGGCCCACAGGAGAGGGAAGCACTGTCACCTGCCTTGGCAGGATATGCCAGGTTTGGTCCAAGGAAGGCAGTGCTGGAACTGTGAGCAGCCAGAGATGGCTGTGCAGGGCTCCTAGGCAGCAGAGCTCCAAGATTTACTGCCATGTGCTGCTGCACTGGGGGAGCCCTGCAGCTGCAGGCCAGCAGTGCTGAAACTGGCTGGTTTGGGCACAGAGGCTCCCAGCACCTGGTATAAGGTACAGTCCCCTGGCACACGGCCGGCCAGCGCCCGCACACGCTAACCAAGCCTTGGCCGAAGCAAGGCCGGCTGTTAACGTGGAAAAAAGCAAACACCAAAACATGTTGCCTGCTGGTCTGCCCCCTCCCTGCTGTGTGATTGCACAAGTTGTACCTCTTGCATAGCAGAGAGGGCAGCCACCAAACAACCCATACTGTGATGGCTTTGTTGTGTTTTTTTTTTTTTTAATTCAAGTCTTACTCTTGCTATTAAGTTTACACTTTATACTTGATGGAATGTATGGCTTTGTTCAGGAAACTGCACTACAATGTTGCAGTACTTTCAGCAGTTCTCTGCCTGGCACAATATATTTTGATAGTTCAATTTTAATTGGAAAAAACCCCCAACCCAACCCTAACCTATCTTGCCCTCTGTCCTAAAGGAGTGGATCACGGCTTGACTAGCACTTAAGCTTGGAATACCTGTATGTAAGGGCTTGATTTTTATTATTCTTAATCTAACACTTAAAGCAGCATCAAATAAATAAAAAAGCACAGTAACTAACGTTGAAGGAGAGGCATGAGCGGATTACTCTTTCCAGTTTGAGAGTTCTGTTCCACTTCAGGTGTTTGCTGGCAGTGCATTCAAATGAACTGTGATAGTTTTGTTCAACAGTAACCTTCTGTACAGGCAGAAAAAACAAATCCAACATTTCTGCTTGAAAAGCTGTAAAATATAATCTGTTTGCGTGGGTCTGATCCTGTGAGCTTCACTATATGTGTTTATATTGATGAGGAAATGAAAATCAGTCCTATTCTGTATTTGTACTACTGCTTGTTTGCTACAATAGCTTTAATGATTTCTAGAGATTAAGTATGTGTTGAAGCAGGCCCTGTAGCTTTACCTACAGCCTGGAATAGGATTATTGCCTTTTATTCAAGCCTCCTAAACAGTGTCACTCTGTTAGTAAACCATTTTTAAGTCATGCTGGGACTTTGTAACCCATCAAGTGGATCTCACAAAGTGATGTGAAGTATAATTAAGTGATTGTGGCTCTTTTGGTAGGTTTGGGTCAGCACACAAAACATTGGCACAACTTCCGTATCTGCCATTTGCCGTTACTGTTACACGGACAAAAAGAAACCTCTGTATTACGGCAACCCAACAGTTCTAATCACGTTCTCAGAAATGAAAGCAAACTTCTCTTCAACTTACTGTCACATGTTTACAGGCAAACTGCTATGGCAAACAGTGTATTTTCTAACACTAGCTTACAGAGCATTATTTTGCAGTCATCTAGTTTGAAGGCAAATCTTACTAATGTGTAAAGTAATTCCTGTTGTACAGAAGTTAACCTGTTGTTTAAAATTAATGGTTAAAAAAAGTGCAAATGACAAATACATGTTGGTGTTTGTATGGGTTTATCTAGAATAAAAGCATTTGGAGGTTAGTTTGATTGTGTACTTTAAAAAGGTTAAAAGAAAGCAAGAACAGCTGGTAACAATCCAATCCAAGGTCATGCAAAGAACAGAGTGGCATCAGATGAGGAATACCTGCTGCAGCTCCAACCCCGCAAGGCTGCAGGGCAGAACCATGCAGGTCAGCACAGCACAATTCCATCATGCTGAAGTTGGGAAGTACAAGAAAAGGATGCTGGGGAGGGGATGGTCTAAAACCCAGTGGCTGCTGAGCAGTGCTGCCACCCTGTGCGACCCAGAAGGGACCCCTTCCCCTGTCCCCAGAAAAGAATGTGAGGTGGTACAGAATAACCTCCATGTCCTAACCATGGCCCCTCCTGGCTACTGCAAAAATTAACCCAGTCCTGACCAGAACTGGGACAAATCATACTTCTGCACTGTATGGAAAATCAAAAATGCAGCCTCTGAGAGAGAAACTGAATCAGTGCCAACATCACCATATGCAACGTAGTTATTCTGCTCTCTGTTCCTATAGTCTAACAGCAATACCCTATTATAAGAAATTGCAGTGTATTCTCACTGTCCCAGACTTTTGCTCCAGTATTTTGGGGGGGGGAAGGGAAGAAAAAACACCCAAATACAAATAAACAAACAAACCCCAGATCAAATAATTACTACAATTCCAGGAAAGTCATCACTATCCAGTAAAAACAAAATAAAAAATTAATTTAGGTTCACAAGTTTCTATTACTGAACTGATAATGAATGGGAAAAAATTTAAATACTTTCAACCTTGAATAAATAATTTTATTGTAGGTAAGTAAACAAATTAGAGTGGCAACAAATGCAAACTTACATTTTCATAATGTGAAGGCAATTTGTTACACTTATCTCTGCTATATTATATTAAAAAAATTATATCCTATTCCCAATTTAACAATTCAAGAGGCACATTCTCAAGGGTTGCAAATAAAAGTTTTCAGAACTTTTAAAATCTCATTTCATCCTCTTTATGTGCATGGGAACATCAAAATAACAACCCAGATGTGGACTACAGCATTGTTAATGATGGTAACAGCAACCCAGAGTAATGTACAGTAACTAATACATTGAAGAAGAGGATATTAGCAAGTAAGTTTTAAAGGATTTATAAAAAAAAAATAATTTTTTATTTTAAATGGCAGGTATTTTTTCAGCAACCAATACCTTGCTAAATATTTTTTTTCATGGGTTGAGATTATTTCACGTTTTGACTTTGTGGAAAATTACTGAAAAACAAAACTTACCAAGAAGGAGTGCCTGCCTTGGCAATAGTTCACAGTCTCATGGAATGGTTAGGGTTAGAAAGGACCAAAGATCACCTAGTTTCACCCCCTGCCAATGGCAGAGACACCTTCCAATAGACCAGATTGCTCAAAAACCCATCCAGCCTGGCCTGGAAGACTTCCAGATGGGGCATCCACAGCTTCTCTGGACAACCTGTTCCAATGTCTCACCAATCTCATAGTAAAGAATTTCTTCCTAATACCTAAGCTAAACCTCTCTTTCAGTTTAAAACCACTGCCCCCTTGTCCTGACACTATGTACCCATATAAAAATTCCCTCTCCTTTTTATAAGCCCCCTTTAGGTACTGGAAGAATAATGTGGTTTCCCTGAAGCCACCTCTTCTCCCTGGTGAACAACCCCAGCTCTCTCAGCCTGTCTTCATAAGAAAACTGCTCCATTCCTCTCATTGTCTTGGTGGCCTCCTCTGGACTCGCTCCAACAGGTCCATGTCCCTCCTGTGCTGGGGACCCCAGAGTTGGATGCAGCACTCCAAGTGAGGTCGCACCAGAGCAGTGTAGAGGGGGAGGATCACCCGCCTTGACCTGCTGGCCACTCTCTTTTGATGCAGCCCAGGACACAATTGGCCTTCTGGTCTGTGAGTGCACACTGTTGTGTCCAGATTTTCATCCACAAGAACCCCCAAGTCGTTCTCCACAGGGCTGCTCTCAATGACTTCTTCTCCCAGTCTGTACTCATGTCTGGGATTCTCCAAACCCAGATGTAGCACCTTGCCCTTGGACTTGTTGAACTTCATGAGATGCTTGTAGGCCCACTGCTCAAGTTTGTCCAGTTCCCCCTGGATGACATCCCTTCCTTCTGTTGTGTCAACTGCACTGTGCAGCTTCCTGTGGTCTGCAAACTTGCTGAGGGTGCACTTGATCTCACTGCCTGTGTCACTGATGAAGATACCAAAGAGCATCACCCCCCAGAGCCAACCCTGAGGGACACCACTCATGACCATCCTCTACCCAGACACAGAGCCACTGATCACAGCTCTCTGGCTGTGCCCATCCAGCCAACTCAACAGCCCATCCATGTCTTTCCAGTCTGGAGATAAGGATGTCATGTGGGACAGTATCAAAGGCCTTATTGAAGTCTAGACAGATGACATCTGTCAGTCTTCCCTTGTTGGCCATTGCCATCACTCCACCACAGAAGGGCACCAGATTGGTCAGGCACCATTTGCCCTTGGTAAAGCCGTGCTGGATGCCTTGGATCATCCCCTTGGATCATCTCTTTGTCTTTTATGTGCCTTAGCACGTCTTCTAGGAGGATCTGCTCTGTGGTCTTCCCAGGCACAGAGGTGAGGCTCACCAGTCTGTAGTCACGTGGATCATCCTTTCTCCCTTTTAAAAAACAGGAGCAATGTTTCTTTTTTTCCAGTCACTGAGGCCTTTGCCTGACTGCCATGACTTTTAAAATATGATGGAGAGTGGCTTGGCAACAACATCAGCCCGTTCCCTCAGGACCCTGGGATGCCCATCATCAGGTCCAACAGACTCGTGGCTAATCAGCTTCAACAAGCCATCCTCAACCTGCTCTTTGCTTACAGTGGGAGGGAATTCACTGCCTCTACACTCACCCAGAAGATCAGGAATTTGAGAGAAGTGGGAAGTCTAGTTGATCAGGAACAAACTGTCTGCAATTGAATCCCAAAACTGAGCCCAAAAACCTTGTGATGCCAAATATCACAGCACTGGTAACTCGAATTCAGGGAGCGTCTCCTTCATGGATGGCAGCCCTAGATATAAAACGTATCTTTTTATGATTCCCAGTGGTAAAAGGTATTTTTGACCTTAGTCTGAATAGTTAAACAAGTTGAGCCACAAAGGGGTAACTATGCAGAGTATATTTGCTTCTATTCAGGCACATCCAGGCATGTTTTTGGCAAAATATTAAATGCACATACAAAGGATAAGTTATTGCAAGTTAAGAGCATGGAGACTTGCAAATTTATTTAGAGTCCTCGCTTTGTGCTTCACTTTCTCCAGTGATCTTGTTTCTTGCCAAGTCCCTGTACGCATCCCCCATTACCCGCTCTCTAGGTGGTCCAAGATCTTCCAGCTGTTTTCTCTGTCTGGTTTCTAGTTCTTCCAACCTCTTGCGAAGCAGGGAAAGCTCTCTTTGATGCTGCTCCTCCTTGGGGAAAAAAAAAAAAAGGAAAGCAGCACTATTACATTTTGCACACCTACAGAGGACCAAAATGAGCAATAATTTAATTCTTCAGTGAAAATAAAAACAGTGAAGTCCAAAATATCCTTATTTGTTAAATTTTACTCATTAGTGTTTTGTGGGTATTGTTCTGACATTCATGATAAACAGCATCAGCAAGAAATACAGCTGCAACTGTTCCTCCTCTCAGATGAAAGAGCACACAAACCTGAGGTCTCATTAACCAAGAATCTGTGAAATCAACCTGGTCAACCTCAGCCAGAGAGATTTTCACCCTCAGAAACTCAGCGTAAGACTTTTAACCCCATAAGAAATCAAGAGCAGCAATACTGTTTTGTAATAATAAAACCATGGTGTGAGAATAACACTGTGGTATTTCTTTCTCAGAAGGAGCCACTTAAACCCTCTCAGGAGAAGGACAAAGTATGGAGAACTGGGTTAAAACTGCCTGTTTGTTACATTCTGTAGCATATCCTTTGTCTTTCAAACACTCCTTCCTATTGCAAGGAAGGGAACATCTCTAGATATCTCAAAGTTTCCTTCTTCTGTTCAAAGATAAAATACTCTTTTCCTTAAGACTAAGGTCTGTAAAGAAGGACTGTTCCAGTACCCTCTTTTGTTGTACTGTTTTCACAACCTGTAATATATCAGCACCTGAAGAAGAGGGAAGGACACTTCAGACCCAGGAGGCAGGGCAGACGATGGCATTATCCCAAGTGGATTGAGTGATGGTATGTTAGGGCTCAGAATTATACTCCGGAATTCATTGTGCCGACGTTGCAAGTCCTTTAGTCTCTTCTGGAGGCGTGCATATTCTTCAGAGGAAACATTCTGCCTAGGAAATGAGAGATTTCTTATTGCTCAAAATCTTTGTTATCCCAGCAGAGCAGCGTACCTCTCCACGAGTGCTCTGCTGTTTACTATCCCTTGTTTACTACCTATCCCAATATACCAGAAGAACTGGAAGGTACTGCATGTCTGTCTAAAAATCCCTCTACATATTAAGCTATCTGCTGTATTTTAGACTAGAATTTACATAGAATAAATTAAGGTTTTAATACCATTCACAGAATTGAACCACAGGAGCCACAATAAATTAATTATTCAAATCAAGTTCTCCATAGATGCTCAATGAAGAGAAAAAAACAGGACTTTATCTTTCAAAGAGGAGAATTGCAAGAGTCTGTCCCTCTTGCAATTCTGAAGTCTTTTTTACTTCCTTCTTTTGAAGGGATTCCTGCAAGTGTGTCAACGAGGTATTTTTCCTCTCTTCCCGAAGACACAGTCCTGCAGTTGTCTTACAAGCTCTCAGCTGCCCATCCTAAACAGAATCTATTCAAACAATTCTAGTGATGAAAAGGCCATTAAACTTGACTCTGATTACTAAAGTAGGTGACGTATCTTCAAAACCACTTCAATTTGTAAGTCAGATTTTGGGCATATACAATTTTTCAAGCTAAGAAAAAGCAAAGTTAATTACCTAATTAACATCTGATTTTGTTTTTCTAGTTCTTCCATCTTGGCTTCCAAAAGTTCTATTTTTTCACGCATCCTCCTTTGTTTATTGTCATTGAGAGTCTTTCTCTGTCAAAGAGACATTTGAAACAGCTAAGTAATACCTTGATAGATTAAATCCTGTAAAAATTGAATCTACAGTGTACATAGTTTCAAGCTGTGACACTTTATAGGATTTTTCTTCCTTAAGAAGAGGAGCTGTGTTGTTTGAAGGTGCTTGGATTCCCATGATGGGAAACAAATGCAACCTGCAACTGAAAGATGCACAGCTGCTGGTGACTTGTTGGTTAGTGACCAACCGTACTGACAAACACCAACTGTATTTGATAATTACAAAGCTCATTCTTTAAATGATCACATATAAATAAGTATAAACATGACCAGGAAAGTATGCTTCCTTCTTTTAATTTTTTTTTTGCTCGTGTTGACCTTAACTTTTTACAACCATAAAAGCTACTGGTAGGTTTTATAACTTGTATACGTTCAAAGTATAACACTGTTAATTAATCCTGAGCTTTTATAAACAATTAATCTGCCTTTCCTTTCAAATTATTTCAGAAAAAGCAAGTTTAGAAGAGATAAAGTTTTAATATTTCATCAAGAAACATCTGAAACATCATCCTCCCTAATCAAGGGGTCCACCTCTTAAATAACCATAAATACACACATGTATGTGCAAAGAAAGCCTCACAAAATCTTTGATGGCATTATAAGGAAGTTGTTGGCTGTAGTATACTTTTACATGCCACTTCAACCTATCTCTATGCTGGTTTAAAGAACCCAATATATTTAGTTATTAAGTAGACTGCAAATAAACTTTAACATTGAAACAATTCTAGCTGGCCAACTTAAAGCTGAAATTTTCAGAAGCTAGATCATTCATAAAGGAAGAGACAACATGCCTTTTTCTGAGCAACAGCAGCTCGACACAGCTTGTTCCTCAGCTGGTTATATTTCTCTTCATAGTCTGTGATGCACTGAGTAAGCGTACGCTTCTCCTGCAGCCATTCCATACGCTGGCATTCTAAAATCCTTGAAAAATCAGGTTAAAAGATTAGGAGGTTATACAAACAAAGCAGTACGCTCAGTTAATGCCTTAAGATGCTTAAAATAGACACATCTTTTCACAGCTCTTACCTTTATATACTTGAAGGATTTGATTTAAATTTGATTATGCTAACAATCTAATTGTGACTAACAACATTTGAACTTGCACATTAGTATTATTTTAGGTTTTGTTCAACCATGAGGTAAATTCTGAAAAGTGATTCTAATAAACTAGCTAACTGTTGGTATGCTACCAAACCACCCATAGAAAATTCCTAAATTCAGGTCAAACAATCACACTGGAACACAAGACTAGACACCTATGCCAAACATCAGTTGCTAGAAGAGCTGACAACTCAGTTTGGGAGAACAGCGTGCTGCCCTATAGAGCCTCCTGTGTCTTAGTAAAAGACTTGACTAGAGTGTGCTCCTGACCAGAATAAACACCAGCTCAACAGGAAGCTCCCACCAGTATGGTTTCTAGACAACATTCCAGCTGAACACACACCACCAATGGCATATGTTACCCTTTTAGATCTTTGCATGGTTAAAACATACTAAAATTAGGCTGTGTTCTCTAGCAGTAGATAGAAAAGGAGCCAGTTTCTCTCTGCTCCTTGTTTGTTTGGGCTATCTGCATTGTGAGTCAAAGCAGACAAGAACTAACTGCAAATTTAATTACATTACTCTTAAAGACTAAAATCAAATGTTGAGATTCTATGCAGCAGCTTCTAAGAAGGCAAAGGCTTGGTATCAGTGCATCCATACTACTCTAGTCCTGGGCTGATGCAGTTTCCCTACAGGGACTCTGAATGAATCTCCATAAACTTCTCATCAAATGACCTTTCCCTTCCCCACAGCAGAAATATTAGGCATCACCCACTCGTGTTGAAACCGGGGTCCTGGCCCCCATGGTAACTGTCACAGCTCTTTTAGTAGATCCATTGTGGCTTGTACCTCACTGATGACTGTAAAGTACTAGTTCCTAGGAACCAAAGCACTTTTGACAAGCACTGCGTGGCAGTAAAAGGATTTCAGTTGAGGCGGCAGTTAAAAATGCCATGAGTTGGGTATGGAGTTTTTTGGGAGTGTTTTTTAGGGTGGTTTTTTTTGTTTGGTTTGTTTTTCAAATGCCACTAACATTGTTTCTGGAATGCTTAACAAGCGCCTGTTTGAGTTCATCTCTGATCTGTATCAGTCTCACAGTTTGCCTTCAGCTTTTTTTCTCATTTCACAAGCCTAAGATTGACACAGGCACCAGAGCTGAGGTTCCCCTGGTGGTGCTGCACGTGGTGCAGACCATGGTGGAGCAGCTGTGCCTCTGTGGCCTATGGAGGACCATGGACTGTGGGAGAGGAGCCCATGCTAGAGCAGGTTCTCCTGATAGGACTTGTGGCCCTGTGGGGGACCCATGCTGGAGCAGCTAGTGCCTGAAGGACTGCACTCCATGGAAAAGTGACCTGCACTGGAACAGTTTGTGAAGAACTGTTGCCCATGGGATGGACTCAGGCTGGAGAGGTTTGTGAAGGACTGTCTCCTGGGGGAAGGACCCCATGGGAGCAGGGGAAGGACTCCTCTCCCTGAGTGGTGGCAGAAACAACAACTGACTGTAACCCCCATTCCCATCTCCCTGCACCGTTGGGGGGGAAGAGGTAGAATTTGAAAGGAGAGAGAGATGGGGAAAGGTGGTTTTAAGATTTATTTTACTTCTCATTCTCCTGCTCTGATTCTGTCAGTAATAAATTTAATTAATATCCCCACTTTGAATCTGTTTTGCCTGTGATGGTGATCAGTAAGTGATCCCTCCCAGTCCTTATCTCAACTCATGAACTCTTCGTTATATTTTCTCTCCTCTGTCCAGTTGCAGAGGGGAGTGAGAGCACCTTTAGTGGGTACCTGACATCCAGCCAGGGTCAATCCACTACATCATTTCAGGCTAACTGCAAATTAATCTTTGAATTCCAGGAAAGTGTTCATTGCTATATGGAATCTGAACAAGATTCAGTTCCTGTCAGCATTTATTATCATATTTTGATGGTATGTGGCCAAGCTTGTGCAAAAAAAGAAAGTGATTATTTTTAATGTTGATGAGAGGAATTAGAAGATATCCAATAAGCTTTTATTTACCTCATATCAGTGGGAGGTGAAAAGAAGTATATACTTGTATATACTGACTGGATCCCTGAAACATTATCAAAGCATACTACAATGCTTGAATGCTTTTTTTTCACCCTCGCTGCTTAAACACTCTTAAAAGAATTGTGTCAGAAACTCTAGATCCACTTATAGAAGTCTGACATTCCCTTCAGTATAAGTAGAATTTCATTTTATACATTTTGAAGTTACCACGAGCAAAGTTTTCATTCATACTGTACAACAGAACATATAGCCATTTTTTACAACTGTCCAATATTTCCTGTTCATTTTCACTTTCTGACCTTACTTAACTATGCATTGTAAATTATGGATAATCTACGTGAGAGGAACACAAACAACATAAAAAGTAAAGCCAAAAGAAAAAAATTACTTCTCTCTTTCCAGTTGAGCTTTCTCTGCCTGCTGACATTCTTGTTTCAGTCTTTCTATTCTTTCCTTCAACTTCTCATTAGACTCCAGCAAATCCTTTTCTGATTGAGAAAGTGAGGCAAGCTGGAGTTCCATGTTGTACATTTGCTATCAAAAAAAGAGAATTTTTTCCATTTGAGAAGATATGCAAATAACTGGCAATTCATTTTGAGATACTGAGACAATGCAAAACAGAAACAGCAACTAGCTTTAGCTTTTCATTAGCCTATTTTACTTGTCCCTTTTCTCCTTGCCCAGCAGTTTCTCCAGAAACTTTACAGTAAATCACTTCTAGACAAAGAAGGTTTTCTATTATACTTAAAATGAGAAAGTGAGGCAGGACTCTTCAGTCATTGACATGACCCCCCCAGAACTTCAGAATTTCAACATTAAGCCCCAGGGCAGAGCAGAAATAAAGGACCACACAACATTTAGTAGCAGCCCTGTGGAGCTACCCAGGCTCTCATAAAACAATGTGTTACAACCAGCAGTGACTTGCACCAACCAGTTCACAAAAATAAGGAAGCACAGAGCTTGAAAAATCCAACCTCTGCAGCCCCCATATAGAAATGATTTCCCTTTCCTTTTCCTCCCCCACATGGAAACTTAGATACTCCAATTTCTGATTTCTGGAGGAGAAAAACAATTGCCTTGAACTTCAAGTGCACACAGCTTGCAGAGTACTTTGATGCACAGCTATTGTTACCTACTAAATAATATCACGGGCAAGCAGCAGTTAAAAAAATTAGGTTTTATTTTCAACACTGTCATCAATTGACTCTGCAATAGAAATATACCTCTTTACACTAGTTTGTTCATTTATGAAACATCTGTTAAGCACTTGAAGAACCTCAGATGAGAGATGTAGTGTAAATGCAAAGCATTACCTAGAAACACTTTAAAAGTCTCCATGGAAACTGAATCTCCAGTTAAAATAGTGCATAACCATATTCAATATACCAGTCTATAAACATTCAGCTTTGAAATCCCTGGTACCCACAAAACACATGAAGCAAAAAGCTGTAATTCATTTATAAAGGTCCAGGAAAACATAATTTATTTCTGAACACATCTCCTTTGAAATATCCACAGTATGCATTTTGTTCCTCAGGAAAAAAAAAAAGCCTTAAAAATTCAATCTAGTCTTCAAACACAAGGACATGGTAACTACAGGAAAGAATGTACTTCTCTATAAGAATTACAATGCAATAAAACCTTACCTGTTTCTGATCAGCGCTTTCACGTTTCCATTCTTCCAGCTCTTTTCTCTGCATAGCTTGCTGTTGAATTTTTAATCTAAAATTCCATAAGATAACCTTATTTTTATCTAATCAAAATACAGATGTCATAAATCAGTCTGACAAATAAATAGCATTATTTGAGAGGCTGATAAATATTTAACTAAACAATGATTAAAAATACTTTTTTATCAATTATTAGAATTTGCATAGGAGTAAAATACATTGATTTGTATGTTTTTGGAGTAGGACTTTTGCTCAGTTTATCATAACGACCTTCATACAAAACTACAGTAACCTAAGTTACCTCACAACCATAACAACCTACTCCAAGAGACATCATATTAGGGTCCCAGCTTGCCAGTTGCTGATATGGTGCCTTTGTGGAAAGAGAAATGGTTTATGCTAACACTGGATCTATGCCAGCAGCCAGCATGGAACCAGCTTTAACAAATATGTATTGCAAAGTTATGACTTAAAAATTTTCATTGAAATTATATAATTTTTAAAGGTTTGGATGAAAAATTTTATTTTTTTAAACAGTTCGTTTTTAATTTGGTTCTCTTTTTTACATTATGCAAAAGGTAATTTTGTTTAATCTACTATAATGAACATTTCATAATGAAGATTTCTGTATCTATGAATAGTAGACTTTTATACTGCCTACTGTAAAGAAATTAAGGAGGGAAATGAGAAATTTGTGCTAAGATTAGAAAAGCCACACTACCTCAAACGCTGAAGTTCCTTTTTGCTAGATTCTTCTGCCATCTGTGCAGCACGTAGTTTCTCTTCATACTGATCCTTTTCAGACTGTCTCCAAGTATCTTGTTCCAGTTTCATCTTCTCTAGATCAGCTAATCTGTTCTCAAGTTCTAACCTACGATGTTATTCAACATGCACACAAGAATCATTACAAAATGCCAGAAGTGTTTACCTGTTGAGAGTGACATTTTTAAAAGTAACTCAAAACACTCCTCTTTTAGAAGTTGAGAAGTAAATCAACAAACATACTTTTCATTCTGTAAGGCTGCAATATTGTCAAAACCTTCCTCTTTGGCAGCTTGCACTTTACGAATTAGCTCCCGATCCTTTTCTACTAAAAGCACTTTATGACGTTTAACAGCTGCCTTAAGAATTTCCTTGTCGGACAGCAATCCTGCGTTATACATTAAAAAGAGTTAAAATGTCATTACTGATACAATTCAGTATTCAAATAACTTTATAAATTCATAAAAGGGAGCTAGAAATCACAATTCATAAGACAGAATGAACAGAGAAGGGGAAAAAAACAAAACAAGAAAACCAGAAGAGATGTGGCTTCTCTCACTATAAGAGCAACATTTCGAAACTTCTGAAAAGTACTCTTTATACTGGAATCTCTGTCTATGGGAGTTTATTATTTGCATATACAAAAGTAATTAAACACTTAATGTCATTACAGATTTAAACTCTAGAGCAATTTATACTAAACAGTTGTTTCTGGATTTAAAAAAAGAAATGTTCCACAATATGAAAAGGTCAAGCAAGAATATTTTCTTTTTCTGGAAAAGTTTACAGTAAACAGTAACTGGGTACCAGTGAAACCATAGTAACCAGGCTACAACAAATTTCACATTTTAATCCACTTATACTACCAAATGAGGCAATTCTGAAACTATGACTCTATAGGCAGGAACAAATGATCCAAATTAAAATCTTGTGACTGAGACACCTGTGTTCACTGGCAAATAGGCCAATTTGCTCTAACAATGACACCTGGTTATTTAACTAATTCAGTGATGCAAACTGAATTCCACGGCAAATTCAGGGTAGCTTAAAACTTGTCTATAGTTTCATATTTCATAGGGCCCAACATTTTTAGTTTGCAATATACTGTAAGTACATTGTCAATACAGAGAACAGCACTTTCTTACAGTTGCTCTTAGCGAACTTACTATTAAAGCAAGTAAACACAAACAACTATTTCAGGAAGACAAAGGTACTGTTTTGGAGTTATAGCAAATCAGCGAGGACAGTTCTCTTTAAAGCTGTGTAGTGATTTAAATCATCAACACACAATACTTCTAGAAAGTTTTGGCCTTTTCACTCCAGAAAGCTATTTGAAGTTGCCAACATACTCAGCTGCATCAGGTAGCTTAGAACATTCCCTATTTCCTTCAAAGAATGAGCTAGAAATTGCATTTTGTTTCCCATGGCAGTCTTACCAAATTGGTATCAATTCCACGGACACAGAATCAAAACCCAAACCAACCACTGAAGACCTATGGTACTTATAGTTTCAAGCCGAGTGTGAAAGACTCTAGAATTTAGCAATGATAGAAAAAATGACCACATGAAGCACATGATTTAAAACAGATTATACTGAAACTGTGACACAAATTCACTAATTTACATGAACACAAAATTGTTCTGTAACTGTTCTCAACCTCACAGAGCAAGTGAAACCACACAGTTACTTCAGATACAAAATGACTTGTCAGATCTATGACCTAGACCAGAAGCAGAAGGTGAAGACTGCTGTGGAGTTTTCAGAGGAAAAATAGTTTTATTATTGTAACTAGAAGTTACAAAAGAAATAGTTGGAAAATAATTTCACACTTTACCATCCATTTCACTTTGAATCTTGTTTTTCTCCCTTTCTACCTCACTCTTTGTTCTTGCTGCCTCCAGTTTGACATTTGTTACTTCCAATTTATGCGAATGTTTAAGTTCTTCTACCTATGAATTAGAAAAAAACACCACCAAATCAACTATATTAAATTTATATATATTTACTTCCCTTCTGATGAAAGATCCCTCAAAGTCAAGCTAAAATAAAGTTAATCTCCATAAGTAAAACAAAAGAGTGATATCCAAACCCCAGTTATCAATTGCTCCCCTAAGTAATTTCAATTTGGTGACTATTTATAGTCCCCCTAACCTCCCAGAGTGCTACACTACATTCTCAAAATCCAGGTCTTCATAGTCTTAAAGTGCATTTTAAATCACATACTTCTCTATAGACATATCAAATGGCCTCATAAAAGCAGAAGCTTTAAGAACATTAAATCAAAGAAAATTACTGCTTGCATAGAAACTTTCTATAGTTTAGGCATTGGTACACAGTAATTACATGGTCAATGAGAATTAAATATCTAGAGGAAAGGACTTATAATGAAAATCTATTCACAGTGACAAATGTAATTACAACCTGCTAGCATATACAAGTGGCAAAAGGTTAAGAATGACACAGTACCTTATTAAGTAACTACATGGTGGATTTGGTTGCTCAAATACTAAGCTGAGAACATTTCAGGGCAACTTGCAAAGATTTAAGGTGGCATTTTTAAGGCACAAAATCCAAAAGACAAACGCGTGCACCTGTGCTCAGGGATAAGTTTGAGTGGGTGCAGAAGTGGGTGGAGGTTACTCTAGAAATTAGTTTCTACTTTCCTCCCTTCGAGAAACACCACTGAACATTTCATTTTGCCCTAATTCTGGAGGTGAGCAGAGAAGACCAGTTGATACAAAAAGAAAAGACTGTAACAATCTTCTATATATTCTCAAAGACAATTGATTGAAAAATGTTTAATGAAAGTTTTCCCCTCCTATTTAGTATTCATGTGGGACAAGTATGACACTTTAGATAGAGAGGCTTTAAATAGTGGCACAGCTATAGCCTATTCTCATGGTAAATTGGAACTTTTTTTTTTTAATTAAAGACCAAAATTAAATACTTAGCACTCATAAATGTGCACTGTAAAGCCTGTTTTGAATTAAATCTGAGATTGTTAAAGAACAACTATGGTTGAAGTTAAAATTTTCTTCCTGTATTGTACCTTTCTTAATTATATTATGATAAAATTAACTGCCATACCATACAAAGTGCATGTTAGTGTTTGGAAAGTATACTCAGAAAATCAGGATAGCCTTAAGTCAACAGAGAAGTTAAAATGATCCTGTATTCAGCCAGATATACAAGCTCAAAGTTAGTGGCTTTACAGTTACTTCAGAACTACCTAAAGCCTCTCCAGAAAGGTAAGAAAATACAGGGGATTCAACTTGTTACCAGGAACTGACAGATGTGATAAAGAATTATTACCAAATATTCTCTCCAGAAAGGAGGGAACAAAGGACAGAAGAAAGCTTGTATTTACCCAGGTAACTACTTCAGTAGGTCTAGTATCCTGACTCAAATTTACACAGAGCAATGTAAGTATTGTACAACACTTGAAGGTCAAAAGGTTTACCAGTGTTTTTACTTTCCTTGGTTATTCAAACAATCACATGTAAAATTGCATAAAGGATCTGTCTCTTAAGATGTGTAACTGAGGAGTCACTGCAACCAGATAAAACTCTCAATGTGGCATCCACACTAACCAAATTATACTGAAATATTAAACAGTGATGTCAGGTTTCTTAAGCAGTTTCAGGTTTTCCCTAAACTTGAAGCCTTCTGATCTTTTTTTTTCCAAAGTGTTTTTCTAGAAATTTCTCTCAGATCTCAAAAAAAAAAAAAAAAAGGAAAAGGAAAAGCATACAATCATAGAACTAAACCTCTAAGATCTCGTGTCAACCCAACAACTAAGTTACTCAAATATGTTGTAAGACAATGGTCTACTTAAAATGGTATGATGCAATCCTGTATTAAAATATTTCTCTACAAGCTGTGCTGGCACAAGCCCAACAAAAAGGCTATGCTAATGTGACTACCCTGCTTCTAATATAACCTAAATCTCCACAAGTAATTCCAATGCTTGCTTCCTGTACCTAACATAGCCCATTCAGAGAATACTTTTTAAGATCTCCAGAAGCTCCATTAAAAAAAAAAGGGGGTGGGAGAAATTCAATTTAAATCTCTAATGGCTGGCTGTTTTCATAACCACTAAAAACATGAAAATAAAGACCTCTCTTCAAGTCCTGTTCTGTTTAGGAAAAGTAGGAAAAGGACCTAGAAAACTAAATAAAAAGAACATAACCTTAATCTTAGAGATAGTTTTATGTATGATGATTCTCCTGTAAAGTCACACATTCTATATCTTCCAACTGAAACTGAGGGGAAAATTCCAAACCTATTTTAAGTCACAGCAGAAGATATTTTTACTTTATTCTTAGTGTAAAATATAAACAGAAAAACTTAAACATAACAGGATAGGAAAAATTATTTCAGATACCATAAAAGCACTTACTTTAGCAGCTAAGGAACTGACTTCTCGTTCACATTTGTTGAGTTTGCTAGTTAAGACAATGTTCTGCTCATTACTCATCTGTAGTTCTTTCTCAATTCGATCGACCTGCAGTTCAGCAGACTTCTTTTCTGCCTTGAATGAAGGAGGTATTTGTAAGATTTTTGGAGCAGGGTTACAGCACTGATAATAGTAAAAAGTAAACCATCTGTCTGTATCCTGCAACTGTGCAAGAAACCCAGAGGAAAAGACTCACTGCCAAGAGAGATAGCAAGGACTGACAGGAGGACTGAGGACCATAGATGAGGAATACAGTGGAACCCTGGGAAGTGTACGACAGGCCGGCAATAACAAAGTTTCTTTAAGGGAGAGCAACAGCCAAGAACTAAACAATTGCAGTAATGTGTTAGAGAAAGAAAAGGCACAGGCAAACAAGATGACAGATGAGGAAAGGATTAAAGAAATAGGCATCATGTAACATTTTTGAAAAGAATAAAACATTTACTCTAGAAGATTATTAACATATTGCCATTGGTTTCTAACTTCTGCCAACTGGCAAGTACTGACATGATCATCTTACTGACTGCAACTGTGGATATCACTTGCATGCTTAGAAAGGAGATAATTCAACAGAATCTCTCAGTTGAGAGATTTCCAAAGTTGAACTGGTAGTACATGACTCCCAATGTATTTATAATTTGATTTTAAATCTGAAATGTATGAATTCAAATTATGGAGTCAATGGCAAAATGATCTGTGACTTCAGTGACAGTTCTATCAGGCCAAATGTTATTCTCACTACATTCTACAAGAGGGCAAAATAATAATACAAAAGAAGTCTTACCTCTAGACATCGCATTGTAGCCTGCATCTCAGCTATCTGTCGTGCCTGTACTCTTTGAACACTTTCTGCTTGCACACCACAATTGTGTCTTTCTGCTCTTAGTTCTTCTACTTCTGCTTCTAAGGCTTTTAATTTCTGACACAGTTGTGCCTTTTCTCTAGAGAGTGCCTCCACACGTTTACTGTCCTTTGTGGGATCAACACTAAGCAGCTGGTTATGGAGTTCTTCTTTATCTTTATCCAGTCTTGCAATCTGAGAGTTGTTAATCAGAAAAATAAAGCTTTTACATTGGTTAAGTGTCAAGCAGCAACAAATACAGCAGTTGACAATTCAGAAAAGAGCAGCAGTGGATACTTAAAATATTAAGAAATTACATTAGTGTTTGTTTTCTTGCTTAGAGTAGGAAAATAAAGCAAGACCACCTGACTGTCTGTAACTAGTGGGTTCTTTTTGAGATCACTAGAGAGTCCAATGTTGACTGATGTCCTCATTACAGAACTGGATGATGGGATGGGGTCAGTTTCAGCAAGTTTGTGTGTGGCACCAAACGGGGGAAATGGTCCACGCATTGGAAGGCAGAACTGCTGTTCAGAGGAATCTGGACAGGCTGAAGGAGTGGAATGGACCAGACCCTTTTCAACAAGATGAGAAAGTCATGCATCCAAGATGGAGTAACCCAGTGCAACTACACAGATTGAGTGCAACTGTCTAGGAAGCAGCTCCACTGAAAAGGATCTGGGGGTCCTAGCGGACACCAAGCTGAACATTAGTCATCAGAGTACCCTTGCAGCAAAGATGACCAATTGAATCCTGGCAGATTGGCAGAGGGATAGCTAGCAGACCCAGGGAAGTGATTCCTTGTCCCTCTCCCAGTCCTGGTAAGACTGCATCTGGAGTTAGCATCAAGTACATGAAGAAAGTGACAAACTGAATCAAGTCCAGTGGTCTCTAAGATGGTCAGGGTGTGAGGGAACATGACATATAAGGACAGGCTGAGAGAACTATGCCTCTTCAGCTTGGAGGAGATGCATGGTGATAGAAAGAGAGGGAGCAGGTACAGGCTGGAACACGTGAAATGCCAATTAGGTATTAACAAAAAAGTTTACCGTGAAGATGGTTAAATACTGAAATAGTTTGGCCAGAAAAATTGTGAAATCTCCATCCTTGCAGATGTTCAAGACTTGACTGGACATGGCCCTGAGCAACTTTTCTCATTACATTTCAATATTTTAAATAGGATTTTGGACTAGAAAGAAGCCTATTTCAACTTATATTATGATTCCACCATTTTATAACTACAACAGAACTCAAATCTGCTAATAACTCAAGACAGGCAACATGATTGGGCCCTGTCAGACAATAAAGCACAAAAAAAAAAATTTTTCTTTTACAAGGTAGTACAAACGATACAAACTAATCTGGAGACAGTAACTAACAAACATAAAATATAAAGATTGTTGTATTTCAAAATTAGTTACATGGACTGAATGCAATACTGGGGGCAAAAGAGTATGAAGTAAGGTATGTAAGAGGAGATATTTGGAGACTAGTCCAAACTCTGATCTGCAACAGTCCCTTTAGAAGTGGCACCAGCACCCTCTAAGAAGCAAAGCCGACTTCTGTAGCAAAAGCCCTCCAAATGCCTTCTATGAGGAGATTCAGACTTATTGCATGATATGCCCAAGCCATCATTTAAGAATAAGGATGTTTTTGTAGCCTCCTTGTGTTAAACGACATGGAAGGTTAAAAAGGCTTTGAGAGAAACCAGACCACACTGTGCCCTGGGCTCAAGGTAGTTTTGTTCTATGTGTGTTAATTAGCTGCAGTACTAGCACAACCTCAAGAAGCCCATGAGAGAGGTGGGCTGTAAAGCAGCATGTGGGTTTAGCTCCAGGAAGGACAAATGTTTTGTTTTTAATGCATTGCATTTGCAAACTGGGATTGAATTTGAAAGTGATGATTGCTTTGATTTGTGTCTGATGTTTGGAGTAATACATTCAAATCTGGCATCTTAGAATATATGCTCCCAGACAAATACTTAGATGAATATGCAAATGACATATGCAACACTCATTTACACTGCTGGATATATTTAAAACATAAATATGCTGGCAATTTATTTAGCTACATACACTTTTGAGAGTCCAATTCTGAAACAAATGAATGAATGGTTTATTCAAGAGTTAATGTAATTTAAATAAAGCTGCCAAAGTTTTCAGTATCCTTCTGATTATCACTGTCATGATCTAAACCTAGGGTCATAACAGGTACATCACAAAATGTACCCTTACCTGTTATCGACAATATCTTCCGGGATTAGTTGTCACATAAGTAATTTAAAATCCAAACTTACATCAGTTCCTCAGATAACTTACTAATTTCAAATTCCAACACAAAGGAGATTAAAAAAAGCATTAAGCAAACCTGCTGGCTGTCATTTACCAGAAGGCAAGTTATTCTTACTTTTAATAGCACAAATGAAACTGCAACACATAACCAAACAAACCTACAGAGGCAGCTTTAGACCAAGTCATAGAAGTGTTTTGGGAATTAAGAGAATGGAAACAAACACTGTGAAATGGTGTCAAACTGACAACTCTTCAAGTACCATCAGTTCCATAATGTTCAAGAAGCTTTGCCACCAGTTTCTTTCTATACTACTGCAATGTTCTGTGTACCTCAGCCTCATATTTTATTTTCTTCTGTTCTAAAGTACGTGCATGTTCTTCCTGTTGATGTTCAAATTCTGATTTCAGAAAAGTATGTTCATAACGAAGTTTGTTATATAGTGTCCTGTATTTTTCCACTTCCTAAGTAAGACAAAAAAAATTAAAAAAAATCAAATTTTCAGATTTACTTCCTTGAAATGTCCATGCAATATTTCTATCACTTCACAAGTTATATTTGATTAACTGAATGCCTCTTTCTCCCTATTCCACAATTTCAGTCTTCCCTGCCTGGGACAACAGTACCAGACAAAGAATGGCATACTTGCACCCCTTCCAGTTTTAATTTTCTAAGGTTTTAGTAACAACTATAAAGTGGTGATCACTACTCTAAATAAAATAGAACTCCAATACTTACTACTTGAATTTTCTACTACTTACATCTTCTAGCTTCTGATAACGTTCCCTCATAGGAGATTCCAATTCCTCCTGTATTTTTGCTTTTAAGAGTTCTAATTTTTGAGGAGTTAGCACCTTAAAACAGAGAAGCATCACAAATAACTAGTCATGTTCATTTATTTACACTGTGATAGGACAAGTAGCAAGGAATAAAGTATTTCAAACATGATTTTAGGAATTCTGGTTAATTTTCTATGTTTTTCTATGGAAATTTCAATAGTACCTACAGAAGCAAAAAAATATACTAGTGAACTAAAAATATTCTGGGAAGGTAACAGAAGCATTTAAAATGTCAATGTTTATTGGTAGAAGCAATACAAATGTCAAGCTGAATTGTCAAGAGATTTATCTCCTTTGAGGGGGAAGCATGGGAAGGAAAAGTGGTCTCACATAAAAGATAAAGAATTAGCATCTGGAAAAACTTAAACAGTAAGTGAACCAACCCCAAAAAATCAAAATGAGCAATATCAAACCAACTATTTGTAAAACTTACTAGATATGTGTTCTCCAACAGATACATGGGTACTAGTTTGAAAGAAAAGAACATCAGGAAAGATTCCCTGCCTTAAGCTCCATGCTGTACGGTATTTTGTTAAAATTACTTGGCTGTGGTTCATACACCAAACTATCTACCAAGAAGTAGTGCTTAATAAAAAGACATTTCATCCATAATCTGTGATATATTCTAATTTATTCTACATTTCTTTCTCTTATCTGTACCCTTAAGTCCCTGAAAACTAGTTCTACTTATGGTACTGAGGGGCACATCTCCTCTATTCAGAGTCTGGGATCCTGATATGTCCTACATTATTTTAAGGAAACAAGCAGTTACCTATAAAGTGTCATCCAAGTTGTCTTAAATACTGAGGGGGTTTTGTTTGGGTTGGGTTTTTTTAAGAAATAGAAGGAAAGAAGAAAGTTGTCATAATGAAGAGAAACAAATATCTATTTTTCCAGGTTTAGGCACCTAAGTTACCCTCCAAGGCAGATGATTTTCTCCTTAACAGGAGAGCAAGCATGGAGATTGAGAGTCTTACACAGCACCTAACAACAGGATTTGAAAGATTCAGTTAAACAAGAAAACAATAATTTCAACACACTAAAGAAGAACCACTTGTGTTGGGTGAATTTCAAGACACCTGAAATACATCCAAACTGGGTATATACATGTTAAACAAGCAAAAAAATATGCATGGCCCTACTACAGGATAAAAATACATATTAAGTCCTTCCAGTAAATTATCTCACCTGCATCTTCAGTTTTTCCAGCTCTTGCGATTTACCCAGCAACTGCTCTTGATATTCAGTGACAAGCTGCTGAACTTTGTCATTTGCAGTCTGTTTTTCATCTAATAACTGCTTCATTTCATCTTGTGATTTGGTATAATCACCCTGTAATCTGAAATAAAATACACATTTACTTTGTATTTACCTTCTAAAATTAGACCTTAAAGCTCAAAAACTCACATGCAGAAGCAAACACACAAACACCAAATAAGAACTAAGCTACAAATATCCTCTTCCTGTAATATACTGAATAGTTATCCCATATTTACATGCATAAAAAGTATTCCCAAAACATAATCTGCAATGTCTAAAGTTACTTAAGGTATTTTGAACTGTCTATTTTCTAATATGAACAACAGTCAAATCTGTCATTAGATACAGAAATAGCTAACATACAACACATACAAATAAATCCCTTCCAACATTTAGCTTCACATTTTAGTAGTTTAGATGAAGAAACTTGTTTAAACTGATGTACCTTTGATGTTCCGCCTTTAAAATTTGATAATTTGCTTTATGGCGTTCACTTCGCATTTTTTCATCTATCAGAAGTTTTAGTAATTCTCTTGGATTATCTGTATCATCATTTCCAATCACAGGAGGAAGGAGGCTGCCCAAACCATCCATTTTATGATGACTGTTCACGATGAGTATGGAGAAGACAAGATTAAAATTAATGTACAACTAATCTACAACACAATCCACTCTTTCTGCTGACATCTCAGAAGATCAAGACCCTGAACAAATACAAAGACACGTACTTAGCATTCAAGCACATTCACAGTTCAAAGGTTTCACACACTGCTTTTGCTTTGAGTACAGAAGAATCCTGGTTCTGCCATAACTCAGGTTAGAAACCTGTACTGAAAGTGCAACTCTTGCCTGCTCATTCTGCCTTCCCTGAGAAGTAACAGTCCTTCCAGGGCACAGAATAAACTTAAACACGGAGATCATTTGAGTCAATACAAAACAAGCACAGGCGCTTCTATCTGACAGATTACATGAAATGGTATTTCTACTTACACTATACACTGAGACTCCAACTATGATGCTAGTAATGCCCTAATTATGCCTTGGTAGTCAGAGTTCAAGCAGAGGCCACAGACATCAGGCACATACAGCTTTTCCTACTACTTATCAAAGTCAAAGTTGTCACGTCCTAATAGGCTGTACTCCTCAATGCACCATCCTTTCTGCAGGCAGAAGAGGAGATAATTCTCTCTGCTGAATTCCTATGAAGCCCTCTCTGGAGAAGAGTTAAGGTTTCAGGGACAGCCTGGAAGACACCTGCCTGCAGTTCAGTCCTGAAATATATCATTGCTATATGTCACTTTCTCATTTTCAGTTTATCTTGTGGTTTCTTGTGACCTTTCCAGAAAGTAATCTGTGAAACATGACAATATCAGATTGGTGTGAGGAATGCTGCAAATCGACAGTTGCTGAGGAATGAGGAAGTATCCTAATATACCTCATTAGTGCCTTCTGATGTTAGAAGCAATGTGTATTAATGTGAACATTACTGACACTGACACAGGATCTGGGGGAGGGAGGACTGTAACTGAATTTTAGGGAAGTTACAAAGCCTTGAAACCAACGACTCTGCCATTTTAGCTTTTCCCATAGCTGACTGATGCCTAAAAACTCCACGGCAGCAGTGTGCAAAGTGTAACTTTGAACAAAATAAAACTCAAACAGAAACTATGTTAAAACTCTGGCATCGCTGCAATACCTCACTTCCTTTATAGGCACAGTTGAATTTTCTACGATTCCACTCTTCAAATCTTTCATGGATCTATACCTTAAACACTTAAAATTGGATTTTATAAACCCCTGAACTCTAAGCAAGATGAAAATCTATCTTCCATAAGGAAAAATAAACATCACATGTCAGTGCCCATTCCACTAAAAGACATGATAATGTCAAGGAAGTCTTATATTTAAAATTTCTTTCCCATTTTTCCTTCCTCCATCACTAAGATTAGAAAAGCTCAGAGGAAAATCTACCACTTGGAACACTAGTATAGGCAAAGCAAGACAAGCAACTTTGTATTCTGCTTTACCCAAATTTGCTAAGATAATGAAAAGGAAGAAATCAGAACAGAGGAAGAAATCAGAATAAAGAATAGTATCCTCCATGACTGTCCTATATGCACAACCAACTTCAAACATTAATGACATAAGTTCTGAAGAACCTCCTAATCAATCCAGTCTCTATTTTTCCTTCCTGAATTATGTTGGTTGTTTAGAACTAAGGACAAGAGCAATTTCCAAACTCAATATAATGACGTTTTCAATTGTTAACCCAAGAGCTGCATGAGGAGAACTGGACAGTGATGCTAAGGACAATAAATCACATGAGATGACAGAAAGTTCTCCCTAAGAATTTCTAAGCACATCAACATGGTTAACATTATCACTGTTAAAACAAACCAAAAAATAACAACAAAAAACCTAAACAACATCCAGGCAATAATACTTTTCTCTCTCTCAAATCATAAGCTAGAGATAATAAATACCAAACTGTAAGCCAAAGCTCAGAATTAGGAACACAGAGCTTAAAGTCAGGTCTGAATCCTGACACTTACTTGAGTAAGAAGTATTTCTGAAGCGGTATAACAGATCTAAGTCAAAGACACTAAAAAAATCCTACATTTTCTGAGGGCATGTCAGCCAAAAGATAAACTGAAATGCAACCTTTTGTATGCAATTCCAAGCAGGTGAGAGGTACCTTTTCTCCTCACAGCTTTTGCCTCTATCAAAAAGTGCACAAATTACAAAGCAAGACACACACCTGGCCACGTGTTCATATGCACAAACATTTCATGAAAAAAGGAGACAAGAGAGGGAGATAATTGTAGCCTGCAAAATAATGGTTTCAGACTGCAAAAACCTAAGTTGCATGTATTTAAGGAAACAAAACTATTCTGGCTTTCAGGGACATCTAGTGGCAAATTTCATGACCTGCATTCCTGGTGACAACTGAGAAAAAGACAGCAGAGATTTCAACACTTCCTGAGAGTTCTTTCCTCGAAATCACTGATAGCAACTTCTAACATTTCACCTATTCACAATCTTACAAATAAAAAAGTTTTTTCATTTGTTTGGTTTGGGATTTTTTTTCCCAAATAATAAGATTATTTCTGGCAGTGAACTGTCAATAGTCAACATCATTTGGGTCTACAAATATTGTAAGTAGATCACCAATAAGAATTTCTGCTGCACTAATGGCTCACAGTACTTGTTCACAGTCAGTGAACAGACCTTAAATAATCTTCAAAATTACACAAAACTGCACTGGTAATTTTTGAGAAATCCTTTAAAGAAACACTTTGTTAACATTTCTTCCTCTCCTGGAGATCTGTTCAAGTAGAGAATCATAAAATATCTTTAAAGAAACTAAAATCACATCATATATAAAGTTAATTCTATACCTACATATTTGCCAAATGTTATCACACTACTGAAATTTTAACAGTTGCCCTGAACTTATACTATGAAACCTTACCATCATTTTCCACAGGTATACATATAAAGGTATTGGTGGAGAATCCTGAAACCTAGGAAATGCACACTCTGTAGGTAAAATAGCATATTTATGGTAGAACAGCTAAGTGAAGTAACTCAATTACACTTCCAAGAATCACCTTTGTTTTGCCTTTCTTCTCCAATTATTTATTTTCATACAGAGAGAAACATTGCTGAATAACCTACTTCACATCTCTCCTCTTTACATCTACACATCATGAAAGGGCTTTTCTTCTTTTACAAGATTTTTCAGCTTTTTTATTTTAACTTTTTGTTTGCTACAAGCTCTTAAAATAGTGAGAATACTTGCATTTAGAGAAAAATATTATGATACGAATATAATTTTATTTCTTTATATTAAATTTTTTATGGTATTTTGTTTACAACAACAAGGTTTCCTTCTCACTTACCTTGCATAACTAAATGACATGACTGCAGCATGTACTGCTATTTCACCTGAGTGCCATACATATCTCACTCATGGCTCTCCTTTCCACACCACAGCTACACTTACATTTATCATGTTTGAACACTATTCTGCAGTTAGATGATATGAGGAATATAATTTTGCAACTATTGATGAAAAACCAACAGTATTAGCCTTGTGCCATGTTTTGTTCAAGCAATAAAGTTCTTAGTAAAATCTGTGAAAGTCAAAGAGCTGTTTCACACAATGTATGGTCTAATCCCTCTGCCTGCTTCTGTCAGAACCTCAGATCTCTTTATATGCTCTTTCTTTTTCTGTAATAAAATCAGCCAAGGTCTTGTGAAGCAATAAACTATTTACCTGAAAGAGTGAGACACTCAAAGAAAGCACAGCCTCAGAAAGCTACTTCAAACACCACCCCCTTCTCATTCCTGCTCAAGAGTCTACAGTAAGACTAGATAATGAACTCATGAAAAAATGTAATCCAATACCAGAGCTCAGTGTCACCGGGAATGGGAGGTTCCACTCCTCATTTCTTTATCCCCATTCCTACACTTGTCCTTCATCAGACCCTTCCATGAACTGTTTTAACTCAAGAAGCCAACACACTCAAAGAAGGAGACAACAGTCAATAGTTTTTCTGTGAGGTCAGCAAGTCACACAGGCTCATGGAAAAATCCAGCAAGCTACATCATCAGTGAAAGTAGGCAGCTGGTACTGGCTAGGGGAAAGGAACAAAGAGCCCAGTAAACAGACAGGAGGAGGAGCAAGCCTTTCTCCCCATGAGCTCAGATGTTCACAAAGTCACAGCCTTAGATTAGATACCCAGATTTTAGACATTTAAAGTTAAGTGAAACAAATCCTATCTTAAACAACTATGCAACCCACTCATGAGAGATCAGATTTCCCATGAATATCAAGTGTATAAAAAAAATACCCCCCAAAATTATATATAATTTGAGAAATATTATATCTTACCTTGTATTACTTTAACAATCCATATTCTACTAATTCATCATCAGCAACTTGGAGTAGCCAAAGCAATCACCTTAAGAAAGATATATATATATATATGGAGGTAAAAACATCAATGAGAAACATGAAAACCTTCATTGTAGAAAATTTCATAACCTAGACATTGCTCAGATATGACTGTAGAGAATCCAGTGAAAATAAACACTTAACACCTTGGCACACCAAAGTGAAGAACTTTTGGAGAACATCTGTATGAATTCTACATTACAGAACACATCAATCCCATGCAAACTACTATCACTCCCTCCACAACACTGTTCAAGGCACAAATTTCAACAACAATTTATCATACATTATTTCAGTGTCCATCCTCATACATGGTACCACCCTCTCAATTTCTGTCTTATTCTACAGAAAGATTATTTGTTAGGTGAAAAACAATGAAAAAGGTTGTCTCTTAACTCAGGGTTAAAATTTGTGCTTTAGCCACATACACTACCAAGTCAGACTTGGTAGCTTGACAGCAGTTTCACTGATCAAAGTGAAATGTTGTGAATTACAGCTCGTAAATCCAGCTGTACTCAAGAGCAGCCAGTCTACACATGCTATGTATGTTTTCTACTATTTTCTCATGAAAAGAAACCTTCAAATACAAATGAGAAACTTTTGGTCACTATAATCTCATTCAAAGTTCTAGTCGGGCACAGAGACGACTGCTTTTTGCAAATAGTTCAATAGTCCACAACCAAAACTCTTCTGAAAAATCAGTCCCCTTTCATATTGGCTTAAAAATCGAGATATGCAGGCAGGGCACAGGTTTCATGTTAGTATATGTATACCACTCCTCCTGTAGGCAGGAACATGATTATATACACCCTACAGTATGTGGATGAAGATCGTGTGAGAGGCCAAGTGAGTCGTTTAAGTCACCACGATCTTTTTACTGGTAATTTTCCCGAGTCATGGACATAGGAGCTCGGTCAGAGGAACAACGGTAACAGGGGTGCCACACACCAGGAAAAACAATCATTACTCTCCATCCGCCAGTGGCTGAGGATCGCTGGTGGAAACGAAAGCAGGCAAACGCAAAGACTGGAAAACCTGGCAGCGACAGGGCTCTGAACTGTGCTCTGGGCTTGCGCCGGGCGACTCCGAACCCACCGGCCCACGGCCAGCCCGCAGAGGCCGCAGCAGGCTGCTCCCAGCAGCCGGAATAGCAGGCACAGGCGAGGGCGCTCTGGGACGGGCTGGGATCGGCTCCGGCTGCGCCGTGACCAACGGCCGGGGAGGAGCGCGGGGCCGGGGCAGAGGCCGAAGGGCCTCCCTTCGCCGGGAGGGGAAGCTCCGGGCACGTAGAAGGGCCTCGGTCAGCCCGGCGCACCCTCACAGCCCGGCCTCACTCCCACAGCCCGGTCGCCTTCTCACGGCCGAGCCCCACTCCCACAGCCCGGTCCCCCGTTCACAGCCCGGTCCCCCGTTCACAGCCCG
>NW_020884873.1:22302633-22445541 GCF_003945725.1 Corapipo altera | reverse complement strand
CACAGCCCGGTCCCCCGTTCACAGCCCGGTCCCCCGTTCACAGCCCGGCCGCCCTCTCACACCCCGGTCCCCCGTTCACTTCCCGGGCCATCCCCCCGCCCAAATCACAGGCCGACTCCTCCGGTGATCCCCCCGACCCCCCTCACACCCCGCCGGGTGGGACCGCTGCCCGCTCCAGCGATTTAAAAATGGCGCCTCTCACCTCCCGCCCGCGCCGTCGCCCTCCGGGGGCCCGCGGGGCGCGGGGCACCCTGGGAGCGTTGCCGGGGAGACGGGTCATGGCGGGCTGGGCCCTCACAGCGCGGGGAGCGCTGACTCGCTCCGCGGGCACCGGTTTTTGTCAGAAAGCGGCTGCTACTAGCAGCTGAAATGCTCTAAACACGATCTGCTCGTAGACATCCTCAATTTCGGTCTAAAGTCTGTTCGAAGCAGGAGGTTGAACGTCCAGATCGGTGTTGACATTCCCCGATAAAGTTAACAATGCTTTAATAAGAATTAAAATTGTTTTCAATTAGTATATTAGAAGGTGGGTATTGCTGATGACACACACACATCCCCAAGGAAGAAGTGAGGGGGGGGGGAACCAACCAAACCCCAAATGTCATGTCTGCCAGCAATTGGAGATTACAGCTGCAGTCAGCTCCCCCAGGGGTGGTTGTAAGCTCCGTTAATAAAGTGCCTAAAACACATTACAGTCACTTCCACAGTTACAATGGCAAGAGTTCAGTGCTTGCTTCACTGTCAGCTTGACTGTGCAGACTGATGTTGCTGTGCCATTTCATGTGTATATTGTGTTTGTTGCCATGTTGGAGATGAAATAACAGCAGTGTTCTATCTATACCATTGTACACCTACAATGAAATAAATAGCACTACAGAAAACTACAATTAAGTAAAATTTAATTTTTATTAAAAACACATTCTGTTGAAAACGATGAAAAGTCATACTTCTAAATTCTAAGCCTTACAATGCAAAAAAATCTTTCTAAAAAGTATTATGAAGATGCATGGTCATTTTCTGTATCCAATTTGCTCATTTTATTTTTCTTTCACTATCAGCTCTACAAATATTAATGCTAACTAAGGTAAAATAGTAAAATAGAAGTCTTTCTCCCACGTACGGCTGCATCAGCGGGAGTGGTAAATTGCATAGATTCTTTCTTTAGTTCTATTATTGTTTGTTCATATCAGAATTATATAGCTGTGATCTATTGGAGAACAATTAATTTACATGAGAATCATGCTAAGTCACTCACTGTGAACTCTGTGGACATAGCAAAAAAATTACAAAATCTAAAATCAACAGACAGGGTTGGGTGCCTCTTGCCAGCTAATTTATGGAACAATTATTGTGTAAATATTTCCAATCTGTAATCTTTTGCTAAGAGGATGACTCAAGATGGTGCAAATATGGTTACTTTATTTTTGCCTCCATGTTTTTTTACACTGATCAGAAAAGGGTACTTGTTTCCTTCCAAGACCCACTGAGTCAGGTAATTCTAGTTACTCACTCAATAGCCATCAATCTTGAAGTACAGGTGGTAATGATGCTCTTCTTTGTCACAGTGGCCCTCTCTCTCCATGTCTCATAGCAGTGTGAGCAGCAGTGCTAAAAACCTGCTCCTACCTCTGCTTGCTTTAAAAGTAGAGCTGCTGCAGTGACTCAGATGGGCTTGACCTGGGAATCTTGCAGAGTATAAGGAAAGAGAGAAAAAAAGGAAGAGTCAAGTTCAAGGGCACAAGGAGGAAAAAGCTGAAGGAAGGAGGAATAAAAAGTGGAGTTTATAGGAATGGGAGTGGGGCTTATGGACATAGCAGAGAGAGAAGAGGCCAAAAGATAATCAAGAGGTGAACCTCAAACATCTCTCACAATACAGAGGAGTTTTTTGTAAAAATAGAAATTAATGCAGCTACAGATGTCAGTAATTTATTTTTTAAAAAGAGTAAGGTCTCTTTAAGGGATACTTTAAATTAATTCTGGCTCAAGTAAAAGTAAAGAGATTTCATTTAGAGACCTCACAGTTTTTGATCAACAGTATTAAAGATTGTGTCTCTTTATATGTCACATTCTATTACATCTGGGTAGATCAACATTTCATAGAGCAGCAAGGTTCATCCTCACACAAAGAAAAGCAATATATAAAGAGATGTAAAGTATGTATAGAAGCCCAGGAAAATATTTCAATGCATTTTGCAGATACACTCTTTGGAGGAAGATACTGTGTAAGCATGGTCAGGAAAAGTCTTGAGTTTGAAAGCTCATTCAGGCTTCCTTGCTGCCTCAGTTGAGCAAGCTGAAAATAGTTGCTAGATTAGATAAATCCTCAAGCTCCTGTAGCCCAGTGGCATATCTTCAGAGAAGGTTTTGTCATGTATACATGCTGCTGGTTGTACCTGCAGTTTAATCCATGCTTAGTGTATGTCACCTTGACCTGAATCCAACCTGAAGGATAGAGGCTAAGTGGGGAATTAATGTTGGGACTACAAGCTCAT
Source organism: Corapipo altera (assembly GCF_003945725.1). NCBI lineage: Eukaryota > Metazoa > Chordata > Aves > Passeriformes > Pipridae > Corapipo > Corapipo altera. The sequence goes on along the minus strand of NW_020884873.1, from coordinate 22,443,049 downwards.
TTCAGCACAAGTCAGCACAGCCTGAAACCATCCAAAGAGTTTCATTGTCCCATACAATTGTGGCAGAGATGTCTGTGGCTAAGTAGTGTGCTATTTGTGGTAGACAGTTAAAACCATACGTTGTTTTGTGTAAATTGCCTGAGAAAATTAATATTTTTTGCATTCCAAAGTCAAAAAATGGAATTGCTTTTACGTGCCATAGTGCTGTGGTGAGAGTCTTCCCCAGTTAGAGGGCTTTTTACTGTTAAGCTCAGTAGGGTCAGAATGCAATTTTTAGTGCAAAGAACATCGGTAGATAAAAAAGCATAAGGCAATTTACAAAGCCATTATTCAGACAAATATGTTGTATGGGACTGCTGACCACACAGGCATTGTGTTCTCTACTTTTCTCTTCAGCATGTACATACAGTATCTCATGCTGATCTTCTGTGTCTTTCCTTTTTCATCATGAGTCTGTGACTAGGGCGGGGGAAAGGATGTTTCTCTGCCAGGTACCAACTCATTAAAATGGTATTCAATGGAAAAATATATAGAGAATTTATTGGGCTACAAGGATATTTCACATTTATATATATTGTTCTCATATATGAGTCTTCAGTCCTGACTGGGCTTTCATTTCCATTAAATTGATTCCATTCTAGCCACACCAACTAAAGAGTTTTTCCAAATTTATGCACACACAGATGGGTAGAACCACACACTCACCAACTGAAGGGTTAACATGGTGAAATGCAAGTTCAGTTCCTAAAGTTTCTGTCAAAAGCATGTCGGTGCTTCTTTCTGCAGCTCAGCAGCGTCCAGCTTTAAGCTTGTCCTAAGACGGTATCAGAGAATCATAGAATATGCTGAGTTGAAAAGGACCCATTGGGATCATGGAGTCCAATTCCTGGCTCTGTGTAGGATAATCCAGGAATCATATCATGTGTTGTCCAAACACTTAAACTTTGTCAGGCTTGCTTGGTGCTGTGACCACTTCATGGGGAGGCCTGTTCAAGGGCTCAACCACCCTCTGGGTGAAAAACCTTTTCCTGATACCTAACTCCCCTGACTCAGCTTCATGCCATTTCCTCGAGTCCTGTCACCGGTCACCAGAGTGAAGAGATCAGAACTTGGCCTCCGCTTCCCCTCCTGAGGATTTTGAAGACACAGTGAGGTCTCCCATCAGTCTCTTCTTTTCTACGCTGAACAAATCAAGTGACTTTAGCCACTTCTCATAAGGCTTCCCCTCCAGACCTCTCGCCATCCTCATGGCCCTCCTTTGGATGCACTCTAATTGCTTAATGTCTTTTTTATATTGTGGTGCCCAAAACTGCACACAGTATTCAATATGAGAGGCTGCACCAATGCAGAACAGAGCAGGACAATCACCTCCCTTGACCAGCTGGCAATGCTGTGCTTAACAGGATACAGGACAGAGTTGGCCCTCCTGGCTTGTCAGGGCACTGCTGACTCATATTCAAGTTGCCATCAACCAGGACCCCCAGGTTCCCTTCCACAGCACTGCTTTCCAGCATCTCATTCCCCAGTCTATACACATAACCAGGGCTGCCCCATCCCAAGTGCAGAATGTGCCACTCGTCCTTGTTGAACTTCACCTGGTTGGTGATTGCCCAGTCCTCTTATTTGCTGAGGTCTCCCTGCAGGGTCTCTCTGACCTCGAGGGAGTGAACAGCTCCTCCCAGTGTAGTGTCATCAGCAAAGTTACTAAGTATCCCTTCCAGTCCCACCTCCAAGTTGTTAAGAAAGATGTTAAAGAGAACTATGCCAAGGATGGAGCCTTGTGGAACCCCATTAGTGACTGGACACCAGCCTCTCCAGTAGTTTAGCCTCCCTGCTTTACTTCTGTCTGAATCTGGTAGGCTGCACATAAAAGGTGACATAACATTGATCCACTAAGCAAGCCCACAAAACTAAAGAGTCATCACTTAAGTCCACAGTCCAAACAGGAATTGAGGAGGACACCACACAGAAATTTCTCCTTTCAACTACTTCAATGCAGTGCTAGTTGCCATGGGAGGCAGAACCTGCTGTTTACTGCTGTACCTTCCACAGCAGCACAGAGAAATAAGCACACGTGCATTCAGGAATCATTTATCACTAAGTTTATAAACTGCAGTGCCTGAACCAGCTAGTTCAAAGTCGGTTTGGGTGTTGCAAAACAAGTCACAGCGTAATAGCAGATGAAGTCTTTGGTTATTGGAGTTATTTGGGGCACCAACATGAAGTATTTTCAGAGTACACTGCTGGTTAAGGCTTATTTGTCTCATCCAGTGATTGCTAACACTGTGCAGTGACCAGTTCTTGGCAACACTCCTCTTTCTGTGCTAAGTTAAACAGCACTGTTCTGTTTTACCCTTTGCCTTTCTATTTTTGGGTGCTAAAAGAGTTACCAGGGTGTGTTATGCACGTTCCAAAGCCAGAGTTTTGAACAACTCAGAGAATTGATGATAAGTGAGGTGCATTTTTTTATGTCTGGTTTGCCAGCATCAGCAGGGATTATTCAACCCATGCCAGAAGTGGGCAAAAAGCTATTAGCAGTTGTGAGGGACCCTGGTGTTTGTGAATGCAGTTAGCCTTATCATAGAACGAATTCCAGGCAGCCATGTAAAACCCAGCATGACGAGACCTTGGAAAGCCTGCAGGTGACATGGGAGTGCCTGTACACCATTTCTTCAAATAGGAGAAAACAGGAAATACTGTGTGACTGCAAAGTTACTGTTAATGGCACAGTTTCTGCTCTGTTCTTGGAATTAAAATAACATCATTCCCGATGGCTGCCGGTGCCAGCTGATGAGACCCCTACTTTATGAAAAATAAATGCAAATGTTTTGCTTTATGTCAGCTATGTTAAGTTGCATTTTTGGCACTTGCGACCAAGATTTCTGACAATAACATAAAAATACATCTTAGGTTTCTAATTCAGTTTAAAAAAAAACTGTGCAACTGTGAGTGCAACTGTTTGGCACAATAGCGTGACATTTGCATAGCATGTTCACATAAGCTCTGGAGAAAAGCAATGATGAAACCTAATTCAGTTTTGCTATGTCACAGCTATAAATGAAACTCAAATTATCAGGTTTTGGTCAAAACTGCAGGAGAGCAGAATGCTCAGTTTAATAATTTTAAAGCTGGGCCTTGTGCTTAATGGATTAGCTTTGCCACTGTCAACTGAATAATTTGTTACTGAGAAAGGAAAACTGATAGGGGTTTGAGTGTTCAGACACTAAGTTCAAGAGATGATATTCATAATCAAATAAATGTAAATATTTTTATTTTAAAAAATGTTAATGGCACCTTAGAGGCAGTCATGACTACACAACCAAATATACAAAAATTACATTTTTGTAATTGCATCTTTCCACAGTGCTGCACAAAATGGAAATAACATGAGAAACATTGCAGGTGACACACTGAGACAATTAATTTTAGTCAATAAAAGCAGATAGTTTTTGGTACACCTTGATTCTACCAGACCCAGATTCCCTGGGTAAAAAGGAAAGGTGACTTTGTGCAAAACTTCCCACAACAGTACAACTTAATATGCTAAACATACAGCAAATCAACCGTACAAGACAGTTTGACTAGGCCTCATGCAGTCTTTATATACAGCATCATCTCGGCTTTTTCAGGGAAAATAAGCAATTCCACTGACTAAAACAAAACTTTTCTTAGTCTTTCACTGTTGTAATGTAAAATTGTCTGATTCTTTGTGCAGGATTCTACTTAGGATCAGAGAGACCATTCCAACTTTATCTGAAAACAAGTCCTTTATAATCTCTTGTACTTTAAAGGGAAGTAATATAATTAATTAAGGCCATGTTCTGGCATGATGGTAAATGAAGAAAGCAGATAAATATTTGCTTGATTAAAAAAAAAAAGAGGAGAATAAATTTGCCAGATTGCTAGTCCTGGATGGACTTTTGGAAGTGATTAAATTTTGTTATCTAAATTAAAGTGTTTAATTACAATAATCTGTATTTACCTTCTGTTGTACCATTGAATATGGAAGTAAAATGTCTTTATCACGTCAGAAAGGGACTCGGTTTCCCAAAATAAAAAGAAAAGCAAATTAAAAAAAGTTGGGTTTCATACCACCTAAATGAACCTCAAGGTTCTGTGTTTTCTTTTTTTTCCCCAAATTTCTTCTTCATTGATTTTGATTCCAGAAAGCACTACCTGTGATTATGTAGTTAACATTGTATCAAACATAAGCCTGAATTGATACCTTTTTGAACAGCCGCATTCAACTTTAAGTGTTAAAATACTTGTTTATTATGTTGTTCAGTAGCTAATAATTAGTTTGTAATCCTTATGATTACAAAACTGAAGCTTATGCTTACAGTGGATTTGTCTAGCTTCAGTTCTAGTCAGTGTATCATGTATCTTTTCTACAGCAAATTGTATTCATCTATTGAATTTCTATTCCCCAGATAAGCAATTATGATTTGTTCAAAGAAAACCACTGGCTTTTAAATATCCATATATCGGATCTATATGTGATGGTCCTGCAGCAGAGGCACTGCATAACACAAGCATTTTAATATTAAACTAAAATGCAGTGAGATTTTATAGTGGCTTTATAAGAATTCAGAACAAGTAGATATCACATCACAAGAGTGCAATAAAATAAGAAGTTGCATGAATGCATATAATGTAAAGCAGAACGGCAAAGAAATTTAAACTGAGTCTCATTCAACAATAACAGAGCTGAAGCTAGTTGAAGCTAGCAGAGGGATCCATTCGACAAGTTTTAGAGAAAGCCTCATTTAGTGCTGAAAGCTGAAATGGGAGAAATCAGGAAAATTGTGCTAACTTTCCTAAGAAATTAATCTCCAGAACCCTCTGAGCAAAAAGCTGCCAACAGCCTACTGAACAGTATGAACAACTAATTGAAGGGCTTTTCCATCAGAGAACTACTGTCAAAGTGAAGTGAAATAACTGACTACCAGACAGCACCAAGCAAAAAAGACAATGCCTGGCAACTTTTTGTTGAGTAGGAGTGTTTTAGAGGCTCATGATGAGCAGGTGTAAAGAATATCCTAAGAATGTCTAACGTGTTGTGTGAGAACATAAAAGCAAATTGTATCCTGACAGAACATGGTTAATTCATTGAGAAGCTGAACAGAGTTCTCCTTAAGAGGTCTTGCAATTCTCTGGATTGGCCTAGGAATACTTTCATGGTAAGCAGAGCTGACTGCAGGCCAGATATGTACACTCACATAATCCCAGTCTAGAGGGGGGAAGTGATCCCAGTACTGAAGATAATGGCACAGGCACCAGCCTGCTCTTGATCCTGCTCTTGATCTAACAGCTTGCTAGCCTGTCCCACCACATCCTGGTAGTGTTTGTGTCTGTTCCCTGTAGGAAAAAGCTAGGAAGAACTTTTCTACACTGAAGCTGTCCGGTTTTAAGGGCAGCTAATGATTCACTGCAGCAAGAAAGAAAAAGCCTCATCTCCCTTTTTGTCCTTGCTTCATACTCATGAGACCTTTCTACCAGCCCTTTAATATCTAGATGTGCAGAACCATACACCTCTTAACGCCAAGTTTTTCTTCCAGTCTAGTGAACTAACATGGCATATGGAAGACTTCACCACACACCAGTGTTAGCACAAGGTAGAAAATGGAGGGGTGATGGCAGAAGGGGAGACCCCTCTCCCCTTGGGTGGCTTCCACTTGGCAGAGTTCCTGGCACTGTAGCCTTACTCTGTGCAAAACTATAGCAGTTTCACTCAAAAGAAAGCTTTTGCCCTTCACTATTTTATTATTTACTTGATGTGTGCCACATCCTCCAGTGATTTAAATCCAGCAGGGAAAATAGAGAATTGATGTGCCCATTCGCCAATTAGGGTTGTTTTAATTTGCATAACTAACATTATGCAGTCTTTTTATCTTTTTCTGTGTCCTCTGCCAGATGTAAAGTTAATATGGAAATGCAAGATCTTCCTGTTCCTAATTTGAACACAGATGCTATCAAGATAGTGACCAATCTTTTGTAGAGCCATCGATTTTACATTCTACCCTCATTTTGCACTGAGGTTGTCTTCCAGAATTGCAATAGGATGCCCTTGGAGCAGAGGCCTTCATGGTCCCAGGTTGTACGATACCAGCTTCCCTTGTTATAAGAAAAACACACCTGACCTTGAGACTACCTGATGTAACACTTAACTACATAAACTAGCACTGGGAGGATTATCTCTTTAAACAAATAATCATGCAACAGGCAAAGGAGTTTTTCTTACATACACATTATTAACAGGTGGCATTCCTTTCTTGCACATCTAACCTTCTGAACTCATTTAACAAAACGCTAAACAAACTGTTTTCTCAAGAGGCCAAAACAGAAGGTAGCTGTGCAAGCTGAACATAAGAATGAAGATTATAATAAATATGGCAAGAAAACAGCATGAAGCATCACTGCATTCTTAGGATCAGAACTAGGATTCTTTTTGTTTGTTTTTGGTAATGGATGTATAATCATGTGACTAGGGAAATGAGGGAGCGGGAGAGTCATAGGGCTGATTAGTAAAATGGGTGGTGGAGTTTAGGAAAAGACTTCAGAAAGGAAAGGGCTCTGAATAGAACTACATTCACTAGCTAAAGAAATGGGGGGAAAAAAGGAAAAAAAACCCATTATATCATTATATGCCTTCTCAAAATGAAGACAGGACCACAATGTAAGAAAACCATGGGAAAAACCAAGAGGATCTGAGGATACATCAAAAGAAAACAAAAACCTACCAAGGAAAACCTTTTCTTGTGATGTAAAAGTCAGGAAAAAGCTGCTGCTTTTTTAATTTTTCTAACATTGTGGAAGGGACTTTCCTGGGAAGATAAGTTCATGAGTTGCCTCAGCGGAAGCAGTGCCCTCAGTCTATTTGCTGGCTGTAAAAGGAGGCCAAGTACAGCTACTTGGAAGGTGGGGGTGAATGCCTGTTGCAATGCATGCAATACAGTGACAAAATGGGTTAAGAGACATGGGAAGAAAGGTCTCCCTGAACTGAACAGCAGCAGGAGCACATGTAGCAAGGAAGGCAGAAAAGTTTTCTGCATAGCACAATACATCTTTCCTTCTTTACGGGATACCAGGAATACAGGGGTAAAGAGAAAAAAAAAATGAAAAGAATAATGTATCTATATAATCATTATTCCTGACACAGTCAGGGATAAACCAATTGGCAAGTCTGGGCTCTTAAAAGTCATATTTCTCTCAGCAGGACTTTTGCCTCCACCATGCTCTGAGACGAGGTAGGGCTGGGTGTAGGATAACACGGGTGTGCCTGACCTGATCCAGTTCCGGCGCCTGCAAACCAGCACAGTCCTTCCTGAATTCTCTGTTTGAAGATGTAGCACATATAAAGAATTCTTTAAAATTTTTTTAAAGTGTTTTAATTGAATTTTCTAATTGCTGAGTCATATTATTATTTATGAAGTTAATTCTGTCCTTTCTTCAGTTCCTGAAACCACAAAAAGTAACTATTCACTGTTAATACAATCATGGTAAAATGTCAAAGTTCTTCCCCTGCCTCTCCCTCCCCCACTCCCTTTCCTCAGAATAAGGTCCTCACAACTTCTACACCACGTATTGCACTTGATTAAAAACAAATACACACACCAAGCCTCTCCCTCCCTCCTGTAATACCAGCATAGAAAATACTGCAACTGAAAAGAAAATCTGTCATGACAATTATTTTCACAGTTAGTAACACTGAACATCAAATAACTGGAGACACTATCTTTTCATTTAATGGAGAGTGGAGAAGAATTGTTGTTGTGGTGGTTTGTTTCGTGGTGGTTTTTGTTTGTTTGTTTTTAATAAAGATCTTGTTTTACACCATGGCTGAAAGCCAAGCAGATTTCAGGGAAATTTTTTTGCAGTTCTTAAATCAAGCAAAATAAATTCCAGTGAGAAAACAAACCCAACCCTGTCTCCTAGTAGTAGTACTGCATGTTAATACATTATTTTCAGGAATGTTTGTCAAGAGAGTCTGCAGTTTGTATATTTACAGAAGTTTAACTCCCTGCTCCCCTAAGAAGCGTTTCACTCAGGTTTCTGCCACATTCTTTAATCTGACACAAGAAAGAAATCCACTGTACCCAGAGTCCCGCCACCTATATGCTTTGCATCGAGTTAGAACACCCCAACAACTCAGTGCTAACAAAGGCTAACCTCAGTGATGCCTTTCCATGTACTTCTTTCCCCCTGCCGGTTACAAGGGTTGAAGTAAGTGCATTGGTCTGGATGACAATCACCAGCTACTTGCTTCTTTACTCCTTTACAAAGTGGTCTGGGGATCTTATCATTCCATTCAGTCCATCTTTGGAAGTCTTATGCCACATGTATGTGTTTCCCAAATGTGATAAGGAACAGTGCCAGAATGAACAACTGCTAACTGTGGTCATTAGTCATCATTGGTCTAAATTTACAAACAATAAACTCTGTGCAAAAAGTTACTAGCAGAAGCATCGAGTTTCATTGGTCCTGAAAACTAGAAACTCCATATACAGATACTCATTAATTTAGAATCAAGAACTAGTAATACATATGACAGCACAATTTGGCTTGTTACTCCAGTTGGATTCAGAGAGAAATTAACTTATGAGTCTAACAGGGCTGATACACATTATGGTACTCCCTCCTGTCACACTCTTTGCACTCCAGCCTAGTAAAAAGCACAGCTGACACTTGCAGTTGCTGGGATTCCTCCCAGACCATCATACCGTCTTTTGTGGGTGTGGGTTTGTAAAGTGGACAACGTTTTGGATTAAGGCAGAAGACTGACTTAAGTGAGCAGTTCATCACAGACATAGCCAGTTAGACAAAATCAGATTGAACAACTGACTGCCAACGAATATGCTTTTATGCATTTACACCAGAATTTGTATACACACAGTGCTTAAAAAACAGGGAGGGGAAGAAAATGAAAAAAAAAAAAAAAAGAAAAAAGAAAAAAAAAGTCCAATGGCTTCATCTTGGTATAATCATCCTTTCTATGGCACAAATTATATGATCCCAGTTTTTACAAAATATTGCCAGCAGTGTCACTGCGAAAAAAGTGCAGATGATATGAAAGCGGCTCTTCATCATAGGAGCAATGAACTTTGCAATAGTAGAAACACACACTAAGATGACAGTCATGAAGGCCAGGATAACATTTATACATTTCCCCAGGAGCACTTTGGCATTAACTGTTTCAGACTGCTGTGCTTGCTGTTCCTGCTGATGGAGCTCCAGTTTGGACACCCGGGTCTGGCATGATTCCAAGGCTTCCTGGAGACAGAAAACAAGAATTAGGGCAGCTGTATTTCCATTCAACACTTCTTCATGTTTTAGCTGCTGAGCCATCCATCAGCTAGATTAGACGTGTAATTTATTATACACTGCTAAAATTTCAGTGAACCATGAACTTTTTAAAAAAAGTGCACATGTATATCTACATGAATGTATCACTGCCTGCTCAGGCATAATCAAGTCTAACAACACTGGCCACAAAGTAGTTTTTACTTTTTTCATGCTTGAGAAAAAGCATCATAACTCTAATGTTCATGACAGATGTTTGCTGTATATACTGATGAGATAAAGTACTGAGAAAGCTGTTGCCATAGCAACTATCACTGCGTTAGAACAGCAACAAAATTAGTTTCTTTCTATATACTATAGAAAACATTAGGGTGGGCTTGCTGCAATACTAATTAAATCTCCTTTGCAACATGTAGTATTTGTTTTACATAACCTCTATGGTCTACATTTTTTTTCTCTCAAAGCCACCTGTTGCACAATGTGGGCTTGAGTCCTCTGTAAGATCTGGCCTTCTCCCTCTATCAGTGTGAAGGCTCATTGATCCATACCCCAACTGGGCAGGGGAGACAGTGGAGAAACCTGCAATGGTGCTTTTATGGGATTCTCTTTCATATGATCTATTCCTCTTTACAATTTGTTCTAAAGGGAGCAGACCTTTAACTTCTTCTTGAGGATGGACTAAAAGTGGTCTTTGAGTAAAATGCTTTCTAAGGCACTAACCCCACACTTCAGCCCTCCCAAAGTGAAACACAGAAAAATTTCCAACTGCTTCACTTATTTGCCAAAATGCCACTTCTTGCTGGAGCTGGGATTTGGGCACCACTATGTAACATGGTGGAAGGCTATAATTTAATGAGATTGATCAATGTGACATAACCTTTTACTGCTGCGTAAAAGGGAAAACTGATGTTCCAGCATCCCTACTTCCTTCCCCACTCTCAAACTCCAAACATTTTCCTTGCACTGGCAGGGGCGTTCACCTGATCACACAGTAAGCTGTTTCAACCCAAACCTCTGTGTATAAACACACAGAGAGTTATTAACTCTGTCTTGCTGGGTCAGTTCTCTTATTTTAGCAAGTTGAACTGGCTTACCATGTGACCAGCCAGGCGCCAAGGTCATTGCAGAGCACATGGCACAGTGTGTTACACAAAACTGGTTTCTTTCACTGTTCTAGGAATTAGTTATATATACATATATATACACACACACACATATATATACATATATAAAAGACAATTCTTAATGGGTGGCACAAAGTCCCTTATGGTTCATGCATGTTCTCCACTACACACTAAAGACCTTTCCTAGTACTTATTCCACTCTGACTGTAAGTTATTCTCAAAACTTGTGCTGCTTTAGAGAAAGTCTAGCTGCAAAAGTCTGATACCTGCAGCTCTGCATTGAGAGGCTGAGCATGTCTTTAGAAACGATCTGCACATCCTTTAGCGACAGAGTTGCTACTCAAAATATCCAGAGCTTAAATGCCTTCTCTCTATTTTAGCTTATTAGCCAACCCCCCCAAAGAGGCAGGTTTAAACAGGCCCAGCTGTATAGAGATAAAAGAAACAAGGTTGTATCAATGTAGCACTTCGATTAGTTTTAAAAGTCTCTGACACCACCCTTCCCCCCCCCAGGATTCTGCTAACAAGTTAGCGATTAGCTCATAGCCCTTCTGCTGGACAACTCAGGTCTCATGTTTTTACATCCTCAAGATACCTTCACAGAAAGGAGTCCTCTTTTCTCTAAATCTATCAGAGATCTCTCTTCTTTAAACCTACAAAGGAACCTATGATGCACTTAGATTTAGTACATCCTTTCCCATTCTGTTCCCAGGGCTTCCTAACTCTCACACCAGTTAGGAAACTGTGATCATCCTCCTGCCTGCAGGCTCTGTGTTTAGAAATATGAGCACAGGGGTATACAGGACAGGTTTTAGCTTCTTTTACCATCTGAGGCAATATGAAGACAGTCTGAGCATTCTTCATTTGTTCACAAATAGGTAAGGCATAACAACGTTTTCACCATTTTTTCACCACTTGCTCAGGCTTTAAGTAGAAATATTATGCATTATATAAGTGATTATATTGTATATAAATATTCAAGTATGTAGCTACATGCCATCAGGACATACTCGTAGACATTATTACTGGCTTTTGATTGAAGCCAGACATAACTACAACTGATCACTAAGGTGAACACATCCTACAGTTTTTATTATTGTTGTGATCACGGCTTAAAACTCTTAAATTATAGCTGGCAAATCTACAAGTCTATTTATCAATTAGCTCTCTTACTTTTTACCTGAAGCTCAATTTATAATAAACCTTGCCAGTGATGAGACTACTTACTGGAGAAAGTCTGAACAAGAAGTTTGTGTTAGGACATTGTCAAATGTGGCATTTTACACAATACGAGGAGACTTAATTCCTTCCTCCTCTAGTGCAAGAAATTAAAACAGACCATTCTTCAACCACAAGTCTGCCCAGCCTACATCATCAATTCCAGCAGAAAAAATTCTGAATCCAGTGAAACAAATGAAGACTCACATTGATTTAATATGCTGGGGAGTTCACTTTAAAACAGACAAAACATGGGCTTAAATCTTTCCCCAGACTCCTTATTTACAAAGATGTAGAAAGATGTGAGTGTTCCATGGTACAAGATTTCCACCAAATATTAAAAGTAAGGAAAAACGTACCTGAACATCTCGTGATCGCTCATATGCCTGATATGCCACTTTCTCCTCTATGCTGGCTAGCTCTTGTTTCAAGTTTGCTGTCTCATGTTGATGAAGATCAGTGAGGTCATTTAACTGGTCCTCCAGTCTTTCGTATCTTATTAGGAAAAGAGGTCTAAATTTAGTGCCTTCTATTCAAGAAATGCTAAATCATGAACACAATTACACATTTTAAAAGACAGTTTTTCAGTGTACTATGAATTCATATCACTGGCATTACAAAGCACATAAAGAAAATCAGTAAAAACTTTGCAAACTCTCTGTAAGCAAGCTGAAAGTCTTTTTTCAGTGTTTCTTGCTAGCAGTTGGTGTTAAGAAGCAAATATTTGTACATCACTGGAAAATTATATGAACTATAAACACTGCCTAAGGATCTCCAACTCACATTTTTCAGTTTTTCACTCTTCATTTAGACAAGAAGATATGGTTTCATAAGTAAGTTTGAGCTAGCTAACAGCTAATCAGTAATGACAAGAAAAGTATGTTCTCTCTCAAACACAACTGCAAGGTCCTGCCATTTGTGTACAGCCTGTTCTGGCATGCCTCTGCACAGCAAACCAGTTCAACTAAATCATCAGGAAACTAGAAACTTTTTTGGTGAGTTTGTCATTTGATTTAACACACAAACAGGCAAACACTGCAGTCAGCACAAAAATGATGGAGGCAAAATTGTCATGCTGCGGAAACAGGTGGTAGGAGGCTTGAGATCTTAATGGCAGTGAGCTGTCAGAAAAGGCCACTGTCTTCCCCTCAAACCAAGTCCTGTGTTCAGTAGGCCATTTGTATTGTTCTTTCCTCCCCTATGTTATGATGTGATATCAAGCCTTTCCTTGTATTTCAAGAACTGTAAACAAGGGAAACATTAAATATTGCATTTTATACTGAGTTTTTTCCCACTAGCATAGTAAAGACTTCAAGAATCGACTGTCACAAGTGATATGACAAATGAGATATCGCAGGTGTAAGTCCTCTGTAGAACATATTAGAATAGATGATAAAGTAATTAATTGCCAAGTAACAAATGCAAAAGAAAGTTGTGCTAGAGTACTTAAAATTACATCTCACAGCTGTTTATTACACCAGGGTACAAGGTGACATTGCATCCACAAGATAGCAATGTGTGTGAGAAGTATTTGGACAAGGTACTCAGGAATCAAGGGTATACTTATCAGCTGTAAGTCAGTTCTGCTATACCATAGACTGATTAGCTTTTTTGAGTCACAACAGATGAGAATCATTCCACTGGTTACAAAACAATTGGCAGTGAATACTCTATCCCCAGTACTCACATAATTCACAGTATGACAGAGGAGAGAGTTTTCTGACCAGCCTTTGACAAAAAGCAAAGGACCACTACATAATTTGATAGGAAATAGTAATATTTTAGTCACTGGAAGGAGTGGAACATCTTGGTACCAGATATTGATTGGAATTATTTTTTCCTCTTGCTTCTGAAATATTCCCCCCCCCACACACACACACTTTCCAAATAGCTCCTATACCAGTTCAAAAGTAATTTCAAGAGAACAGTTAAATAAAAATACCTAAATCTTTCCTCTTGTAACATCTGAGAAATAAAGCCATAGTCTCTTTTAAACTGTGTTTTTAAATTCTCAATATCATCAGCTAATTGGGACTGAGTCTCCTTGATTTCCCTTAGTTCCTCCAAGATCATGGAAAGCTTTCCTTGGCTGTCCAGGGTACTTGCCACAGCAGGACTAAAAGAAGTATTCCCATTACTATCTGCTGATCCAGAGGTCCCACTTGAGCATTCATCATCACTAACATATTTTGGTTTGGCGACAATGGTGGCACTGCCCCCATATGTTCTGGAACTCGTTTCTGGCCGAAATTCATCCAGGGTATTTTTGAGATGAGCAATGTTGTCTGCACTACCAAATTTGTTTCGGATCAGGTTGGCAAACTCTCTAGACTTGCTGAAAACAAAGACAGGTGGTGTCAAAGATACACCTGGTACACCCGACTTGCTGCTCTCTGTTCCATGCCCAGTGGTACGAGACTTTCCATGCTGAATATCTTTCAAGTTATCTTTGGAAGTATCCTTGGTAGCTTTGGAAGATCCATTTTGTTCAATATCCTTGAGCTTTTTGTGATACTGTTCCAATTTCTTCTGCAGTTGGGCAATGGAGTGGGCAGATTTCTGGTTCTTTTTCTCAAAGACTTGTTTAATGCGCCCAGCCTGTTGCTTGTCTGCACTGTTTACCAGTTTCAAATACTCAGCCACGTTTCCATCTCGAGCTGTTTGTTCAACCTTGATTTGCTCTGTAACCTTGAGAATTTTCTGTTTCAAGCTATCTGCACTGAGTTTGACTTTGTGAAACTCTAGGACCCCATCTGGTACATCAAAGTTCAGGTTGGTATCAGAACCTCCACGGCGAATGTTAAGCGGTAAACTCAGGGTATTCATGTCATGTCTTTCCACCTGAGAGAAAAGAGATAAATGGAATTTGAATTCTGTTTTTTTAAATCAAACTTCCAATTTCCTTTTCTGCATGTAATTATACCAAGTACACAATATAAAGTAGTTTACAGATGCAAAAGAGAATACACTTTTCTTGAAATTAAGCAGCATTTTTCTTGACTTCCATAGGTTAATAAGTAGCCCAAGGAACTGCTTGTTTCTCTTAAAATAGAAGCAAGATGAATTAGAGAGAAAATTATTCAAGTTTGCAGCTTTTCAGAATCATTCACAGTTTTCCAGAAAATTAGAATAACACCTAATTAGAAAAGGTTCTTAAATATATTGTTTATTATTAAGAGTTTCAAAGAGATCATGACTGATAATCACTCTGTTTTTTCTCTTAGAAATGGTCAAACACCAATGGAGATGTAAGCAGATTTTTCCCTCTACAACAGCTCTATAATGTTCAGCATATTTTCCTGGGTTAAATGCCTTTTTTAATATGTCCCATTCAAATTCCTCCTGCAATTCAAAGTTTTTTCATAACTAGCTGAAAGCTCTTGGAAATTTAGTGTATGCTTCAAGCTGGAAGCAGCTGCTAGTTTTTAAAGCAGAGAGCATGGAGAAAGAATTGGCCTGTATTTGGCTTTCCATGCTTGATGAAGATGCTCAACAACTTGATCTGCTGTGGCTAAGTCTATCTTAATAGCAAATTCACTGAGTGGGATTTACAGAAAGAAACTCAGGAAGGAAAACTGCATTCAGTCATGTATAGGATCCATACACCCTAACAATGCTCTCTGGAAGCACAACAAAAACAATTAAGCAACTCGTTTACAACACAAATGCAACAGATTATTCATCTTTCTTAACAGAAAGGCAAGGTAGTCTGATACAAAACACAAAGTGTTTCCTTATACAAAGTCAAAGTCATGGAAAGGGCACGACATAAGAATGATCTAACCAAAATAGCTTCATCCCTATTATCATCCTGGTTTAGCCTCTGTGACATAGAAGGTGCATTTCATTAAAGCTGCCACAATACCCCATCTGTAGAGACTGCTTAACAAATGCTCCAGCAATAACGGGTTTTCAGAGCTTTAACACCAGAGGGAACCAATACTATTGCTCAGGTAAGTCCATTGCAGAGACAAGGCAGAAGCTTTATTAAAGTATCTTTTAAACATGCATTTGTGAAACACTTCAGCTACTCTTTGCTTCAAAATGCCTGAGATACTATGTTAAAAGTTTGATTTCCAATTACAGTGTTTATTATTATCTGAAGATCATGAAGCCAGACCTATGTGTACATGTCCAGTGATCACCATTCAATCTTTTTCTTAATTAAAAAAAACCATAAGACCATCATTAAGTATTGCTTTAAAGTTTGTTCTATCCTTGAAAAGTTTGGGCGGCTCTCCTGGAAATTCTCTCAAGGTTTCTTGTATTGTCCTTAAAATACAAGTTCAGTAACCAGATAAGGTGTCCTATTGTTAATAACATGCATCGTGCAGAGATTGATCAGGAGAACAAGTCTTGCTCCGTGTCTGCCATGATGGGGTACAAACAGAGAGGGGGTAATACAGCTATAAATCTGGATCTGCACCAGACCATTTCAGAGACAAGATCATCTCTACTCCTCCTTTATATTCTTTTCCTTATAGATTACCAAGGATTACAGTGGACATTTTTCCCCGCTTTTTCTTTTGCTACTGCACCACTCAGGGCATAAACCAGGTAACATAAAAGTTCAGATTCACCAATATTTAAAAAAATATAGACACATGAAAAATGCAAACTGAAAGAGTTGTGGAACTGACAATTTCTTCTGGAGAATATTAGTTAATGATGACCTTTAAGATTCAGACTCTATTCCAAGAAGTAAACCAGAGCTGTAGCCTAACAGATTTGCACTTTACCAGTTTAGTTATTAAAAAAAAGTAAAAATAAATTTTTAAATAAAATTTTTATATTATTTAATATCACTAATCACATGTGTGTTGCAGAAAATCTACTTTATTGGTGAGATCTTAGTATTTTAGTATTTGCACAGATTTGACACACACAGATGTCATTCTATATTCAGTGTGATATCTAATATAAAGACTGCAAAAACCATGTGTCACTTTTTAACATAATAACACTCATAATACTGTTGTGGTACCTAAAATTGCCTTCAATATAAGCAAAAATAGTTTGATATTGGATACTTGTAACTTTCCAAAGGCTCAGACAGCAAAGAAAAGCAATCAAGGCAAATAGCTGAAAAGTTTACATACCAAATCTGTACCCTATATTGCAAATATTTATGTAAATGAACTTACGGGATCTAGACAAATTCAGTATGGACAAACAGCTCAGTATAAAACAATAGCTTACTGAAACAACCTAAGACATTTTTTAATAATCTTTGGCAAAAAATTATACTGTAATAAATCACCGCATTGTATACACATACAAGAAAGATCCATCACTGATGTCACTCAGGACAAGCTGTACATACTTCCAAGAATGGGTGGGTCTATCTCTAACCTTTACACAGCAGTAAGTGTTTACTTCCTTAGTACAAAATAGTCTAAATATGTATTGTAATAATTGGATACAAGCCCAAATCAGATCCCTTCTCCCTTACGTCCTCTCTCTCACTGGAGTCTCTATTGGTCAGCCTTCTGTGCCTTCCTGAAACTCCAAGGCCAAAACAGCAATAGAGATAAAAAGAACAATAGCATTGAGGGAATACATCTGCTAAAAGCTGCCTTGCTCTTGGAACGAGAAAACCAGTTAGCATGTGGAAAATCTGCTCCTGACACGAGTAAAACCAATCATAAGGTCAGTTCAAATTCAATAAACTTTAGAAAATAATAGTGTTTAAATTCACAAAACACTGCTAGCAGTAGGGTTTTTTACTTATTTGATTGAGAGATCACCAAGGGTATGGAAGAATTATATCCAATACATTTCTCTGTCTGACTGTATTTGAACAAAAAGGTAGGTGTCCTCTTGCCATCATGTTGCAAAGCTGGGTCAAGAAACAGAGGCTCTTGAAATTCTCTGTTGACATAATACACCTTTTTGTTGGAGGTGTGGGTGTGGTGTGGTGTGAGTTGTTGGTTGTTTTTTTTTTTTTGGGGGGGGGCTGGTTTGGTTGGTTGTTTTTTGGGGGTTTTATGGGGTTTTTTTGGTTTGTTTGGTTTGGTCATTTTAAATCAGTAGCAAGCAGACACTGGAGGACTCAGGTATCTCTAGACAAGTGGCCTGTCACCTTTCTTCTACCTTGATGAGGCAGAACAGTCTTGCAAAGATCCATTTGTGATTGCTTTATAGCTCAACTCTAATGCTATCCCAAGACATCAGATTTCCATCTTCAAATCCTACCCCAAATCCTTCTTGCTGCAACAGTCTCATCTTGACATGAGAAGAATTAGCTTGCATTTCCTGCTGTATCCTGCCTAGTTCTTTATACTGAGCAGAAGACTGTCAGTAGGAGTCCGAGATGCTTCCTTATCCCTGCAGGGACTGGTGCACTCTCCTGTGATGTGGACTGAAATCCTCCCACATGCAGGAGATTGAATGCACATCTCCCTCAAACTGTGTGAGCACTCTTCCAGCTGCGCTATGGGAAGAAATGATGAATGCCATCCACGTCACTGTTCTTTTTGTGACTCCTGGGTCACCAGTGTCTGACAGGGCCACAAAGCCCTCAATAATAAAAATGTTGTTGAGAGATTGATTTTCTTATTTTTATTTTTTAAGATTTTCATTGTGGTTGCCAAGAGAAAAAAATAACATACATACGGCAGCAGCTCCAACAGTTAAAATGGACCAGCCATCTTTTCAGAAGTGAGACACACTTAAAGAAGAAAGAATCATCATACATCTCTTCTATGAAAATAATTACTAGAGAGCTGGGGATTAGCAACAGATGAAAGGCAGCAGTCCTGAGACAAGTGGTACAACCAGGAGGACAGCAGTAGCCCACAGTCTGAGAAAATACCAGAAACATGCCTGGGATCTGTCTTTTAGAAAAAAACAATCTGCATTTGGTACTGGGATAGCCATAGCTGATACTAGCATGTAAGAAGAAACCTGGAGCTTGCAGAGAGACCACTGCACTTTATGGGGCAGTTCACACATACGTACTTTGCTACAACTCAGTTGAGAACTAATAGTAATGTTTGTGCTGCTGAAATACTAGCTTTTAAGAACAGTGATTTAGAAGTAAAGTAATTCAGGATCCCTGCCTGCATGAGAGCCAGGTGCCACAAATTACTAGATAGGTAACTCTCAGTGGTAACGCCCCAATCCCACTTTTTCCAAGTCAAGCAGATCCCTGGCTGCATGGCCATGCTGTTCATGAAACCCATCGCAAGCCAAAGTCCAGAGCTTCAAAAGGGATAGCAGATTAACTGCCTGGTGAAATGAACACGGGGCACTGCTAAAAACCCTTCATGCCACATGACTTGGTGGGTTTACTCTCTGTCTTAAATGGTAAGTGGAGGGCTGGGTAAAAGGCAGCCTGTCATTCAAAGAGAAGCATTCAGAGCACAATTGTGATCTGAAAACCCAATCACAGAAGCAAGGATATGGAATACATTGACATCATAATGATCAACATTTTCTCACTTAACCGTCTGCAAAAGCAACAAAGGTCAGATTTGCAGGCCCTGCTAACAATGAGCCCAGAGCATGAAAGGACCCATGTGCCCCAATGCCACAAGCAAGAGTGCTGGAAAGGGATTTCACATTGGCAGGATCTGCTGAACTGGTGAGAATATCATGCTTAACAGCCTGTGCAAATTGCCCATTATATCCTCTGGTTGGAAAATACAAAGCAGACCTAGAAGGTTACTTCTTCCCCAAAGATTCCGGGTGGGATCCATTTGGGAGAAAAAAATCTGTAGTGAATAGAGCATAGAGAGCATGCAGTGCACCCTCGTGCAGCCCATATCTCATGGCTGCTCAGATCAATCACCTCCTGTATTCTACTGACTGTGTCAATGGCTCTCCACTAACATTTGAGAGATAAGCCACCTATGTTTAGGTATCAAACTGAACTCTACTGTTTATTTCATAGATTTCTTTTACACTCTTTTAAAAAGTAAATGAAAAAAATAACAGAGAAAAAAAGCATTTGCAACACAGAGTCATTGACTGCATATATGTACCAGGTTTCAGAAAGCAAACACCTTTGGGTTGTCTCGCTAACAGAAGCAAACCATGAAGATAGAAAGTGATCTAAGCATTTAAATAGGCTCAGCTTACAAGTGGTTCTGTCTTCTTCTTTCTCCAAACAATCTCATTACTATCACCAGACATAGCTGTGCAAGCTAAACAAAAACTTACTATTATTTAAGTCTATTTTGAAAAAGTTTTGGAGGGATATCTGATGAATGCTTAGAAAAAGAATCCCATAAGGAGCATACAAAATAGGATTTAAAGCTTTTAGAATTTAGCAATAGTAAGAAAAATAATCAGGAGCAATTCTCTTTTTGTCAAGAAATATGCATATGTCAGGGGTTCCAATGGGTAAAAGAGCATGCAGAGGAGGTTTTAATACTTTTTCAGCATATTCCAAAGCAGAAATGTATTTTGGGAGAGATTGTTACCATCTCTTTTGTGTTCACTGTTCCTTCTAAAATCCATAGGAGAGGAGTCCTTCATGGAAGTCTTAAAATGGTGTTAAACCATCATAAAAGATTTTAAGTTACATAAAATCAGCCCCCAACGTTTTTGTACAGTATGTTACAGCAAAACAGTTTCTGCTCATGTTTTTTTAAAGAGCTGCTTTATAGTAATATCTAGAAGTACCTACACTCAGAACATCATGCTAATAATCAAGCAGAGGTTTGAGAGTATAGAAATGGAGAAAGACAGAAAATCCTGTTTCTGCTTTTTACTGGGGAAATGGGAGATCCAGGCAGGCACCAGGCAAATGAGATCCTGAGACCACCAGGCAAATGCTGATGGAGTCAAATAACACAGAAGGTGATTCCTTTATCATCAACAATTCTTCTATAACTATCAAAAAACCCCCAGACTGCTAAAGTAAATAGCTAAAGCTGCAAGTATCCCAGAAATAACCTTTTCTCTAATTTCCAATTAAAGGACTGAACTAAGGCTAAATTATCTAGGTCATGGCTTGTGTGTAAATAAGTATTTTGATATGGTACTATTTCAGATTAAACCAAAGGGAGAAGAGAACAATGGGGGGAAGAGGCAGTTTTCTACTTCATTGCGAACACCAGTTCCTTCAAAACCCAACAACATCCACTGGAAAGTCGGTGATAGTGTCATCATTCACACTCTCAACTTTTAGTCCTGTTCCAAAGTGTTTGACAGCATAAAACTGACATAAGGAAAAACCAGTTCCAATACAAACAATTTCTGTGCCTAGACACTGAAAATTGAAAACAACAGGCCCCTACAAAAGTAAGCAAGTTACTTTCCATTGACTGTCCATCAGTCATGTGAAAAAAAAAATTTAAAAAAATCACTGTCCAATACAGCAATGAACTAATAATCAGATTAACTAAACTTAAATTCCTTAAGTGGGTAAGAGGTAGATTCCACACTCCTTGGTTAACTATTCTGCTTTACATCAGTCCTGCTCTTTAGACAAGCACCATTAATTAAAAATGAGTCAATAAAATACCCTCTTCTAACTCGAATCAAAATAAATGTCACTTTTATGTGTATGTTCCTTCTGTGTCAGGTTTCCATAGTAATACAAGGAAATAGTTGGGAGCCTCAGGTGCTAAATGGGTGGTTCCATCGAGCAGTGCTTATGAGAACCCTGCAAGCCTGCACTCCTACTCCCACTGAAGGACAGGGTCTTTCACCTGACACAAATCCCCTAAAGTACAATCACAATGAAACAGTGTGGGGGTGAAATACTTTGGAAGAGTGGTGCAAGACATTCTGTATCTCTTCTTCTAGATCAATCGTTCAACTCACCTTTAGTGTTTCTAATAAGTGCTCTCCCTTCCCCCTTCTCAGCTTTTATGGATTTTCTTCCCCTCCCATTCAGCAATAAGCTTTCTTTTTATAAAATGTTCGAATAGATGGCAAGAATGAAATTTTCCAGAGTACCATGAAATGTTCTGTGAAAAGCCAGCTGCTATAGCTTTTCAATTATTAAATCCTTTTCCATGAATGAGAAATTGATAAAAAGCCAGCAACATCCCTGCTATGACTAATCACTTCTCAGTTACAGAATATGCTTCTGATTTCCCACCACTTGTGATTTAGAGTGTGTTTTCCTTCACATCACTGCATTGTCTACCTTCTCATCACAAACTATTCCACACTGATAAAGTTACAACAAGTCGCCTGCTCCCTCCACCTGCTCTTTCTGTTTCACAGTCAACTCTTAATTCCACTGTTATTCAGATTGTCTAAGCGTTTCCTGAAATCTCAGCTCCTGGAACTGTACAATCATACAAGAGACTTCCAGGGAATAGTACTACGTTTCTTGCTCTCAGTTACAGAGAAATAACTGCCTCATCTTATTTAATAGTCAACAACCCATGAAGTCCTTCTTGCCCCAAAATAGAGATAATTTAAGGAAATTTTAAATACATAATTTACAGACCTACAAAAATCAACCCCACAGCCCAGTGCTGATTTTAGTCTAATTCATGATTTTTTACTGCTTTGAGCTGGCAACACTTCAATAAAACCTATTTTGTAACAGGAACATTAAGACTTTACAGTAGCAGGGAATTTTGAAAGTACTACCATTCAGAGATAAAACACTCTAAATCCATCATAGGCAAAAGACTCAAGACTTGGGGATTTTGTTTGTTTAAACCACTGCAAAACTTCTGTTTATAAACAAGAGAACAATAGCTCCATCACGCATAAGATCTTTTCATTTGCGTTAATGCTGCAGCGGCACATCCTGAGCATATAAACAATCACATCTTGTCCTGTACATGAACTGAGTCGCTTATTTAAAGAAGCCTGCTTGCTTCTTCCTTTTCCTCCTTGCTTCTCTCCACACTGGGCTGATAAAGTAAAATCTAAAATATACATGCCTGTTACATCAGCAGTTCTGCCTTTACACAGGACTTGCAGTTCATTTTTTTATATGAAGGTCTAATCAAAGGATAGGTCCTGCTTCACTACATTTCATGACTAAGGAGCTTATTTACCTCTCCACAATAACTAGTATATCTCTTAACAAGGCAACTTTATTAAACCTTTATTATATACACAAGTACACTTTCACTATTTGCCACGTTACACATATGAGTATGGTTTTTTGGTCCACATCTGGTATCCAAGGCTTGTATTTGTACCTAATACGATAAAAAGCCCAAAGGCAGAGAACTGAATGAAGACTGAGCCACTGAAAATCAAAATCTTTGGCCATACTTCATGATCTACACAAACCGAAAGAAACCAAAAAAAAAGGAAAATAAGAGAAGCCCAGAAAAGAAAGAAAGGAGAGATGAAAGGTTTTATTTTAAAGCCTACTTTAAAAAAAAAATGTTTTAAATTGCTTTTATTATAAAAAACCCTTATTTCATTGGGCAAAATAAGGACAATTAAAACTTGAATTACATAGATGCATTATTATACAGGTCATTTGTCACTCAAAACCACTGCTGCAATAATGGTATTTTAAGCCAATATACATAAATGATTAAGACTGCTCTGAATTAACTCTGGAGAAAACATAACTGCAGTGCATTAAGTACCAAAATTCTCTGCAGATTCAGTGGATTTAATCCTCTACCTCTCGAAGATCACACCAATCGAACTTAAAAGCATTGTCTTATTTAAATTTATTTTTAAAATAGCAAAAATATTTTCCTTTCTTTTTACTGAAGGGGCAATATGAAGCATTAGGCAATACAACCACAGTTTCCCGCTCAGGCAGCATCCTTGTATATCTTTCTCCTGGAAGAAAATGAAATGTTGTCGCCCAGGTTAACAATGTTTTGAAAAGCAAAAAGGTTTTCTGCTGCTGTGTCTGTGCTACTGAACTGGGTCAAAGGTGATGCTTTCCATTTATGAACCGATCTACAGTTCTCCTTATTCTGGAGGAAGTCTTCAAATACTACTTGTATGTTTCATATCTTATTATTTATATAAATAGACACATACAAAGATATGCTTTCAAAACTATTTTTTAAAATACACATAAAATGATTGTTATTTTGAGTAAGTACTAATCTACATAAAATCTCATATACATACAGTGTTTCAACTGATGTGCACCTTCTGGAGAACCTGCTCTTGGCACGGTATTTTATTTACACCCTAACAATGAATTCAAATAGTTACAGCTAAATATGAATTAGTAAAAAAAAAAAAGATAACTTTTCCAGTAAAAAGGTACAATAGAACATATTTTGAAGATGAGTGCACCTCTACAAGCAGATCTCCCTGCATCCTCCTTTCTGAAGAGCTCCATGTGCTCATAATAGCAACATATCAGAGTGGGCACTATTCTAGCTAATGCTTTGTGAGCTCTCCAGAAGTGTTTTGTGTGTGCATACGATTTTGAATAGTTTCTCAAATAATGTTTAAAATATTTATGAGTTTGTATTGGCATGAATCATTTCTATAAGAGACTGTAGGTTTGTTTAAAAAAAAAGAAAAAAAAAAGAAACTTTTTTGTCAGTCTGTTCTCTCTGAACCAAGTTCAGCTAAGACTGTTGTATCAATTTGATTGAACTGAAATAACCCACTATCTTTATTTAGTCATGAGTCATCTTTATATTCCATTTTTACTCCATTTTTGCCTTTTTCTTTCAAATTTTTGTATACATCATACACTTCAAACATTAATACACATTACACAAATATCTCAACCATAAAACAAACTCTGTTGTAGGTAATTTCACAAGTCAATAAAATAACATCAATTAATTAAAAACTCAAAATGCAAAAGGCTTGTCTAACTGAAAAGAAAATCAGAGATTCATCCAATTAGAGAGTAATAAAACCCTACAAGAAAATTTTTATCTAGTCTTAAAACTATTTCTATTCTAAGAACACTCTTCCTCAATTAGTGAAATTTATTAAACTAAATTACTTAGTGAAAGCAATTCTGATTATTTTGGAAGATAAACTAGGTTAAATTATACTTCTGTCTTGTAATATACTTGTAACAAAAGTGTTAAATTACAATTTCTTTAAGTTTAACAGATAAAGAAATAAACTGTTTTTAAACAACTGCCTTTAATGAGGATTCACTAAATTTTTACAGCATGGTACAAATCCTCTAATGTCATTTTGAAGATGCTTAAGTAGTAAGCATTATGTATTGCCAGGATAGTACTAGCAAGAGAAAGCAGACTTTTCCCCTCAGAGACATTTGCAAACTGAAAATACATTATTTCTGTTTGGCCAGAACTAAAATGTCAAGGGTAATATGAACTCCTGTGAAAGGAACTCCTGCTGATACTAAAAGCTCATTACAAAGCTCACTGCCTTCTACTTCAACTACAGGGCACACTTGGTGAACATCTCTTCATGTAGTATAAATACATAGGAGAATCTGTATTATCCATAAAAGTTACTCACAAATTTAGTGCTTATAAACTAAATAAATAGACCAAAACCAACCAAACAAAACCCTACTCCTCTCTCTCTGCCATTCAACACAAAACCCATTCTCAAATGCAGGACTGCAAGATGAGAAACACAGGCAAGAAACAGTAGTGACTTTGTTTAGCAGACTACCAGAAAGTGCTCAGAAACTGTACAGTTGCACAGTACATTAAATTGCTTAGAAGAGATTAGATTCAGTAGGAAAAAGCTGTGTTTAACTTGATCTTTCTTAATCTGCTAAAACCATGTTGCTAATATAAAAGTAATTTAATGTAGTGAAATTAAACCCGCTTACCTTAGCTATTGTAACTGAGAGGATAGATAAAATATTATAGACCAAATTTATGCAACTTATTTGATTCACTAATATATTTATACAAAATTGCATTCAATGCAGCAGATATGGTCAAGAACTATCACAGGAGACAGTAGGGCTAAAAAGACAACACCAGTAATGCACCAGCAACATTAAGAGTCACATTAGGAAGTGGCAAGCAAAGATGGCTTTGCAGCCTATATTGCTTTTACCACATTTTCTTTCCTATGGATAAGTGTTTTAGACCCATGCCCTTCATACTCAAGGCCTTTCACATTTTTTGGTTTTGTTAAAGCTCTGCCTACGAAGATAGGAGGATTAAAGCCTTTATAATGTTTTTTTTTTTTTAGAGTAACAATTTAATTTGGATCTCAGCATCATAAAGAATAATTAGGATGTTTTGTCCTAGCACTTCAAATGATGTGATGGTGTCAAAAGGATTATTTATTTAATTGAATAGGGCAATACTAACAATGTTTCACAGGGATAATGTCTCTCAGGAAATTATAAAATTATTCTTCAAACAATATTTGTTGAAATATGATTAAAGTTCAGAGTGGTTTACTTGAGCAAAATGTTTACATGGTCAGATGCCACAAGTTAGACTCTAAAGACAAAATTTGTCAGTTCATCTCATTGAGAACCACTGGCTATTCAAACTAAGACTTTTTGGTCATTAGAATATTGTAGTTCATTCAATTTTACATAAATAAAAACAAGTATAGCTTGCTAGAGAAATAATATTTACGCTGATAGAATCACAGAATCAACCAGGTTGGAAAAGACCTCTGAGATCATTGAGTCCAACCCATGACCCAACACCACCCTGTCAACTAGACCGTGGCACTAAATGCCACATGCAGTCTCTTCTTAAATACCTCCAGGGACAGTGACTCCACCACCTCCCTGGGCATCCTATCCCAGTGTCTGACCACTCTGTAAAGAATTTCTTTCTAATGTCTAACCTAAACCTCCCCTGGCACAGTTTAAGACCATGCCCTCTTGCCTGGGAGAAGAGACCAACCCCACCTGGCTCCAACCTCCTTTCAGGGAGTTGTAGCGAGTGATGAGGTCTCCCCTGAGCCTCCTCTTCTCCAGGCTGAACAACCCCAGCTCTCTCAGCCTCTCCTCATAGGACTTGTGCTCCAGTCCCTTCACCAGCCTCGTTGCTCTTCTCTGGACCTGCTCCAGCACCTCAATGTCCCTCCTGAACTGAGGGCGCCCAGAACAGGACACAGTACTCCAGGTGTGGCCTCACCAGTGCTGAGTACAGAATCACTTCCCATATCCTGCTGGCTACACTGTTCCTGATCCAGGCCAGGATGCCATTGGCCTTCTTGGCCACCTGGGCACACTGCTGGCTCATGTTCAGCTTCCTGTCAATCCAAACTCCCAGGTCCCTTTCTGCCTGGCTGCTCTCCGGCTACTCTGTCCCCAGCCTGTAGCGCTGCAGGGGGTTGTTGTGGACAAAGTGCAGGACCCGGCACTTAGTCTTGCTAAACATCATACCATTGGATTCAGTCCATTTATCCAGCCTGTCTGGGTCCATCTACAGAGTCCTACTCTCCAGCAGACTGACGTTCCCCCCCAACTTGGTGTCATCTGCAAATTTGCTAATGGTACACTTGATCCCCTCATCCAGATCATCAGTAAAGATATTAAACAGGACTGGGCCCAGCACTGACCCCTGGGGGACACCACTGGTGACCAGCCGCCACGTGGATGCAGCTCCGTTCACCAGCACTCTCTGGGCCCGGCCCTCCAGCCAGTTCCTGACCCAGCACAGAGTGCCCCTGTCCAAGCCATGGGCTGTCAGCTTTTTCAGGAGTATGCTGTGGGAGATGGTGTCAAAGGCTTTGCTGAAGTCCAGACAGACACATCCACAGCCTTCCCCTCATCCACCAGGTGGGTCACCTGGTCATAAAAGGAGACCAAGTTGGTCAGACAGGACCTGCCCCTCCTAAACCTGTGCTGGCTGGGTCTGATCCCCTGTCCATCCTGTAGGTGCTGTGTGATTGCACTTAGGATGATCTGTTCCATAACCTTGCTCAGCACAGAGGTCAGGTTGACAGGCCTGTAGTCTCCCGAGTCCTCCTTCCCACCCTTCTTGTGGATGGGAGTCACATTAGCCAGCTTCCAATCATCTGGGACCTCCCTGGTGAGCCAGGACTGGTAATGGTTATGTGCTTATTCATACTCCAACTTTGTACACTTTTCTTTCTTGCATCTTTCTTCTTCTCTTGTTGCTTTTGCTCATCTAATACTAGCAACTGCATCTTTTAATCTTAAATCAGTTTCAGCATGTTTTTTATCTTGGATATTTCTTACCTGGTAGGGTACTTGCCAAGATTTAGAGAAACTGTCAATCTGTGCATTAATGTTGCTTAATCGTCTTCTATAAAACTGGTAAAACTATCCCAGAACAAATTTCTTTTTGAATAATTTTTAAATATTACATCACACAAACAAAAAAATGTTTATTCCAGACACTGTGAACTCCAAAGTACATGATTTTATGAAATCCATACATTTAAATTTGAATTAATACTTGACATAGCAACTGATAATATTGCTTAATTAATAATATACACCCTTAAGATAGAATAGATTTTGCTACATCTTAAGTAGCATCCATTATTAAATCCAAAGTGATGGGTAAGTCAACTGACATAAATACATATGATAAACCCCAAAATTTTCAAGTTGGGTATTAATATAGAACTCTGTTTTACCCAAGAATCTCTTTCAGCATTGCTGGCAAGCTGCATGTGTTGTGAAGAAACATAAAGCTATGACCTATATGGTCTAAGCAGACATTGTAATAGAAGTTATTCATATTATGTCTAACAGAAACTTCATCAAGCACATAGGTATTTCAGAGTCTCATACAGCCATAATCCACATTAGCCAGACCAGGACAGCACTTCTGAAACAGGAGCACAGGCTATCGCTTTTCTGCTTGGTCGGGTTGTCATACACTCACAGTCCATGACTTACAATTCCCACAAACTTCACCAATCAACTTCTGTGCCAAGTGTACAAAAACAATAGAAGATGTTTTGGAGCATTCTTAAGAGTTATTTTTCAGCTTATTGAAAGTCACTACCTCCCTTACCTAACCACAGAGAATTGGGAGAGCCTCTATCAAGCCACTGGGACGGGTCAGAGTTGCTCTTGTCTCCTTATAACTTTTTTGTATGAAGTAAAGGCCCAACTTAAGTAAGTGCGTTCCCTACGTTCTTTGGCCATTACAGCACAACAGTACAAATTAAAGCAGGATACAGAAGCTCCTCATATAATTTTATTACCCCATATTATATCTCATAATATAATATATGGTGATAAACCTGATGGTGTTTTTAAAGCAGTTTGTAATCTTAATTTAGAGTGTTCTAAAAAAATTATCAACAGAAAATGGCATGTGTTGAGCTTACATTCAAGCTAAAGGTACAAGGTTTCTGAAAAGCACAAACCTAAATGCTAGTGGCCAATTCTCTTAATGCTAGTTCCTACATATTAAACTCTTATTAGGTTTTTCTATTTTTAGAGTTGTGGTGATGTTATCAGCCTATTCACCAATATGATTTGATTAGCCCAGCATGAAGCTGCAATCAGTACTCTGCTCCTAGCCTGCCTGCCTGCTTCCCTCTTCTTTAAACTTTCTAAATTAATTATTTTTCCCCCCCTCTTAGGTTTCTATTCAGACAGTCAAGAGGATATGCTTTATCACGTGGTTGGCTTTAGTGTAAAAGATTTATAAACATATTACCATACTCAGTCATAGCAACAGCACAGATAAAAAGGAACAAAGCGGAGTTCAGTGGGAAAGGAAGCAGATAAGAGTTGTGCTGTCCTTGGAGACCAACCATGGTTACTGGCTCTGCACTGAGCCAGTGCTCTGTACCTGAGCAGGGAGCTGTGCCTGGATACAGGCTCCAGAATGCTGTAGTAAACAACCTAACACTAAACACAAGAGACCTCATATGTATGAAAGTGGAAAAGCAAAACAAAACCCAAAATGCTGTACTCATTTTGATCAAGGCATTAGAAAACTGTCTAAATATCTTTTCCCTTTATCTCGGTCACATGCTTAGAGTAATTTTAACCTGAATAAACCAACATGGATAAACCAGGTTTCCAGAGACCTCAACAGATGTATATGGGAAGATCTATATCCACTGCTAAACTCTCAAAAAAAAAAGCCTTCTGTGAGATTAGCCAAATGATGCTAGCCTAATTACAATTTCCACATAGTGAGTTAATATTCTATACTGTGTTATATGTTGAAAAATCATTTTCCAGATACTCTTCCTAGAGAAAAAGACTGACAAATACTCTCACTTTCTGTAGTCAGTAACTTGACACATTTGAGAAATACATAAAATCGCTCCACAGCTCTTTCCCAAGGCAAGAGTGCCAACAGTTTCTCAAGCAAGCCCTGCTCTTCCTTCAGCTACTGCTCTTCACTCAACCATGAAGGCTTGACTTCAATACTATTGTTTCTAAGGAATGCTTTTACCCATTACCTTACTGAAAATTCCACAGCATATATCCAAGTTTCTCAACTATGGCCAAGGCCAAAAATTCAGGAGCCACACGGAGAATGGTAATGTTAGATTTCAAAGAGCCCCTTCTCAGAACAATTTGTCTTATTGCTGTGTCAAGAAGCTCTTCCTGATAATAACTTTGAGTTCAGAGAAATAGAGGGTTGTCCCAGGCATTATAATGCAAGCTGCAAAGAAAGCTACTTCAGCTTATGCCCCCTAGTTCCTGGTATATATATTACAATCAAAGCAGTCTGCCTGCAGGTAAGTAAGTGTAAGAAACAAGTTAGAGGTGTCACCTTCTGTACACAGGAGCATAACACATACCACCTAGCTGCAGTTCAGGTTTTAGTTCCAGAGAATCAACTATTTTTCAATGCTGAGAAAAGTACTTACTACTTGCATTACATTTGGACAGAAATTTATTTTAAAAATCAGCTCCTGTAGACTTAACACTTCTTATAATAAAACAAAAGTTTGAGGGGGGGAAAAAAGCAGGTAGGAAACTAAAAATAAGATTACCTAACATTTCGGCAACTCAAAATGGCTTAAATGTCTTCTATTCTATTCTATTTCAGTTAGAGAGGAAGTCTTTAGATTGGCACACATTCAGTAAATGCTTTGAGAAACTTTAATGAGTTGCAGTGATTTGCACAGGAAAAAGCCTTCCATGCAAACATGACTGGCAAGCAACTCCGACCTCCTCCCCCAATGGAAACAGCAAATGACAAGTCACTTCTTTGACTGATCTGCTCTCCAAATTCAGATTTCAAAAGTCTGTCTCTACATATGCTTCTGGTACTAACCAGGCAACACTGCATCATTTTAACTTCATGGAATAAAATGATGTACTTAATTATTCATCCCTGTTGACCTGTAGGCTTTTTACTTGCTTTTCATTATCTTTCTTTTTCATTTACTTTAACAAGAGTGTTATAAAAATAAAGGTCATTACAGAAATAAATGCACCAGGTGTTGTGTTCCTCTGCATAATTTAACAGTATTTAGACAATAGTCACATAGCCTGAAAGCTATATAATAAAAGATACTGAAAAAGCCTGTTAGGGCTGTATGGTAGCTGAAAGCTAAAGATTCATTGAAATAAAAGCAGAAATATTTTCAAATATTTTCAGATGCTTAGCCACAGGTACTAGGACCTCTATAGTGTATTATGTCCATGTGACAACTCTTAAGTACATTGAAAAGTTAAAAATACTACTACAAGTAGTTAAAAACAGACTGGTAAAATAGACTAAAAATAGACTAGCAAAACCAATGACTTGTCATTTATTGCGCTCTTTACTGAAGAGTTGTTTTACTCAGTGTAATAAAGGTGATGTTTAGTTAGTGTCTGCTATTGACTTCACAATACAGGCACAATGCTGTGAATGCATTCTTGTTTAGTATGCAGAGCTGGGGTTGGGTGTTAGCAACATATAAATAACTGAAGACACTTATGATGTGGTGTAATAAAAAAGTTATACCATTTTAACACTGCTTTTCAAGTTCTCTAGATGGCTTCTGGTCACATAAGGTTACAGATAAGGGAAGTTCTTACTGTGTTTAAAATATCACAATACTGTGATATTTGATTATCTAACGTATGAAACTTGTGTCAGAACTGATCACAAGTTCCCTCAAGTTTTACTGTTATCTGCAGGGAAAGGAAAAGAATCTTCCTGGAAATACTTACTGGAAAGAGTATTGTTTCAGAAGCTATATAGTTTCATTGCACACAGCAACAACCCTGTAGGCACTGCGTAAATTTTAATCCAATCAGGGAAATTTTGTTATAGCTTAGAATGCTGGGACACAACTACAAGCAGTTATCTCACTGTCAGACTGTCTTCCACTGTAGAAAGACAATCTAAGGGATTCAGCAGATGCACTAACAGACTGGTCTTCTAAGAGACTGCTACACGTGAATGTACATAAAATCACACCCAACAGACTTGGCAGCCTGCCAGTATCTCTTACAGTAAGCAAATCTAGCAAGGTCAAAATATTTTTGGAGTAACATTTTCAGAGTTGGGGTATTATGAGTCTCTGATCACCCTTTGAAGAGTTCTCATTGTTACAAGCAGAATTTAAAAAAGTTATAGTCAGTAGTTCTAGATACCTGTCTCTGGCACAACCTGCCATAATGATTTGAGCTGTACTTCTGATCCGCAAAGAGGCAAATCCTAGAAAAACTCCACTAGTCGCAAGAGAAGCCCCAGTGACAAACTGTATCTCAAAGCCTGCATTGAGATAGTCATGCCAGATGTACTCAATGATCTGTTCCACAGGAATTTGCCTCTCTCCTTATGCCCTAAGCACATAAGACACACTGGCAGGCAATACAAGCCAGAGATGAAAATAACAAAATCTAATCATAACACTGGTTTGAAGTAACAATAATGAGTTCTAAGTATTAAGACGGGATTTATTTATTTCCTTTTTGGTCAGTGTTGCCCCCTGAACCTGCTCAGCATAAATTCGTAAGATGAAGATTTTGTGATCGCCTGCCCACAAAAGAGCAGCAACTGCCACAACTGCTTTCGGTGTTGAAACATTCAGAACTTAGGCCAAAAAACGCCAAAGTATATCTCTGACAACCACTGACACTTGATCTGTGCTTACATTTAGATGCCCCATAGCTCCTGCAGCTACTTCAGGTGAAATTTCACCCTCAGTCTGATACCACAGGCATCTGACACCTTGCACATGGTGATTCTGCTACCCGCAAATCATAACCTAGGCTCTTAAGTCTTCACTTTATCTTGTCAATGACATGGCTGGCATCCATAAGTGATGACGGTAACCCCTTTGACAGGTGAGTGCTGAACCGGTCACTATTTTGAGCGAAGCAGGAAGGCCTGAAATTTTTCTAAGTTTTAGGATCAGTGAGGACATTGCAGGACCTGTTCTGGTCCTTCTTGAAGGATGGGAGGACATTGCATACAAGAACTTTGCTTCAAATCACAGCTTACTGGCTAAGCACAAGCTCATGAGTTCTATTCATGTGAGCAGAAGCTCATGTGAATTTCAGATGAGCCCAGGCTTTCCCCCTTACTCCTTTCCCCCCTTCCTCTATCTCTGTGTACTTTTTTGCAAACTCTTCAGTTCTCAGTTTCTTCTCTGTTACTGCTTCCCTACCACTTTTCTATTGACTTACCTTGTAATAGGTGCATACATTCCTCTCATCCAGAACTTCTGCAGGATCTACCTACTCTCAAAATGTCTTGATTCAGTTTAGATTTTATTCATCTCTGAGCCAAGGGGTCTTGAAGGTAGGATCTAACTTCATAACAGAAGCATGTAATCTGTCACTAGTGGTACAACTTCTGTAAATCATATTGGTATCCATTCACACTGGGAAATTTGAAGAAAATAATCTCCCTATCCAAGCACAAGCTTTCTAGTAGGTCATTCTCAGTCTCTCAAAAGATGCCTGATCAAATGTAAAGATACTCTGTAGCTTATATAACTTTAAAAGGAAAACAACAACAGCTTTAAGTCTAGGAGTCTAACAGTAAGTTAACAGCAGCAATATGATACAGCTGCAGAAACACAAACCAATGTGAATGCAGAACAAGCAGCTCCAGAAGCCATGTAACAAGGTCTGGCACTCAGCCATCCCCCACCAGCCTGCCTGTGACTGGAAGAAACTTCTCTCTAGTCTCTTCTGTATGTGCCTTCACTTCTCAGAAGCACAAAAAAGTATGGAAGGGATCATATATACAAAACAAACAAACCCCAAACAAACACAGGTCAATATTGAAAGCCTAAGTGCTAAGTTATTATCAGCCATAATCTCCTTGTGAGGCTAACCAGGCTGACACTTGCCTGTCAAGCAAAAATAACATCTGCTTTAAAACCTACCATTGCTCCATACTGTAGTTACTGGACTGCATTGTACTATAAAATATACTTCCCATTTTTTTTAGTCAAACCTTTTTGTCAAGCTTACAGCAATTAATACTATAAATTAAAGAACTGTGGTATCTATATAATGAAAAGAATTACCAACATCTTCTTTGTCTCTCTTTTGTGCCACTTAAATAACAAAGAGTAGAAGGATAGTAATACTTGAAAAGCATTTTTAGCTGATTGAAACAATGTGATTCTTAACAACCTACAAAAGAACTAACGCAGCTAGTCTGAAGATTCTGTACTAAGACAAATGTCACTGCGTCAAGTGAGATGCGCTTAGCCAGTCATTTCCTGAATTCTTTTTCCTGTTATTTCACACGACTTAAAATCCGTTTTCCCAAAATGTTTATACCCTCTTTCTCCAGGGGGAGTCACTTTGAAGTGACTTCATAATAGTCCACTAACAAAGGCACTGATATCACAATCTGTTACCAGAATCAATTCATATACAAAACGTATCGATTTCAACACAGAAATCAATGGGTAGAAATACTCCATTGCAGATGAATGACGTGTTTAGTCATATTTGCCTTCCAGCAACAGGCATGGGGGCAGCAGGCTTACTTATCAGCTAAGATTGTTCATCAAGAAACTAACAGCTGGATTCAGCTTAGGACCTGTTCAAACTCACAGCTTCAAGGAAGACATCCCAACCACCAAACCAACAGCTAAGACAATGACTCTCCTCTGCTTCTCCCGAAGAGGAGAGGGCCACTAGACCCTGAGATTTATGGAGATATTACAAAAGACAGTAGGGCAGTGAGGCCATGTCCCAGCAAGAGAAGAGCTGTACTCACACCAGGCGTGTTTTGGAGAAATGCACTTTCACTACAAGAGGGCACACTAGCATGTTGCCTTGTATTCTTGGGCTTGCTCTTTTTGTTCTTCAACTTGCTGCCCTGAGCCCCTGCAGTGCTGGGGCCAACCTGCTTCAAGAGGCACAGAGGCCTTGATCAGTTTGCACTCAGAAACAGGTTCTCAAGGAGCTCACCAAACAAGATGGTAGGGAATATTCAAGGTCTCCAACTCATGGAACATGAATAAAAAAACCTCAAAAGCAATTCTTTAAAACCTAAGATTTCAGTTTCAAATAACAAACACAACCATGGAAATGGTCAGGAAGACAAAAAAACCAAACAACAACAACAACAACAAAAAAGAACTACCCCCTTCTAAATTTTCAAAGATGCATTCTATATGTATCCATACAAACACTTCTGACAGCTCTTGTTCCCAACAAAGAAAACAATGGCATGATAAGAAAGAGGTACATCAAAATGGAGTGGATACAAGAATAATGCTGTACATAACTGTGGCAGGAAGCACTTCGAGTAACACCAAGCACCACACCAGAGCAATGTGGTCTGCTGTCAATATCTGCTGCTTCACTTGACATGTTATGACTTCCCAAAGGCACAGCATCTCATTCTGAAGTCACCTACAGTGCTTCCTTCACAGTGCTTTCTCTGGCAACCTATTTGCTGCTTAGAGCACAGGAGTTGGTTGGGATGTTGTGTTCCTATCAAACTTGCCTTCCCAATGCTCCTAAAGAATGCTCTGCCTTTCTACACTTCAACATGACACCTTGAAGATGCTACAGCATCTTCACCTATGGATTTATGGCAGATCATTAACAGAGTTTTCACTATGAACATACTTTTGTCAGTTCATCACTACTCTGCTGATGTGAAAACTTCATTTGAGTTATAGTATAAAGGTGCCTTTCGTGGCAGAGCTCCATAGTACAGACATAGACACTGTCAGGCACTTCAAGGCCAGGCTGCACGGAGCTTTGAGCAACCTGGGCTCAGTGAAAGGTTCTCTGCCCATGGCAGGGAATTTGGAACTAGATGATCTTCAACGTCCCTTCCAACCCAAACCATTCTATGACTCTATGATCAGCAGGCACACATCACACTTGATCAGTGGCTGAATGGATACCAGTTATCTGCCAGGTGGATAACTTGATCCCACTTTAACTCCATGCTCCTTCTGAAGGGTGTCATTATTTTTAGCAACACAATGGAGAAAACAGTTGATTAAAAATTTATATCCAGAGGGAGAGAGAGAGAGGAGCAGAGAGCTCCTTTCCACAGCTGGTTACATGCAAACTGATAGGTCAACCCAAAGGTAGCAGCATCAGACTGTGTTCAGAACCAGCAGACAGGCATCTGCTTTGAAGGTTACTAAGGAAGCTAAACAGGAAACCTCATACCTGGGCATAGCCTGTATATTCAGCAACCCCACTGTCTTGCAAGCAACAGGTAAACAATTACTAAGACAAGTATGAATTTTCCAGGAAGCATCTCAAAATCATTGCTAAAAACTACAAGTCTAACCAAAACTTTTTTTAATAATAGATTGGATGTCCCTAGAACATTAATCTTCTGTTATGCTATTACTTAATGCTTGAATTGGTGAGCACTATGGGCACAACTGTGTGTTAACAGAGCATTTTTATTTTGAAGCACTGATTTGCGGTTGGCTTAAGTTACCCAGGCTGCAAACTCCAGCAACACTGTGCCCATCACATAACTTTTTCCAATACACCTGGAGGATGTCAGGACCCACAGCCAGGACAGAGGGTTCCAGTGAATATGTATTCTAGTCTAACACCATTAGGCAAAACTAAGGCTTACCCATCTCTAAATAGGTTGGATTGTCAGCTAATCATAGCATAATAATTGCATTTGAACTGAAATACAAGTGTGCATATATTCCTATATGTGGAAAAGCATGTGCAACAGGGGATCTGACAGTTCTCTACCACCAACAAAATTTCTCAAGGTGTTCCATAATGCAAAATTATCCACTGCCTCTTAGAGACTTGAGCCTTAGCTCAGCCTGAACAGCAATGTGGATCAATTGCTGCATTCCTTTGGACACATTTTAATTGCTAGAGAAGTGACAGGGACAATCTGCTGTATAATCCCTCACAATCGAGCAGAATCATTAGTTCAGCAAAAACAAGGATATGTGGTATCATATAGACCTTAGATTTGTTACCTAAAGCAACAAAGCCAGCAGCACCTGTCCAGATTCCCTTACTCCCCATCCCTCAATTCCCTCATATTCTTTTATGTCCCTAAAATGCTACAGAATATTTTCTGCTTGCTTCAGTTTCTTTAATTGTCCTTTATAATGGCTTCAACTTCAACGGTGTCCCTTGCAAAACCTTTCTGGCTGGTCAGCAAGAAAGCATATTCTCCGGATAATCTTCAACTATCTGGCTACTGCTGGACCAGCATGCCAGCCAGTGGATAACAGGCAAATTGTTTCTGATTTTCACTCCCTATGGGAATGGATAGGTGCCTGGTGAGGACACACGAAAATAATTTTGACAACATGTTTGGGCTCATTACCTTTGAATAGTCTCCTATAGTTTTTATTGGGCAGAATATAATCCACTTCAACAAACCTGAATCATAGAATCAACCAGGTTGGAAAAGATCTCTGAGATCATCAAGTCCACTCCTTGATCCAACACCGCTGTGGTTACTAGACCATGGCACATGTCTCATTGGAATGGGCTGCCCAGGGAGGTGGTGGATTCAC
This sequence comes from Corapipo altera, assembly GCF_003945725.1. Taxonomy (NCBI): domain Eukaryota; kingdom Metazoa; phylum Chordata; class Aves; order Passeriformes; family Pipridae; genus Corapipo; species Corapipo altera. The sequence goes on along the minus strand of NW_020884873.1, from coordinate 22,405,694 downwards.
CGTCCCTGGAGGTTTTTAAGATGAGACTGGATGTGGCACTTAGTGCCATGGTTAGGACAAGAGGTGAGGTGAGGACTATGAAGATTAGGAAGTTGCTGTTAATAATCTTTCATTTGTGAGCTACCCCATTGCTGTTGCCTCAGGACATATCCTCTTTGGGGATTTAACGGCCAGTGTGAATTACAATAGCAACATGTATTAATTATTTTTATTTAAAACATTAGTATTTCTGTGGCTATATGGATTCTACTTTTGCATGTAACACCACAATTTTAGCCAGAAGTCTCATAAATCGAGTTTCCTATGGTAATTGTAGTGCTGACAGAAGATAGCTGAGTGTAGTGTTAGCCTAAGGAATACTTCTGAATATTTGACATTCAAAAAAGCAAGTACATCTGCTGTGATAATGCCGAGGGTTCTTTTGTGTTTGGAAATGAGCTGTTGAACTGAGCACACTTTGTACCTTTGTTAACAGGATGGTCTCCTAAATCTTATTGCTATTGCAAGGATAATGACAACAGATAGACTTGTCTGCTCCAAGAGGAAAAGACAATTTTGGAGAATGATGCAGTTTTATCGCAGAAGTCCCAGAACTGAATCTTCATGGTACATTAATCACAGCACTGTATGGTACCAGGCACTACCCTCCTAAAATCAAAGCTTTCCCAAATTTAGCAAGGGAAATAAAGACATTGCTTCACGTGTTGGGTAGTAAAATATATGGCAAGCTCACTGCCCCTTACACTGGAATTTCAGATACTCAGTTCAAATAAAATATTTCCAAGCCAATTCTAACTCTGCAGCCTTAAAATATACTGATACAATGGTACCATCACATGATGAACATGAGACTGTTTAAAATCATATTGGAAGGAGAAGTTCTTCCTGTTTAAAATTCACTGACCCTACTTTCACTAAAGTATGTATTTATCAGTCCCTCAGCCTGTTAGTCACCAAAACAGCAACATCATAAGCAAAATATTTGGCACTACATAGAAACACACAGTGATAAATTTTAAACAAGTATTCAGACACAGCTATTAAACCTCTGTCTCACTAAACCATGAGGAGTTCACATCCCTAAAATTAGCAAGGTAATGGATGTAATCAGAGATAAAAATTTCCTCTTAAAATAGAAATGAAGGCTTATTGCAATGTGCAAGGGATATAAATAAAGTGAATTTAGCTTTATGTGACTGTACTGATTTTGGCTGGGGTAGAGTGAATTTTCTTCACAATAGCTAGTGAGGAGCTGTGTGCTGAACACAGTGGTGATAATATAGAGATGTTTTTGTTATTGCTGAGCAGGGCTCAGCAATAACATAGAGCCAAGGCCCTGACTGCTTTTTGTACTGCCACGCTGGCAAGGAAGTTGGGAGTGTGTGGGAGGCTGGGAGGAGACACAGCCAGGACAGGTGACCCAAAGTGACCAAAGGGATTTTCCAGACCATATGACATCATGCTCAGTATATAAAGTGGGGGGGAGAAGGAGGAAGAGAGGGGACACTCAGAGTGATGGCATTTGTCCTCCCAATGAACTGATGGGCCCCTGCTCTCCTGGAGACAGCTGAACACCTGCCTGTCCATGGGAAGCAGTGAATTAATTCCTTGCTTTACTTTGCTTGTGTGCATGGCTTTTGCTTTCCCTATTAAACTGTCTTTATCACAACCCACGAGTTTTTTGGCTTTTACCCTTTTGATTCTTGTCCTGATCCCACTGGTGGGGGAGTTGGGCAAGTGGCTGCATGGGGCTTGGTTGTTGGCTGGGGATAAATCACAACAGTGATTTAAAGCTATCTTATCAGGGAGTCTACAAATCGTTGTAGCCCTTTGCTTTCTTAATATCAGACAGAAATGTTAAAAAGGGAAATGCCACCAACCCCAAACAGTGGGAGGATTCTGTTTTACAGATAAAATTATTTTTTCCACTTTTAAAAACGAAAATTCTAAACCAGGTCTTCACTTAAGATTTCTGTTTCCATATTAACTTCAGCACAAGTTAATTCAATCAGCATCTGTAATAACAGTATAAGGCTGAACAACCTTTGTTTTCTCATTGTTAGAGAAAGACAAAGTGAGGGAAAGTGGCAAGACAAGCTATGAGTCTGCAGGAATAGGGACCAGTGTTGCAGCTCCCTGCATTCTGTCAGTCACAAGAAAGCAAGGCACAAATATTAACTACGCAGTTACACTTGAGGAGTGATGAGCATCAGACACAGATCTCAACTCACAGACTCTGATTTGAGCCATTTGTTGCAGATAAAGAGCAAAAATTTCCTCTTTCTCCCAGTTTCTTCCTTTCTCCCTTCTCTTCAAAATGTCCATTCCAGAACAGCAAGAGCAATTGAATACTGAAGATTATGGGGCATATTCTGAAAAGAAGACATTACAGTTTTGGGACTTCACTGACAGATCACGCTGAAGAAGCAGTTACAAGGGGAACAAATAATTCTTATTCTGAGGACTGGAACAGAGGAAATTAGAAGATCATCATAAAGACTAAAAGTTTGCAAGGAATTAGGCACAGTATCATCAGACTTCGGAAGGTCAGGATTTATGCAAGTTAGGTGTTTTCTCAGGCAGCCTCTACTTTGGACATCTCTTGGAGCCCCCGAGTACAAATTCTATATATGTTTTAATACAACAGCAGTGCTCCAAGACAGTCTTTCCATCTGTCTTCGCCCTTCTACCCCTACCACTGTGCTATACAGGTTTCTTTTTCAGTCACATCTACTTCACAAAATTAACATGACAACATTAATACTTGCCAGTGTCCAGGCATGAAGTAGGCTCATATGAACAGCACGTATGAGTGACACTGAAAACTTATCACACAGCACTTTTTGCCAAGATGTGAAGAGTTGTTGCATATGTGTAAACACTATATAATTTTACATCCTAGTGCTGGAAAACTGATTCCTGCTCCATAGGGAGGACTAATTTTTTTAATTGGCAGAACCTGCCAAAAAGGTTAAGGTAGACTGAGGTTTGACAGACACGTCAGGAATAGTAAACTAATATGTCCTATCAGCACATATTTTGCCATAGGTTAGACAAGGCCAAAGCGAACTCCATAAATCAAGGAAAAATATACTGGAAAAAAATAGCTTACTTCAAACCAAAGGTAGTACTGTATATACATAAAGAAACAAGTTCAATCATAATTTCTAATTCCATGCTCTAAAAGTTCATACATAAATTTCCCCTTAGACTTTTAAAAAATCAACTTCCAAATTTGTGAACCTTGCCATGCCTACCTTGCTGAAAGAATGAATTTATTTTTTTATCAGCAACACCTATAACAAGACAATACAAATAGTCGACACTGTGGCTGTGTGATCCCAGCTCCTATAACTAAAAGGACATCTCTTTCTGACTTCTTACTGATGTGCTTAAAGTTGATAAATGCCTGTTCTCATTAATAACATTATTACAAATAGCATGTGCAGAAGGCCTAATCTTGCATGGCTGAAATCACCCAGTATTGGTGCTTATTTATCCAAGGGCAGGAAATAGCTGATGGAAAAGCCCTGGCAGTGGTTTTATCTGCTTGCAGCCTCAAGTCTACCACAAGGTGAGACAGAGAAGTAAATAACAGCCTAATTCCAATGGAATGCACCACTAACAAAGTGCAAAGCACTCCCAAAGTTCACATTAGCAGAAGCACATGCTGCTACCAGAAATAAAAAAGGCCCTACAGATTTACAGAAGTAATCTCTGGCTTTCTCGCAGTAACAATAAGATAAATTTAAGACTCCTCCCCTTCTTTCCAAGTCACATATTGGTATTTTTTACCTTTCTTCTATTATACAAAAAACTCAACTTTTTAATAATTTAATTCTGGCTTAACTACACAGAGAAAAATAATGCATTTCTGTAGAGCACTCACAGCAGGAGCATTCTATAATAATCATAATCAAGTCAAAACAGAGAGAAGAGGGGAAAGGAAAGGTAACATGTTGTACTGCCAAATTTCTGAGCAACCAGAGACCAATGATTTCTATGCATAATGGCAAAGCTGGCAAAAAGACAGAGTGGGGTTTTTTTTGGTTTGTTGTTGTTTTTTTAAGTTTTCCTAAAACAGTACGATTATGCGTAAGTGAAATGAAGAATCAGCAACATTAAGAATGCACTGTGTAAGAGGGAGCGCCAGAAAAGCCTTTTGCTTTTCCGCCTAATAAAGAACTTTAAGTCCCACTCAAGAGTAAAGTTAATTTGGCACAGATACCTACGTATTCAGTATATACATCTAGTCCTATAATGTAAGAAAAATGGTGAAACATGCATTTTTTATGCAGTATTTGCAATACCCATTACCACACAGCTACTTAGGCTGGATTTAGTCTCAGCCAGCTTCAGATAGGCACCTTTATGTGATGTAGTTTAAGCTTTTACTGAATCAACATAGACAGATCACTGCAAGAGCTTTCCCACTCTCAGCTACAAAGGGTACAACTACCTTAAGAGCAAATACCCAATAACAATCTGGGGGGAAGAAGCACCTATGACAGATAGTCTTAAAATCTGCCTCATGTGGAAAGCAGGAACTCGCACCCACAGTGTATTTTTGGAAGCTCCAAAAAAAAAAAAAAAAGTAAGAGGGTTTTTTTTCTTGAAGTAGCCACCTGGATGGCTAATGATTCTGAAATATGTATCCTTCATAGTATTTATCCCCTGTCCTGTGCACACTTGGAGAAGCCACATTCTCTTCAGAGAGGTGAAATGACTGCCATCATTACACAAGGGCTGAGAGCTGTCACAGTAGCCTGAATCCATGTCACCAGAGCCTTAGGCTAATGTTGTCACCACTGCTCTAGACTTCATTTCAAAGCATAGATTCTCTTCAAGGAAATCCCTGAACTTCAGCCTTCTCTGACATTAACTGCCACACCACGTAATGGCACAGAATAAAGATTATTCTAGTTGACTCTCTCAAGTCCAAACAAGAACAACTGAAACAAGGTCTTGGCTATTTGTTTCAAAACACCACAAGTGGGTATGTCCTCATTGCAAGAGAAATTCTTCAAAATTAAAGAGCAACTTGCATATAGGCTACAGTGTAATGTACCTAGCCACTAGAAAATAACAAATCCCACCTAAGTATGCATGAAAAGTGGGAATATAGGTCAAAATATCTTGTCAAAGATATTTCACAATATTTGTAAGCTACTGCACTTAAAGCCCAGCCTTCCAAACCTAAAAAATATCATAGTTTCTGGCATCAACAAATTCCAAACAGAAGCTTGACACCAAGCCTGACACATTTTATGAATGTCACTCAAGATTCCACTCAATCACTTTCCGATCGAGCTTTGGTAGGTCATAGGTCATGTCTTATTCATCTCCTGAACTCACCTGCTATTCGAGACTTTCCAGTTACTTGGTAAAAAGAGAAATGGAGTTCCTTGAGGGCAAAAAAAAAAAAAAGGCTCATCGAAAAGAAGGGTGCTTGTTTTTTCTACATTAAATTTATACTGCAAGACACAATGGTGTCCCTCAGGTAGAAATGCATAGGAAGCCAGTTTCATAAGTATCAGAAATAGAAGATTTGTTCAATAGCATTTTTCTGTGCACTAGAGAGAGGATACCATAGGAGTTCAGATTGGAAAGACACAAAGGAATCACCTAACAATGGCACATCTCCTTTTAGGAATAGCAATAAGCATCTAGTTCTTACATCAATGCAGTTTATGAGAACAAAACATGTAAGGGCCAACAAGGACAGTCTCAGAATATCTTCCTATACCTATTGGCAACCAGAGGAGAAAATCTCACTGATTGTCAAACTTCTCATCGTCTTCACTCAACTTTTCTTAAACCTTCCTCAGGTCTTGTTTATAAATGCTTTTGCTTTCTCTCATCTCCAGTATTCCCATGCCTCTGGTACAAAAGTCTACTAAATCCAGCCCACTTGCACATGACAGAAGGAGCATAACTCTTATACAGACCACAGGCCCTCATCAGGACCAGCAACATGTGCTTGTGATGATGTTGTGTATCAGAAGGGCCTGAGTCACCCACTGCACGAATTAACATGTGAAGAAAGGGTTCCACTGTAGAGACCTTCACAAAAAGCTGGTCAGGACAACAACATAAGAGTATGACAAACTCACTGTAAACCTTCTGGACCCGTTTTAGCACAACGGGAGCCTGGCAGCTTGAACCAGTCTGCTGATTTAGTATCTGGCTTTAAAAGAGACTCCTAAGAATACCCCTTTAACTCTTATTTTAGGAGAAGGTTGTCATCCATCTTTTGTTCATGCAGGTGAAACTGTAATTTGCTCCAAAAAAGGACTGGATACAGATGACAAGATGTAACTAGATTTCTTCCTTAAGGTATGGCAGGAGAGGGGAATGAACAAAGACAACCTCTATCTCTGGACATGGTGGGGAAGGGAGAAGAAAGAAATTAGAAACCTGATGAGGTGAAGAGATACTTTGCTGTTCTGCCAAAAATATCAGGGACAACCATGACCCAGTAGGATTGAGTTACTCCTACCAAAACCTCTAGTAAAACTAAGGATTCCTAACACAGTAAGAGTCACACAATCCCATATTACGCACATGTATCAGTAACTAGAGTAATACCAAATACTGAAACATTTTATTTTCAAGTCATCTATATGGAGTAAAGAAGGGGAACAAGAAAATCGCACCTGCCTTTGGAGGGGGAGTAACTTCATTCTGGGCAGTGACTCCATTCTGGGCTGAGCACACAAGTCCCATGTCTGTTCCTCTCTTCATTATGTCTCCCTACTATCCTCTTCATTCCTTGCTATTGCCCTGAACATGCCCAGAAGCTGCTGAGAGCTGCCCAGTCACATCTGCACACTTCCCCTGCCCTTCAGTCCTGGTACAGGGGGTGAGGCAGCTTAGCAGTGGGTGGGGTGCAGAATCTGTAAGCACAGTATGACCACAATGAGGGTGAAGGAGTCCCATGTTAGGGTGCTCCTAATGGACTTGGCACAAGATAGCTCTGAGCAGCTTTGGAAATGCTGGCAGGGTGAAGGTGGCAACCTGCAATGGTGCAGATTGGAGAAGCAGCTATGAATGAGTGAATAGTCAAGTCATCTTTGGCCTTTCTTGAGTAAGAAGGGTCCTCGCACCTGACCTAGGCAATTCTTACTAACAAGATCTGTTAATTTAGTTTTTCTAAGACTAAATGTCTCTGAGACTAGTACTGGGTTTGATTCTACTCAGTTCCAAAGCTTCCACCTGCAATTGTCCACAGCCTTCAACCAAAGCTTCTTGTCTACCATAATCCCAAACACAGTCAATGGCCACTAAAGTCCCAGAAACGGCCAGCTCTCGTTTGCTATAAATTAATTTCTAGGAATGGAGGGTGAAGCAATGAATCTTGAGAAGTCCTCAGCACACTTACAGTACAGTGTGCTACTAAGCTGTACTGCCCTGCATTAGAAAAATGGTAAGCCATTTGTAATTGGTCTGCCAGTTTGATCTTTGCACATCACTCACCTGTACAGACATTCTGGTATAAAGCAGCATATTTTCTGCATATTTATATCATTTTGCATTTGAACAATGAGCACTAGCTGAATTGTAATTTCTGTATTACATGTACTGGAATAACTTGAAATAAAAGGAGTGAATGCTGTAAAACCAGAGAAACTTGCTACATCAACTTACCCTAACATGGCTTCTCTTCCTGTAACAGTAATTCTTGTAGTGTAGCTCTTTAAACCCACTTAGAAATTCCCTTAGAGTTAAAAACATTAATCCACAGACTCCAAAGCACTGAATTCTCACATTTCCTGTAAGCTGTGTCACTTGCTTTTTTGGTGGTAGTAGGTAATATCAGGGTTTTCTTTAAGATTGGAAGACTTCCACTAGCTCTGCTTAATGCTTTTTCTGACCTTATAAACCAACACTTCTTGTCTATATGAACTGACTCCAGAGCATTGCAGTCTTCCGTATCTTTAAAACACCAACTTCCATCATAATGCTTCATCTTCAACTGAAAAGGCTTCCTTTAAACACAGCATGAGCAAGGCAATTAAAAAAAAGAAATCTTATTTAATGCTTGAGAAGCCAAGGATGTGATAGCCATACTCCTATTAACAAAACCCCCCCAACAATCACATGACATAGATAATTAGAGTGTTTAATTGTTGCAGTCCTTAAATACACACACACTGGCTGCTCTTTTCATCACAACCTTTGCCAGGATACTAAACAAGTTTCCATACATTTTTTGCCAAACCCAGTAAAAGAGCATGTATTTACAAAGCAAAAAACAAAGATAAAATCCCACCTACACCCTCCTGGTTTAAGCTAGATGAGACTGTAATATGAACCGGAAATAGCATCTACCATCCTGTAAAGAACACTTAATACACAGAGAATTTTCCATAAGGGTGTTCTAATTCATGTCAGATTGGTTCCATAGGCCACTGATGTTAATCAAAAGTTTCCAATTAATTCAGCACCACTTGGATCACATTTTTATTTTAATTCAATAGCACAGTGTCAATTCTTCGCATCCCCACATAACTTCTTCATCCAGAGCTACTGAGAAAAATTTACAAAGGAAGGCAACTGTTAGTAAACTGTACACAAACAGGAAAAGCCAAGGAAAAGATGCCTACTATAGTAAAGGTTAACTGAGAAGTATCTAGAATTAATCCCAAATATCTTGTATCAGAGGTCCATTCAAATGCACAGTCTCAGTGTCCAATACAGAGGTAACTAAGAAAATATTAATAGTAGTAGTTTCCACAACTTCTGCCCTCTGGAATTTTATTCAGTTGTAATGCCTAAACAGAACAATAATGAAGTGGGCCAGCTCTCAATATTAAGCTTTTCTGTAATTTTTTTGGAAAACAAAAAGCCTCATTTCAGCTTTCTACAGTAACAGAATCACAGTTCACAATTTGTAGGTATTCTTTATAGCTCATCCGGTAGAAACATCCCTCCACTCTCATCCTTGTCCCTAAATTAAAGCTTAGATTATGTACGGTGATATAAAAATATGCCTTAGAGGGGTTTTCACTTGCTGAGTGTCTGGAAAAGGTTGGGTGCACACAAGGCATTCCATCACATACTAGGTCCCATCTCTGAAGGCTTTAGATCAGCAGGTGGATTTTTGGCTTTGCATGTTAATCTCCCTGTTTCAGACTAAGGGAAGGGCAAAAAACTTTCAATAGTAAATAGTGCAATGCTCTTTAGAAAAGTTCCTCCACCTGGACAGATAAATAAAAAGGGAGAATTAGGTTCCACCCTTCCCCAGAGTGATATAGTGATTCATCTCCCTCACAAGTCTTTCCCAAAACCATACTCACTGTGGGAGTGAAGACAAAAGCAAAACAACTAAAATGGGACAATTTGCAGTGGCAATCTTTTTAGCCTGGACAATACTAGATGTCAAATCCACCAAACCCAGAAGGGCTTACCCTCTAAGCAGACTTTGTGCCAGGTGGTGCCGAGTGAAAGCCTGACTTATGGAGATGACAATAAGCAAGCCAGGAGTCTGGAGCTCTTGGCATCCCCCTGACATCACCACTGGCAACCTGACAGAAGGACAATTACATGTCCTTCAAAAAGGAAGCAAATCAGAAGGTTGGTGATTTTCCCCCAGTGACTTTTTTTTAAATACACCTAACATTTAAAAGGGGACAACAGATGCCCCAGTCCTGCAGGCAATACCATCCACTTCAATGAGAACAGATCAACAGCACAGCAAAGGAACAGACACGTACAATCTTCAGAGATGTGCATTTTCCTTGTGGAGACCAAAAACTATGTATAAAACTTCCAAACTTAAAATCAGCTTAAACCTTAAAAAGAAGATGCATCCCCCCGTCTACTTATTGTTTAAAACTTCCTTCTTGGGTAAGGGAGAAGACGGATTGGGTGAAAACACAACCTTTATGGCTTAAAACTCTACTGAAGAGGTTCACCTTGCAGGATCAGGAGAGCACGCAATGCTATCCTAAGCTGCACAGCAACAACTTCCCCCTTTGTTTCATTTGACACGAACAAATTACACCTAACAGTGACTTTTAGCTTTTAGGTGTATTTAATCCCAAAACTCGAAGTACACCAAAAAAAAAAAGATACCAACTTTGGAAACTTCCTACAATTCCTTTCTGTCATTAGGGGGAAAAAAAAAAAGTAAGAAGTTACAGTTTTTTAAATAGCTCTAAAATGACAAAACAATCAAAACCATAGTTATTGTTTTAAATTAACAAACCAGGTTTTTCTTCACTTCGAACAAACTAATCAGGTTTTTTGGGTTCACATTATAATTATGGTTTCTCTCTCTTATTCCCAAAACCCCTGCATCATGCAGCCTACTCTTTGACAGGTTTCACACAGTTCTAAATACTGTGGATTTAAAACCAAAGCTCGGAGGTCTTTACAATATTCTGTCTCATCAAATTATTTTCATTGTATGTCAAAACCTGAGGGAACTGTGGGGATAAGTTTTCATAAGGTCTTTGAGCACAATACATTGGGAGGTTTGGTTGCAAGTCACAAGAGCCCAGAACAAGCATGTCTTCTACAATGATCTTTGTTTTGCATTTAAAAAAGCACCAGGAGATTAAATCTCCCTTTCTACTAAAATTGTGGGTGGGGTGGCTTTTTGCTTAGGGTAGAGTGGTGGTTTTTTGTTGTTTGGTTTGTTTGCTTTGGTGGGGTATTCTGTTTAGGGGTTTTTGTTTGTTCCTTTTTAATCCTTTTAGGTTCCTTTATGTAATTTCCTCTAAACCTACTAAAGATTTTAAGAAATAAAGGGAATTCAAAGACAGATGATGAAAGTGATTAGAGGCTTAGAAAGACACACATATGAGGAGAGATTATTAAAAAGTCTGCTGCCCTTACAGACAAGATGAATTGGAGGGATCATAAGACAGACATGGAAAATGAGAAGAGACATACCACAGAATGTTTTTTCATCAGAAGAAAGCAAGTGGATTTCTGTATTTTTTTTAATGTAAGCCTTTTGTATGTGTGATCATGTAAAAATTAAATCATCCACAAAACACTAATACTATTGCTAGTCTCACTAAGGCTTAAAGAACAAGAAGATTGAAATTAAGATTCCCTATTTGGTAATAAATAAATCACATCTGTTTCAGGTAATGTGGGGTTTTTTTGTTTTAAATAAAGGAAGGTTATAAATTTAAATGTCTTCCATTAATAAATAGAGAGTTCTGAACAGGCTCCAGTGTGCAAGAAATTACTTAATTGTGACCTTCCTGCACCTCTCTCTAAAGCATCTGGCACTTGTTAAAGTAGGCTTCTCCATAGACTTCTGATGGGATGTGGTAAAGGATCCCATGTGGTTTAGTTGTACTAGAAAACGATTTTTCTCCTACATAGCTATACATATAAATTTATAATCCTGACCAAATGTGGAAGATTTTTTTTCAGTAATGGGCAAGAGATCAAGAGTGAAGAGCAATGTCCTGACCATCAGGAAAAAAAAAAAAAAAGAATTGCGTACACAGGTTTCTGAGGTCTAAATAGGATAATCTGGCGAGCATTCAGAGATGATAGCTTTAATAGAGCCTTGAAAGGCAGTCCTGACTTGAAAGACAAGGGCTGGAGAAGTTCTTTAAAACCTGCCCACCTAAAAACTAGACTCAATAGCCTACATCATACAGACTATGAGATCCAGCAACTACTTTGACACTTCTCTTTTCCCCAAACCCTACTTACTTTATGTCCTATCCTGCTGACAAAGCCAGCTCCAAGGCATCCTTCACATAACAAGTCTCCCTGGTCTGTTCAGGTTCTCTGTGCATCCCTGCCACCAGCTCTGTATTGCTGTCTTCGTGCACTGTGTTGTTTTTCTCCATTATTGTTGGGAAATGGCAGCTATAATTCCAGCTGCTCTGATGATTTTTATTCTGTCTCTAAACAAAAAATAGCTTTTGCTTTCTTGCCTTTTTTCCTACATAATAGCACTAGGTCTTGCTGCTCCAGGCCCTGACCATTTCCATCCCCCTGGTTAAAGCAGTAAGAGAAACATTGAAGTCATCCAGTCAGTTTACACAGGAAAATTTCCTATTTGTCTGCACTAAGGACAGATAGATTTAATGCAAGGCTCTGACAATCATCTTGAACATATAACCTGCTGCTACTACTTTAGCAATTGTATTACAAGTTCTGTGATATCTGACACAGCTTGTAAAGTCCAAACTCTGGAGTATCACAATTACATACAACTCTAAACTTGTACAGAGTTATATTTCCAGGGAAAGGAAAGGAGAGGCTAATCCTGGTTAAAAGAAATCCTAAATCAGACAGAAGACCAATGCTTTTACAAAATTGTCTTAAACATCAGATTAAAAAAAAAATTCAATACACAAGTACAATAATCAACATGGCATTATCCATGATGCTTTATGCTTTTAAGCAGATCAACTAGACTACAGAATAGAGTTTAACTCTTAATATGCCAAATATTATTAAGATATGCAACTTTTCTCCATGGCCACAGTTTGCTAGGTAGCACACTATTCTTACAGCAAGATAAATGGAGGAAAAACTAATCAGTTCAACTTTCAAAGAGAAAAACAAAGGAAATGCATAACATTTTTAACTCCATTATGACTCACATGTGCATCCAGTTTGGACTGTGAACAGCACTGTAGGCTCCAGTAGTAACGCTACAGAGTATAGGGCTACCTATTTTTAAAACATTTCATTATTCTGAAACAATCTGAAGTATGCCATATCCTTTCCAGTACTGTCAATTAATGGGCTGGAGGGATGGAAAATACCGCTAATGTGCAGTACAGGAAAATAACCTCCCCCAAAAACCAAAAACTTTTTCCCCTCTCACCTCCCAAAAAAGATCTTCCTTCACAAATAGCTGATCCTTACATTTCAAACCAGAAAGCTCATCTATTGCCAGATGCCAGATCTCAGCATAGATAAGAGAATGTCTTCCAATATCTCGTCTGCTACAGTAACCTCTTTTTTTGTATCTTCCTGCAGTGGTTGGGAAGAAAGAGGCAGTTCTTGTACACCTGTTTGAGCTAAGCATTTAGGTAAGGATTTTAAATCTGTGCATTAACTAGAAAGTCAAGTGCTTTCATCAACAAGACATTTACCACAAATGCCACTAAATACATGAAAGGATCACAAGCTTTGCCCATGCACGTTTATGTTTATATATACATATATCGTATGAACAAAACATCAAAATAATAAGACAAAGAAAGATGAACTTGCCAGCAGACTATAAGAAAAACTATCCCATAAAGTCATACATCATGGATATACAGTACACTCTTACTTTTTGTCCCTAGCACACAAGTGCACCTTTTCTGTCAGTTTCCATCCCTGCCACAGCCCTCTTTTAAATAACTTTTAAATCGTAATCATTCTCTGCTGCCAGATAAAATCACCCGCTCCACAGTTTATTAAACAAACCTTGAGAAACAAACCCCAAACTCCAGTATTCACCACTGTGATCTAGACAGAGAGTCACCGCATTAAATCATCAGCGCTGTTGACTTCGGTGAGTAAGTTCTCTATTACTCGTGTCCAACTAGTTTCGACTGTGGATATATCTTAAACATTGGTTTCTATTATGTCAACAGCTGGTTTAATTTAATTTTCCTATACCAAAGAGTACTCAGAGTGGGAATACGAAAGAAGCACATAGAAAAAAACCTTCCCTATGGATCGCTAACCTAGCAAAACGTAGACACCTCATTGGCGGCTGCCTCTCAGAGCTCGGCACCCACCGGGCAGCCCCGCCACTCTCGCCTCCCCGGCCGCCTGCCCTCACTCACTCACAGCCTTACCCTCGTCTTGCGGCGCCGGTGCCGCTCCGGGTCCGAGTAGGTCCTGTCCACGGCCAGCGCCGTGTCGCTGCCCGGCATGGTGCCCGTGCCCCTCGGCGGCGCCGCCGACAGCCCGACAGCCCGGCACCCGCAGTGTCCCGCCGAGGGCCGCCCAGCCTCCAGCCCCGCGCCCGCGGCACTAAGGGGGCTCACGGCCGCCGCGGCGGTGCGGGAGCGCCAGGCACGCCCCTCCCGCACGGCCCCTCCCGCACCGCTCCCCAGCGGCACGCCCCGATTAACCCCTCGGCGCTCCCGCCGCAAGCGCTGAGCTGGGCGGGTCTTGAGGGGGCTGCGGCGGTGGTGTCCCTCTCCTTCGATAAAGGGAGGACGCCTAAAGGGAGGACGCCTGAAGGGAGGAGAGGGTGGGAGCGAGCTTTAGCCAGAGGGACTGGGCTATAAATCGCTTTGTTTGTTTAAATTTCAAGTCGTATCCTGAGGGGACAGCAGAAGCTGTGGCACGATGATCTCCCAGAGGTATGGCTGGATGGAGGGGTGACAGTCCCGTTCCTCCTGCTGACAGCCGCCAATTTGGTTCAGCTCCAGCTCTTAGAGGGAGTTACCATCAAGCAACCATCTCAACCTCTGTTAAAACAAATCTAGATCCTGTGGCTACAGGGAAACCTCACAAAGCAGAGCAAATCCTAAAGGTTCAGAAGTCCAAAGGAGAAAGAAAGGAGAAGCCAGAAGTATTGGGTTGTCATTTTGGGGCAGACTCACTTGGAAGGTGGTAGCATAAAGCACCCTGGGCACTGCTGCTCGAAAGCCCTTGATACCTAGAGGTTTTCGCAATAAACATGTTGTAAAAATCCTACCAAACCAACTAAATAATCAGGGTTTGTATTTTCCAAAGTGGTCAGTGGAGCACAGCAACCAATTCAGTGCCCTTTTCTGCACATTACACAAGTGAGATAAATCCTTCAATGTCCTAGCACACGTGAGCTTCAAACGATATTTGTGAACACTCAAGGAAAACTTGTTTTCCAGGGCATGCATATGTCAAGGTACTTAAATTCCTAAGAGCTGAGGGGTGTTTCTGCCTGATTTTCACATTTATCTTCAGACTGCTGACGCTGAGGAATGCATTAAGTGACACTTAACACATTTCAACTTACTGAAAAGTGTAAGTAAAGTATTGTTTTATAATCACTCATTAAGTTGTACATGACATGTACTGTTTTCTTTTCTGGAATAAACAGAATACTTGAGTTGCCACCTTTAACTGTTCACAAAGTAAATCTGGAGTTCCTTCAGACCAACTCCTTTGCAATAGCAGGAGGACTTCACCTTTCAGGTACAGTTGTTATGATGCCCATGCATGAATCACACTGCTTTTCTTCTGTAGCTGGAGACAGCAACAGTCCCAAGGCATGAGCATGTATAAACATACATAAATCAACACAGCTAACTATTCTAGGAGGAGCTTGCAGCTTTAAAAAAGATTTCCCTGCCACCATTTGCATTTTTATTAGAATGACATGTTCTGAGGTAACAGTACTGTCAGAGGTTAATTATCTGACACGAGGGCCTCTTGGTGTTTTCAAGTAATGAGGTCTTCATAAATGAAAGACCTGAAATTCTAAAATAAAAATAAATACTAGACCTCACCTTCTTGGCAGGTGTTTCTTTTTCAACTCTAACACCAGTTTTAACATAGTTGTCCCAAAGTAAGTAGTGAGTGGGTTTACTAAAGGAAGCACTATTTTCCTAATGCAGTATTCAAAGTAACCAAATTAACACAGAATACTGCACACAGGTGGTGACTTGCCACCCTTCCTATACTTCTTATGGAGCTGAATGAGTTAGTGAAAGTTATAAGGCTGCTGGGAAAAAAATGGAAATGGAAACTGTTCCTTCAGTCCTTCAGCTCAGACATGAACATTAATTCATGTGCCAGAGGGTGGGGAACTCTGAAGGTAAAGGTGAGTAAAAAATTAAATAGGCAAATTTTGTGGGGTTTGGGGTTTTCACTGAAGTAATAATTGTACATTTCCAGAGGGGATTGTGTAGTTTCCAGCACCTAGGATGAAACATACTTATTTCCTCAGAAACTTTCAGGCCTTTTTTTTAAGCCTTGCCAGGTGTAGTTGATCAAAGCATAGAGAGGGTAAGCAGTTGGAAAAGGGATACATAAAAGGCTTCAACTGCTTGGCATTTTAGTAATATAAGGCTTATTATAAATCATACCTTATTCAAAAGTTTAAGAATTTTATTTAAATAATATCAACTTATTTAAATAATACCAGAAGACTAGCCATGGTGAAACTTCTCTTCAGGATAAAAAGAGGCAAGGATGTGCAAAATATATTTACAGGTAGTACTAACACAGTATATTCACAAAGAAAGCACTCTGTCCTAGCTTCTAAGAAGAGAGGATAATACAGTTAGTCTCATAAGACCTCAGTGCTGCATTAGTCACACCTTCCAATCAAACCTGTGCATCCATTTACTTGGGCACTGCTCTCAGCGGTGCATACCAGCAACAACAGCTCCCGTGTCCTGCATCAGCAGCAAAAGCCCTGGCACTGGGTGGTTCCTGGAGGAGCTGTGACCACAGGACAGCAGGCTGGTGAACCAGGAACAAGTGCTGCACACAGCAGCAAGTTGTGGTGGAGCAGAAATAGCTGCTTGGGTAGAGGCACTTGTCCCACAGGTCAAGAGAGCCCTTCCACACAAGCTGAATTAGGAACCATTGTCATTTTGACAGTCTCTGCAAGTGCCTTATCTCAATAAATGGTTCTTTTCATATGCTGGCGTTAAATGATCTGCATCTTCAGAACGTAAGTTTATGTCAAACTGTGGTGCAAAGCAATTCTCTGGCCAAAGGCCCCCTTTATCTTTCCTTCTCACACATGTGCCACTAGGGCCTTCACGGCCTGAAGCAGGAGCAGAAAAATTCTTATTCTATGGCACAATTGCAGAATACATTTCACTTGGCTTGACTGAGCAAAGACCAGTCACCCTCTTCTTGCACACACAGTTGATTTACACAGCTCTCCTTCTCCACCCCAAAACAGTCATGATGCCCAGAACATGGCAGAACACTGCACAGCACAGTCCTATTGACAGCTTCACAGGGTACTTTTCTCACTGTTATTTTCCAAAGCTCACAGAGTTTAAATAAATGTTCTTCCCACACACTGCACCTGCTCTCAACAGAACCTTTATCCCACTAAAGCAAATCCTTCCAGATATTGTCAGGAACATGAGGCTGGAGTCACACACACTGACACAGATAGAAGTGGTAGCCCATATATTAATTCTCTCATCCTTTGTTCTTCTCACAAAGTATTTTAAAAATTAATTTCTAAGGTTTAAATTAATGATAAAAGTGTTAAATCATTCTGGCCATCCATTCTGCCAATTTTAAAGTTCAAATACCTCAAAATCCTTCACTGAGTGCCCAGCTGTAAGTGCTCATCCTTTTCCAGTCCTTTCCCTCACTTCAGCATGCCGCCATGACCTACAACGCTTAACTCTTTGTATTTACATTATTTTGCCTGCCTTTTCTAAGTGACCTTTTAAAAACGAATGCAAATTAGGAACAGAAGATGTGGTTAAATTTAAGATCACTGTACAAGGGCATACACCACTGTACTTGGCTTTCAGAGGGACAGATCTCAATATTACATTTGCCTGTATTGCCCTGCTCTGGGAAAATCAAATCTCTGGAGGTGCAGCAGAGGCCTGACAGTTGGAGCCTGAGCTTTCTGATTCCTGTCTCACTCTTCCCTGCAGGAGCTGCATCTTTGCCATCCATTTCTTGCTCCATGACCATGTGTCATGCTTGCACAGAAGACACTGCACTCCCACCTGCAAGCCATAAATTATCCATACTGACTTATCCATAGGCCATGGAGGGAGAAGAAGCACCAGTAGCACCAGTGAGATTGCCTGGCAAAACCCAACTCCCCACACAATGTAATCCCATAGTTGATGTTGTAAACACACACACTGGGAAGTACCCCCCCCCCAAAAAAAAAAAACAAACAAACGGGGAAACCTTTATAGAGATGGAAGACATAGAAACTCTTCCATTAGGAGGCTGGCTCAAGGTTTGGCTCTGCTCCCTTTCCAGTTTTATCATGAATATGGATCTTGGCAATTTACTTTTCTTCTTTGGATTTCTACTACCCTATCTGTAAAAGGAGAAGCACAGAGCATCTTTCTCCTGTGGGGAACCTTGAGTTCTTCTGGAATTAAAAGTGCTATTATTAAATATTGTGCTCTGATGTTTGTTGGAAGAAATTAAACATATGATGTCAAGAGTATAATCAGGAAGAAGGTGAAGGTCCCTTTTTCCACAATGGTAGCATCTGTACTCTAAACAGGAAACTGGGACTTCTTTTGAGAGACTTTTTAACTTGCCTCCAAATCTTTTTCCAAAATCCTGTAGCAAATCCTCCAGGGAAAGGGTCTATGTGAAAAGAGACTGCTAATGTAATTTCTAAGTCTGACAGCAACTGGGATAGTGCTGAGTGACATCGGTCTTGCAGTCATCCCTGAATGTGCTGTCATGGTTTTCAGTTCATCTGCCAAAGCGTGAGCCTTTCACACCCACAGAAAAGGAGATACTCTGCTTGTCTGTACACAGCACAGGCTACCAAGCGATCACACTGAGACTTACAGATTGCATTGCCAAGCTGTGATGTGCATTCAGAAGATGTTGATAAACATTCAGATATAAAGCTAAAAGTTAAAGTCAACCCCTTTCTTCCCCTGTCCACTCTTGATTAAGAAATATTTCATGTGCTTTCAGAATAGAATAGCTCAGGATACTCTGTGAGAATGCATTTTCTACACAGTAAAACTGAAAAATGAAGACTTGTCATTGTGTATTAGTGAGATGCATTGATAGGGGGTAAAGTATAGAGAAACAAGTGAAAATTTCCAGGTAAGAGTAACAGAAGTTGTCCTTCTTTCTCCCTTCCCCTGCCTACTATACTGTGTCTGCTGCTGTGTGATGAGAAGCTATTTCAAGCTCTTTTCTCATTCTCATACAGATTAGTAAAATTCTGCTACATAATTCGTTACTGCTGCAGCTGAGTGACAGTGATAGTGTAAACAGTACCTACAGGATGGTGGCAGTGTTTTGCATTTCAAATGCTGTGAATAAGAGCCACCTTTGTAGCAGACTTGAATGCCAGCTGTTCTGTGTACTGGGGAATTTGCCTAGAGCCCAGCTATTTACATTAAAGATAGGCCATGTTGCAGGGGTAAGTACATAATTCTCCCTCTAGCAAGTGAATGGTTGCTGCTCATCAGCTTACAAATTTTCTTCTGCCTCATGGTATGAGATCTGGGGCCTTCTGAGAAGGAGTGTATGCAGCCTGTCTGTCCCGAATCAGCCACTTTGATATTGTCACCATGTATGCAGGACCAACAGCTGCAGCCTGTTGGCACATGAAGGTGTACCCCATTCCAAAACACAAATATGAACTTGTATCCCAACCATTTGAACTGCAGCCAGAAGACAACCAGCCTGGATCTTCTACTACTGCATATTCTGGTGGTTACCTCAGTGCAACATTTTATCCCACATTAAAACAAGCACAGTAGATACAGCTCATGAGAACAAGAGTTGCTCTTGGTATGTGCCATCCTAACCATCCCTCAGAGCAGTGCACACAGTCCCCTTGAGGTGGCATGTAGCTGGGTAGCTGACACCTGAGCTCCTAAAGGCTCTGTAAGTCAATACAGAGCTTTCACCCTACTGCTCTATGGCCATAGCTGCACAGATATCCTGGCTCAGTTTTTGGCTCACGGTTGCACATAGAGATTGCAGATTTTGTTGGATAAGAACCTGTCTTTTTTTTTTTTTATTTATTTGTGAAGTACATTACATGGTGGTGTCTCCATGTAAGTTATGTCAAACTAAATGTGTGACATCAATTATTTCCTTATGAAGAGACAATGTCAAATGCAGGATTAGGACTTGTTAGCCAGTCAACCAGAAAACACATATGGGTTATGAGAGAACAGAAAAATTGATGATTATACAAGTAAGCCTATACCTCTTCCTGGTGAGCGTTGTTACAACACAGCCCTTTGGGGTTTACTACAGTGACTATCTACAGAGATACAAGTTACAGGGACATGAAGCTCAAATTCCCTCACCACTTCTAAAGCTGATCACCTACAACTCACCTAACTGTGGTTCTGTTAAATCTAATTCAATGCCATACAAAAGCTTTCCTTTAAAACCAGGTGAACCAACTTCAAAATAGGGGAGTGTTTTAAGTCAGTTATCTGCTGGGTTAACTGGGAATTAATAAAACCCATTGTATAAACATGGTTAAGAGCCTATTTAAGATGAACGTAATAAAAACAAAATGCTCCTTCCAGTTTACTTCTCAATCCGCCACACCTAAATAGATGACATTCAATTCAGTTTTGGGTGACAGAGACTTGAAAGATTAATATTAACTAAGCAGAAAAGCCCAAATGCCACTATGTTTAATTGGCATAAATTTTCCAAGTGCCTGATTTTAACAACAAATATTTTAAAGGCAACAAATTATAAACAAAAAACCACAGCACAGCATAGATATTCATATTATGCTAAGTACATGTGTATCAACCATTATTTTATAAGTATTCAGCAACACACTCCCTTTCCTATCAAGAAGTTATTACTATGTATTACCATATAATTTTACAGGACAGTTTTCAACGAATAAAGTATTTGCTGTATTTACTTCTTTTTTTTAATGTTTTAATACTAACAGGTATTACATTCGTTTTACTTTCATATTATAATGCTTTTTATGGCAAAAATACAGGCCCATTGATTAAAGTTTTGCCAACTGCTTCAATATGCAAGGCCTTTATATTATATTTCTGCCTATTCCACAGCAAATTCACTAACTACTACTGTTCCAAAGACAGGAGCAGAGCTTCATAACCTCCTGCATGCTAATATTAATTCTTGACAATATTAAACTGCAGCATCTATATGCATATCTTCCCACACTGGATTATTTGATTATGAATATTGGAATGATGATTTAGACTGGAATTTAGATTCAGTGAATTGAGACATGAAACCAGTTTACCATGGAGGCAAGCCACAAGATATAACATGATCACTATTTTTAACTATCCTGGTCTTGTCAGATGCTTCAGAACAGTCTATAGGAGATTTAAGCAAGAAAAAAAAAGTGAATTTTTAAAAATACTCATAATCATTCTTTGGTGCTTTTAAAATCATGATTTCATAAGGTATTATTAGTTACAAAAATTGGGAGATATTTTTTGACAGATTGAAGTCTTCTGCTTCATTCTTCTACAACCAGTGAATTATATGAGATATCATACAGTATGATTTTCTTATCCCTGGGACCTGAGTTTAGAGGAATATATAAGCAGCAGCTTATTTTGCAATATTTTTGGAAACGGTATCAACACAGTAGAGTCCTAGCATTTCAGGGAGGTTTCCCCCAACCTTACATTAATGGAAAATGTTAGAGCATGAGATCACTAGAAAACGGAACAGTGAATACACAACATTTGTCAATAAAAATTCCTGTTCTGCTATATAGCAATATAATTGTCTGGAACAAAATTAATATCTCTTTCCCCAGAATAATTGCAACCGAACTTTTCTTACTAAAATTATATCCACATAGGGTAGGATTTATTTTTCTTTAACTTCTTTGCCAATACGGCTATGTTGATGAAGCATTTATACATAAAGCAATCCCAAGGCAACAGAAACAAAGAGAACCTCAGTGTCCAGAGATGCCTGACAGGATAGCAAAACACACCCTGCAGCAGACAGACTGCCCTGGGTCTGGAAGAAACTGAAAGACCTCTGCCCTTTCAGTGCCCACTGAGGTACTCATCACCAGCTAGCCTAAAGTGTCAGTGAAAGATGAAGCTGCCTCTCTTCCCTCTTCATGCCTAAACCTCCCCCAGTTTTAGCAGCAGGATTTGGGTTGGTTTGATATGGAGGGTCAGCCTCTGCTCAAGCTATGAGCAGCTCCCCACTTCTTTTTTGTAACCACCTCAGGCCAACAGAGTTACAGATGTCATATTTTTCAAGCCCAGAATAAAGGCATGATGTTATCAACAAGAATCTCACAGACAACTGTTTACAAATCAAAAGAGAGGAAAAAAAATGGTATAATTATAGGCTTACCAGTGAAACTGTTCTTTTACAACCCTTAAATTTGTGTTCATATGTGTATCTCAGACACATACACAGCCTTATAAACAATTTTATTTAAAGTATAAGGGGAGAAATTTAATGTTCCAGTTATTCTATTCTAATAAAGATTAATTCTTACATGTAAGTTTTGAAACACTGGTAATTAGGAGTCTAAGTAGAAAGCACTGGAGCAGTATACAAACTAATAGCGACATAAAAACCATAATAGCAACATAGTATATCTCCTAACTAATTAAGACTTCTAGGGCCCAGGCACACAAAGGTTATGACATAGTAACAAAGCTGAGGAGAAGTCCTACTACATAAATCAAGACAAAGCCTTCAGGAAGAAGTGGTATCAAACACTCTGGGTCTGATGGGTCCTTCCTTTCAATTCACTGACACTCAACAATTTCAATGATTTTCAGCATTTCAAACACACAGGTCTGACACAATTACAAAATAACAGAGCATATTCTTCATTTGCACTCACCAAAATCTTGCATTTCTTTCAATGAAAGGTTGTCTTTTTTCTTAACAATGTATTTTCTCACATTTTCTGTCTTTTAAGACATCATATCATAAACCTTTCACAGTTTGAAAACTTCACAGGAAAATGTTATTAAAAATTATTTTTTATTTCTGCCACAAGTTTTCACAAAAATAACCTACCATTTTCCAGCAGTTCTGGTTTGTGACGCTGAAACCCTAGGCATGGTTTGAGGATTTGCTTGAGCTGAAAGGCACAGTTCTGCCTTGGCTGGTGAGCAAAGTTCTGCTGGTTACATACCTGTAGCTCTGCTGTAGCTGCAGAGCGAGTACCAGCACGCAGCTGCAAAAGGCCACTCTCTATAAATGCCTGTTTTGTAAATGAAGGACGATCCCATCTACAGGTGGGGCCTCCCCAGTACAGCCACCAGCTGACATCAGCGTCCTTGAATTTATGGGCATGGGAAGGTATTCGAAACCCCAGGGCCATAAAAAGAAATGGCTGGTTTCTGGTACCGCCCTGGAAGCAACGCGTGCAAGCTGCCCACAGGCAGTGACAGAGGCAGAGGAGTATTCGGACTGTGGACTCAAGCTGCAATGAAAACCACTGACTGCCTGGATGACACAGCTTCAGAGTTAGCATGTAGAACTGATGCCTGGCAGCCTGTTATGCTATATGTATTATCAGAGCAGAGAGATGCACCTTTAATGCCCGTGTTTAGTCTAGTATTTTATCCTTGAGGGTGGCTTTTAATTTAGACACAACAATGGTGAGCTGCTCTGAGATCTGATCCAGGTGAGAGCTATTTCTGACAAAAAAAAGAAATTATTACACTGCAAAAATACACACGTCTGAGTTTTATTAGCTCCCTCATCTGCTACTTGCACATCTACTCAAGCTGTGGTGTTGACTCAGGAAAGTGGGCAAGGAATCATGCCTGAGCGTAGAAGGTAGAACCTAGCAGAAGTCAGAAGTTGATTATGCAATCACATTCTTAGTTGCTAAAGGTTTAATTGTGTCATAACACGTAGGGTATGTTTGTATTCAAAGACTCTTAAGGTCAATACTGTGTATTTTTACAAGTTATCGTTGCAAAAGACATGGAGTGAGGATACAGTCAAATGTTAGGATATCTATTACTTATGGAAATTTGTAAAAGCATAGGCACTCCAAAATGAACTATTAAACCTTTAAAATGAACTCTTTTCCTCGTTTTTCTAGCAGAACTTCAATAACAGCATGAATCAGTTAGGCTTTAGAAAAATAACAAACAGCTTCATCCAAGCAAAAACCTAGCAGGAAGCTTTAGAGTGAATCTCCTGGTGAAGCTGAGATCAGCAATTATATCTGAATATCATACTAACAGCTGCTGAAATCATGATGAAGGAAAGATGAAAACTATCAGGTCTTCTAGAAGGACCAAGAATGCAAATATGGCATTAGAACATCTGTGGAGATAAAGCATTGTAAACAATTATCTGATTTGCTAGAAAAGAGAAAAAAACTTTTTATATAACTAAAGTAAATGACTCAGCAGAAACATGCTCATCTTCTCCAAGAATGAGTCATTTCCAGAGGATGCTTCACTAAATCTGTATAAACTTTCCCCTTGCTACCAATAATGAAATTTTCTTCAGTTATCTGGACTTCATATGGTCAGTCCCCAAAACTATAAAGTATTTATTTTTCTAAGGCATCCAGTAGTAAGAAATGAGGGCACATCTATACACAACTCAGCTTTACTGATGGAGAAAAGAAGTAGATAAGCCCAACTAAATCAGCAGGGAATTGCTGCATTCCTTGGTAGTGAAAGGAGACAGGTAGTAGAATAAACATTTAAAAGTTAAACAATGTCCCTAAGCATTTAAATAGCTTAAAGTGAATTGTCTTCCTAAGATGAGAATAAAAACAAACAAATATTCAGTAACTCTCAGCATGACATCCTCAGCCACCTATCAAAATCATGCTGCAGTTTCAAACCAGAAGAAATTAACTGACCCAAAATCAGCAGGTTTTTCCCCCAGAAGGCGTTTTGGCTTTTTTTAGGGATAACTTTTTATTTCCTCTTTGCACGTACAGAGCTAAACTCCCTGCAGCCTGCTTGCATTGTGACAAACCTCTTTTTGAGTTGATTCCCCCAGAACTTCTTGAGATAACCCTCTTGTTTCCTTTTGAAACTTCTAGACCTACA
This sequence comes from Corapipo altera, assembly GCF_003945725.1. Lineage (NCBI taxonomy): Eukaryota > Metazoa > Chordata > Aves > Passeriformes > Pipridae > Corapipo > Corapipo altera. The sequence continues at coordinate 22,381,047 of NW_020884873.1, read as the reverse complement.
CACAAACAAATGTGTGTTGGCAAACACATGCATGTGAGCATTTCCCACTCCCCTAGTTTTCCAATATTCCTCAGCAGTTGTGAATGACACTTCCAGCAAACAAACCCTTCATGCCTATTTTCAACATCCTTATGCTGCCCTATAATGTCAGACAGAAGAATAACACTAGACTTTGAGGTTAAAAATATACTGCTCAAGCTACCTTTTTTTGTTCATTAGATATTCTACAGACTATGCATATGTGTAAACACACATTTTTAATTTATGCCTCCCCAGTGCTTACAGAATTTTATAGGCAGAGTGAGTAGTTTACATGTGGCACTCCACGGTGTGCAGGAGGAACACCCACATCACGGAGCCGTGACTTCAGTCTGCCAAAAGCCTGAGTAGTTGTCAGCTCGGCATTGTGTTGGATGGACAGTAAACAGTAAAAGAGACCACTGGGAAGAAAGTTTCATTGAGAAAGGATGTACCAATCTTGGCACATTTTTACCCCAAAAACTAAAAAGTAAGTGGCCTTGTTCTGCTTGTTACAGGTTGATTGGAGGCGTTTCTGAACTGATTTTTAGTAATCAACTCTTGTAAAAGACTTTTAAAATGTCATGAAATTGTGACAAACCTTTTGATTTTTGGGAACACTACCAGTTTTCAAAAGCTAAGGACCCTTCCAAATCACTTCTGTTATAGTTGATTGATTTTAGTTCAATAAATTGCAGACGGACATTAAAGTAGGGAAAAAACAGTCCAGTAATTGGAATGAGCAAGTGCTTCTCATGTTCTGCAGAACCCTTCAAATAAGATACAGCATCAGTGTCTGTAGTTTACTACAGACCTCCTAGAGATGTGCATTAAAATCTTAGTTTTAGCCACCAGTAAATTTGAAATTCTTTTCACCACAAATTCTGTGGCACCTGGATACTTTTGAATGTTAGATATGGAGCTCTCAGTCACATTTACTTGAGGGCATCAAGCTAGAATTTATATACATAAATTATATATATATATACACATAAATACACAAATACATATATAGATAGGGAAGAAATACATAATTTGTTCTAGCTGTCTTTTCCTAATTCCATTTACTAGGATGTAATTGCATAAGTGCAGAAAAGCTACCTAAGAGTCATATCCATGATGACAGTTTGGTCCCCGTAAGAAATTTCAGAAATATGTCTCTACATTTCTGTATGTATGTTATATATCTCTGATTCAAATCTAACAAGAGTAATTAAACTGATTTTGATCATCAAGGATTTAATCAGCATAGTGCTGCTGCTCTGACCAACGGGGATTCCTACACGATACATCACAATTTAGTTAACCCCACAGATCATGCTGTCAGGACTGGTCAGCAACAGTCTCTGAAGCAGCTATGGCAGAATTTACCATGTAGCTGAGATACCTGATGCAATGGATACTCAGGACTAATTTTCTGGACTTTGAATTTTACATAGTTTTGCAAAGATACCAATGTATTTATGTAAGTACTTAAATCACAGAACAGGTAAGGTTGGAAGGGACCACTGGGGTCATCTGGTTCATTCTCCCTGCTCAAGCAGGGTCCCCTAGAGCACATTACTCATGACTGAATAATGAAGCAACTTCTGAATGTCTCCAGAGAAGGAGACTCCACAGCCTCTACGGGCAGCCTGTTCCAGTGCTCAGTCACACACAGTGAAGAAGTTCTTTCCCATGTTCAGATGAAAGTTCCTGCGCACCAGTTTCTGCCTATTGCCTCTTGTCCTACTGCTTGGCACCACCAAGAAGACTCTGGCTCCATCCTCTTGACACTCTCAGATATCCATACTTTGAAGAATATGCTCACCTTTTCATGTGGCATGTGGCACCTGAGATGGAAAATGGAAACTATTTTTGAGATTTTAGAAATGCACACATACAGGTCATTGACTGAATTTATGGCCAATGGCTCTTCAGTAAGGTTATTCCAAAGGCACACTGATATTTTACTAAATTATCCATCACTCAGGGCTATAGAATATGCATCCTTCATTAAAACTTAACTTTTCCAGCATAATCTACTTGGTCTTTTCACTTCATTTTTAATCTGTCTTTCCTTAAGAGAGATCTGGAGAGTATCAAGGTGAAGCACTAAAAAAACAACAGAAAAAACCCCAACAGAGTGAACTTTCAGACATGGTCTCAGTACTAATACTGATAAACAGGGAGTTTGAAAGGCCTCCCTCCTGCTGCAACCTTTTGTTAACATTCAGCCTTGATCCTTCTGCACCCTTGGATTTTGCGGTTTACTTGCAAGAGTTGATACATAGAGGGATCTTTCAAATATCAGTGTGAAGGAGATTTTTTGTTATATATATATTCTTTATATCAGTTGTGCTTCATTATAACATAAACAAATATAGCCAAGTGATACCATTACGCAAATCAGAGATGATACTGTTCCCAGAGCAGAAACTCTTGAGCTCTGTGCAGGGCTCCATACCACCATCACAGGTATTGTCAGCTGCTTTTGCACTGTCAGCACAGAATGAATTTCACTCCTCAGACAATTTCCAACTTATCTCATTTCTGTCAGCTTCTCTAAAAGATGAAAGACAGTGGATGGATGACTTAGACAGCTGAATTTGAAATAAATTGCAAGGAAGATAGATGTTAACTGAGTCTCTTCTGCTGAAGGCTGATGCCTCAGCTGTGTACTGATGGAAATTCTTGTCAGCACAGATGATTTGTTTGGACCATGCTATGTCATTTAAATAATATAATAATAACAGAAATGGAGTTATTTTGTGGCAGCAGCCAGTTTTCAAGGGAAGTTAAAAGCATGTGGGCATTGAGAAAGTTATAACTGATACTAAACATGGCAACAAAACTCAACAATCTGCTGTGTAGGTTATACTGCAAGACACAGAGAAGCTTGCCCGAAACAATCCACCCCAGCTGTTGGCAGGCTGTAATGCAGTAGGTGCTGTGTTTTAAATTTGCTATGAGGTAAAAAGACTCAGTGTGAACAATCTGTTTATATTTGTCAAAATTTATCTCTCAGCGTATATCAATCAGCTTAAAAAATTAAAAACTAGTGTGCAGTGTACATGCTTTAGCTGCAGCACTGGTAAAATACCCAGTGCTTTCTTGTCCCAAGTAGAGGACAGCAAGTACTTTCTTTGAGTCCAACATTGTTTCATTTGCTCTGGAGTTACACATCTTATCCTTCCTCCAGCAAGAGCAGAGGAGGAGGAGGCTGGGGTGGCAGATGTCACCTACGGTATCCTCAAGGAGCTGACCTGCAGGTGCGCGTCCTGCTTTGTCCACTCACGGAGTGGGTGAAAACTGTGCTAAGAGATATTGTTGCCTCCACTGTTAAAATCTGCCTTTGGACTTATTTCCTAATGCATGTTACCCGGAATAAATGCCAAGCAAGGAGTGCTTTACACCAGTTCATCTCAGGGGGAAAAGAGGTGCATCCGCCTTACTGTGGCTATCTTTTTCAAACATTTTCACGTTACACAGCTTGTACAGGACCCCAGGGACTGTCATAGAAAGCTACTGGGGCACATACAATTTTGTAGCCCTTCTCCAGGTGCACTTTGACAAAATGGACACAGGGATGGGGACAGAGGAACCAGCTCAGTGGTTGAGGCTTCTTTGGAGGCCTTTACACAAGAAGCAGAGACAAAGCCTATGTAAGAACCTAAGAGACAAAATAGGGGAGCGTGTGGTACTTGGCATCTGCTGTTGTGCAGGGTGGAACAAGAATGGAAAAAGGTATCTAAAACACATTGGCAAAACTTTCCTGCTTCTTGGGGAGCCTCCCAAAACAGCTGCTACCTTTGTCTTCATCTATGCTTCCCAACAATTAAAATAAAATGCATAGCAACAGGAAAGGAAATCTTCAGTAACCTTTCAAATCCCCAGCAGCAGGAGTATCCACAAACACTGTATCATGCCTTAAAATTTTTACGAAACTTGAAATGTCTGGGTAGGCTTCAGCAGGTCATTTACCTCACAAAAATCTCAAATCCTTTTAAAGGTGAAGACATTAATGAGACTGTGAACCAGAAAACCATTCTATTGATTTTTGTTTCCCTTATCTGCCATTGCTGCAAACATGTTTCTCATTCAGAAGACTTATTTTTAACCCATGTCTCACACCATTATCTGGACATATGGGGAGGAGAAAGTGATAGGACAAGGAATGGCACAGGAGAGGCAGCACCACTATGGGAAGAGCAAGAGAGGAGACAGGGAAAACTCAAGCAGTGTACTTGTATTTCTCAGAGCGAAAGGCACACTGCTTTTTTAGTACCTCATCATCCTTGTTTTGAGTTCCCCAGGGAAGACATTAACTGCTGAGAGGAGCCAGTGAGACATGGCAGCACCACCTGGCACATACAGCATGGAGCGTAGAGCAACACCAAGCATGACTTTCCACTGACTTGCAAAGTCCCCAGCCTCTGTGGGGGTGGCAGCGGGATGCACAAGTCCCACACCAGCCAACAGAGGGTTATAGGGTCCATTAGCTGTCTACCACCATACTGGGAGGAAGTGTCAGATAAGGAGATGGTAACTAAACGGTCGTGTCAGAGACTAGTTAGCTCTGCCACTCTAAGAGGCCCAGGGGACTGCCATACCTTCCAACAGTTGTAATATAATCCCCTGATCCTTCCCTTTGATAACCTGGAGCATGGCAAAAGACGGATGCTCATTACAGAGAAAGCTGGAGGCAATACCTGCTGGTGTGCTTCTCCTCAGCCCTGTGCCCATCACAGCCCAGGACAGACCATCTCTCTGAGAGTTGCTGCAAGACAGGACAACGACGAGTCGGAATGTGGCAGCATAGCAGACACAGAAGTCTGTAACTTGCTGGAAGATGTTTTGATATCCCCTATGAACCCTGCAGCTTATGCGTAAGATCAGCCCATGTTGTAAAACTGAGAAGGTACAATGTACTTTTAGAACATTACTGCTGGTCTGTAAACCATTTATCTATATTTCCTAGCACAATTCTCATAGGTTGGGTGACAACCAGGTTCCTCAGCAGCTGAATAACCAGTGTAATCAAGTCAGGATTTTAAATTTGCTCGTAATCTTTTTAAATCATCATATTAAAAAAAAAACCAAAGACATAGCACAGATCTGAAGCATGCACATACACACAAGAAAGTCAGCCTCAACTTCTACATAATCCAGTAGTTTCTTGCCCAGTATTTATACAAGGACAGCAAAGGCAGTATTTCTAAGACTCTCCCTTTTTTATGATCATTATACGACAAGGTAATTAAGGTCAGCTGAAGTCACAGCTCTATAACTGAGTTCCCAGCCCTGACAACAGAAACTGGTGTCTGATCTTTGGTTCACAGAAAGGTTTTTTACCTCATTTCCACCCACCACTACCATTATAAAATTCCTCTTATGTGTGTTGGCTGCTCATTTTTCTTAACCTTTGGAGGCTGTAACACGGTTCCTTCACAAGGCTGAATTCTTAAGTCCAATGAAAAAGAAGGTCTTTTTACAAGGTAACTCAAATAATTTAGGATCAAAAACAAAACAGAAGACCTACACACACCTACACACAGTTGCAAGATTAGTTTTAGCTAGATTTTTCCTGATATGACTGCTGAATTCCACTACCATAAAAGCTTTCTTAAAGGCCTAGACTACTTGAAGCTGCAGAGCAAGAAGAATTGGAAAAAGAGGGATAAAATATGTAAAGGAAAACAACATGTTAACCATATAGGACAACAAGTCTAGTCAGGTATAGTGAATCACAGAGAGAGAAACCACAGCTGTGATTGAAATGGACTTTCCTGTACAAGCACCTGGGTAACAATACCAACAGATGTGGAATTTTGGGGTTGGTTATCAGGATGAGTAATGCCAATAAATCACTGCAGCAAAGTAGGTCACAGAGTCCCCACCTCACCTGATGCTCCCAGAGTCACAACAGGCTTACTCTCTTTCACTTTGATTTCACATATTAGTTTGGCACTTGCAACCATTTCATTATTTCAAATAATTCTCTCACATTTTACATGGAGTTATTTTTTCAACTGCTCATTTTAGTCAGTGGATTCAGGTGCCCAACAAATGGTCCCTGGATTTATATTGATAAGCAGAGGAGCCTTAACTAAAATGCCAGTTAAAATGGTAGCCCAATTACAGGGACAATTTTCTCTGAGCAATGGACATTTACAGCCAAAGGTAATGATTACATTTCTGCAAAAACAATCTTTATTTTGAACTACCGCTAGTCAGCAAAGTAGTTGGAATGCATAAATTAGACCCCCCAGAAAATAATATTCTGGACAAATAGTTATTCTAGCGGCAACTAGAATTTTGAATGGATGTAACTCTTCCCCATTTTGTGGAATTTAATGGGTCATAAGTAGAACTTAGGTTTTTCTATTCAGTTAGCATTTTCTCATCTAAGGCAAACTATTTGTGTTAAAGAAAGATCTTACTTAATTTTCAGTGGGCCAATAACCTACAAACTAATGATGATGCAGAAATAAAACTGATATAGACTGCAAATTAAAAACTGTTTATTACTTTGTGCAGTTGTTTGCAATAATTCTGTAATCCTAGCTGGTCCCTATCTACTGCGGTGAGAAATCCAGTGCATCATAGTGCAATGACCAAATGAAACAGCAACTTCTGACACTTTAACTGGGTTCCTACTCAAGAAGTGCATTGCAAAAGGCATTGTGCAGCCCAGTGAATGCCATGTAAACAGCTGACACGCTGCTCCAAATCCAGTAGACACGGACCCAGATGCACCTCCCAGGGTATTTTATAGCAATCCTGGATTTCAGCAGCCCACATATAAGATGCCTGAGGTCTGTCTTTACCATAGCTGAAAATCAGAGTGCATCAGCCCACCAACTGCTAACCCCGGCAGAGTATCTTGTGCTGCTGCTCATGCTTATGCTTTTATTTTGGGTACATACCACCTTTTATCCTTCCATTTCATTGAAAAAGTTCTGTAATCTGTGACTGTATTATTACAGCTTCTTGCACTGCACATTAGCATAATGCTAATGATAAAAATGTCACACCTGTCTCAATGCTGTCATTAAAATCCTTGTCAGCACTCACTGGTTTAAAATAAATAAATAAATAGTTACATAGATAAACACTGAAACAAAATTTCAAAAGCCATCCATGAATTTACCTAAGGCAGACAGTGCAGGTAGAGCAGAAAATCTGGCACTTAGATTTGCAGTCAAACATTAGGGACCACGCTTCCCCAGCATTCAGCATCAGTAAAACAGTTCGTTGAATCAGAATTGCAGAAAGCTAACTTGAAAATTAACTTGACAGTAACACACCCATTAAAACCCCCAAATGGCATGTGGTTACAGCTTCAGTACTATTGCCACCTACAGGTATTCTTCTTGTCCTTCATCACAGAAAGGTAAAAGATTAAAAAAAAAAAAGTGAAACGTTGTCCTGGCACTATACTCTGATAAATTCAGTCGTTACCATGTAATTCACTGAAGATAACATCAGCTCTCTCGGTACAAGCTACAACTGAACATCTACTGCAAGATTCAGTAAGCTGCTACTTACTTGAGTGCAGAAAAATGTTAATAAATTCAGTAGCAGAAAAGCAAAACTATAAATTCTGCTTAGTTAGAGGAAAAAAAAAGACTTGCCCTATATGATCAGATACTATCTTAGTAGTTAGATATTTCCCGCAAACAGTAAAAACAGTACAGGACATGCTCAATGGTACACCCCAGGCAAGGAAGCCTGGCATTTTTCAGGTTCTTCTGGGGCAGCCAAAACCCTGTAGCCAAAGCTAGCTCAGGTCTCTGCTGAATGGCAAATTAGTGGTTTCAGTGACCCCATGCTGCAGCTGAGAACACAAAGTGCACAGCAAGGATGCAGTTGTCTGTCTTTGCTGCCCCTTGTCTGAGATGGGGAGCAACAGCCTTCGTCTTTTTAAGGTGCAGTACAAAGTGACTTCTGAGCAATCCCTCTAGATTTTATCCTCATTTGTAAATATACTTTTTTTTTTTAAAGGGTAATCTAATCATAGGTTTTAGTGGTGACTACAATACTCGTTGCTCAGACTGGTCAGCGCCTATGAAAAAGTCAATCACAAATTTTTCCAGATAAAGTACTTAAGCTTATTAGAATCCCTATTTTAGTTACTAGCACTACAATTTCCAGATAAATATCCACAAAAAATAAAAAAGCTGTAAGTGCCAACCATTTTGAGAAAAACTGAATAAACAAAATTATTAGCAAAATAGTCAGAATAATGAAATAAACTGCTTTTGGCTCATTGTAGTCTTACCAAGCACAGTACTGAATAGCACTGAAATCACTAAGACACCAGGGCATATGAGAATGGATGTGGTACACAGAATACTGGAAAACTAAATAATATAATGGTCTTAATTTAAACAACCTGAAAACAAGGATCTGGTTTTAATAGTGTTTCTTAGTTTAACAGAGGTGGATGGGTGGAAGTACTGACAGAAAGATGAGTCTGGAAAGGTAAATAATCACCATAGCCACAGCTTTATCTTCACCATTGCTTCTCTATACTATATTAATAGTCTATATATTCACAACAGTACTGCCAGAGCTAAATCATTGTGACTAATAATTCAGCTACAACTGAGGCTTGTAATTATTTCAGAATCAGAAAGCCATAATATACCTACTCTGAAAACAATTATTTAGCATATGCATGCATACAGAATACAAATGATATTGATATATCTTGGTCTTTCATAATAACGTATCATTTCAATCCAAATGTGGATACTTCTTTTGGCATGGCTTTTGTCAGGTGCATAAAAAATTACGAGTTCATAATTGAAACACAACCACCACTTAAACACAGTATACCAGATAAACCCAATCGGATGTGAAGCTCCATGCAATAAGGTACAAAATAGGTATAAATTACTACCCAGAACATTACCAAGATCCTACCTATTCAGGACAAGGAGGTTCACATTATATAAAGGGAAATTACAGAAATTTCTTGCTAGAAATACCTTTTTTTCAATGTTCTACTTCTAAGGTAAACAGCCAAGTTTGAATTTTACCAGACTCGGGACCCTTTACTAGATTTCAAAGGGATAGTGAAAAAACTATTTTCTTTTCCTCATTTTCTCACACTTTCATTCGACAACATTTTCTGCACAATTGAGTTCTAGCTGCGTCTCCTCTTTGTATACGGTCTTTTCACAGAAAAACAAAGAACAGGTTGTTTTTCAAAAGCTGAACTAGGGAGAAAGAAAATCAACAGGAAAACATTACATATGCAAGCATCATCCTTGAAGCAATTACCTCTCTTTTTGTAATTAACTATATTTAACCTGATGATATCTAATTAATCAGAGATTTCCACTGAGTGGTCAGGAAATGTCTCAGAACACAAAACATACAGCATTTTAACAGACATAAGCAGCATGAAAAGCATCCATCTGAAATCAGAAGATGCTCATAAACCACTGTAAATCTCACAGCTGGGATAGCACACCAGCTAAAGTGGGCCAGCATTACAGCCAAAACAGCTACTGGCCCTTTTATCCCTAGAAAATAACACTCACTTGAGAGATGACAGTACATCTTCCTAATTCTTTCTTAAACTGAAAGAGGATAGGTTTAGATAAGATATTAGGAAGAAACTCTTTACTGTAAGGGTGGTAAGGCACTGGAACAGGTTGTCCAGAGAGGTTGTGGACTCCTCATCCCTGGAAGTGTTCAAGACCAGGCTGGACGGGGCTCTGAGAAACCTGGTCTAGCAGAAGGTGTTCTTGCTAATGGCAGGGGAGTGGGAACTAGATAAATTATTTTTAAGGTCCCTTCCAACCCAAATGATTCTATGATCTTTCTGAACTGGTATGAAGGCACTGACCAAGAAACTGTGTGTTAGAAGAACCACAGCTTGCATCCTCCACACCTCATGAGAGGGGCCATGCAATGACAGGAGTGAGGGATGGCGAGAACGAGGCCAGGAGCCAAGGGCCATCCTGACAATGCCACCAGCTGGAAGGTCTGAGGAGACAGCACGGAGAGCCAGAAAAGACCCCATGTTTCAAAAACAAGTGAAAAAGGCCTCTTAATGTGCCCTCTTAGAGGCTAAGCAAGAAGCTGGGACTTGTATCCAAGGAGCTTTAAGGTTCACCCCTATAGGATCTGACAAATATTAGTTTTGTCTTTGATATTAATACACATAAGAGAAACAACCAATGTAGCTTCACATGCTGAATAATCCAAGCAAATAAACCCACATTGTTCAAGCAGTAATGTCTCCAATGGTGTTTAGAAGCTTATACTAGTACAGTGAATTTTGGCTCTCATACTTAAGAGATTTTGGCATTTTATCCTAAGGGAAAGAACGAGAATTTTTTAACAAAGAACTAATATGTTCTTAAACACACTAGGAAAAGTCTAAGTTCACTAAACTAATCAAGAGTTTTGCCTCTGATTTAAATTACACTTCCATCTATCTTCCCTGCTACTGTAATAGGGATGTTTCTTATATTTTATGCAGATAAAATCTGACCAACATGGCCAGTGTTGACATGAAAGGAAAGTAGAAGTGCTGTAAAATTTTGGTAAAATACAACACAGTTTCACTTCCATGTTTGTCCAAAAATGTAAAGCATTTAACCTTTAAAATAAAACCCTTTTGATTATAAATGTGAAGGAGAAACAGTACATTCACTCTGAGCATGCACATTTTTTGACATAACATTTTTTACAGATAGCGTTTGAGTTGTACCATTTTTTTAAAGGATTTGTTGTACCATTTGTTTTAGGTACAACACTGCAAAGTCTAAGTGATTCAGGAACTTCTATCCTACCATCAAAGTAACTTGAGCATTTTTAAGAATTTAGCCCTTAAATGCTTAAGTACAAAACTATTTCAGAGTTGATCTGTTTAATTCATTGGGAATTAAAACTCTGACTCATTAGTAGATACAGATGAGCTTAAGAAAGCTTAAAATAATTTTCTGTTCCAACAATCTGACTATTTTAGATGTCAGTCTCCCTCTTTACAGGACCAGGTCAGCTCCTAATGAAGAAGATGCTATATCACTCTGGCATAATAACGTAAACTGGCATCAGTTCTGGTCTTTTCCAGTGCATCCAGCTATGATTTAAGCAGCTGCAACTGCTTTAGTCAAGCAAACCTAGCAGCAGGGGCAGAAGTCTTCGAAGAACACAGTGAAAGGCTTAGGGCCAGAATTGCTACAGCAGACTTAGCAGCTACACCACAAGCTGTCCCTATTTGTGAGCCAAAATTTTTGAGCACTCAAATAGGAACCTGAGTTCAATTGCAATTAACAGATTCTCTCTAGTGTCTATGCCTTTTTTTAAAGAAGAGAATTAAGAACAGCTGAAAAAAAGTTATCTGTATCTTGCTGGCAAACGCAGACATGACCTGTACTTTTAATTCACTGCTGTTTGTTTTACAGCAGGTCATTATTCTCATTAATTGCTAAGCTGCTGGCAGATTCCTTGACGTCTTGGATGAAAGATCAATCTGGATTTAATAAAGTCATCAAGAGGAAAGAGGTTATAATTCTTTAGCTTAAAAGTCTGCCAAATCAACAGCATTGTGCAGATTTGCATCATGATAGGCAGTAGCTTACTGATACAACAGTCCATTCTTTAATCAGGGTGACATAATACAGCTATTGTCTGGCATGACATATAATTGCATCATATGTGCATGGCCAAAATTAACTGTAAATCCAACACAGTGTCCTTTCCTGATTCCTCCTGCTCAGAAGTTCAAGCTGGGCAAGGTAGGCAGGAAGGGATGAGAGGATTTACACAGATATGTTTTCATGTGTGGACAAAGAAATTATTTTATTGGATTTAAGTGTATGTCTAGCAGCACTAACCACCAGCTTTCCAGTCAGCATCATTCAGAACTACTAAGAAGTTTGACTACCATCAGATCTGAACATACAGGTTTTTAACTATGTGTTTACCAATAACTGTGAAGTTTTCTTTCTTTTCCCTCTCGCTCTCTGACACACATGCACCATTCCTGCTTTCACATTAATACAAACTTCACACTGCTAAATAAATTACTCATTTAGCTTCAGGCACATCTGATTGATTCCTTTTTATTTTCCTGGCCCAAACCCAATTCAGATTGCACAGCAAATGTGCTCCTTTCTATAGCTCAAAGCACAAGAGTTCACTAGGATGGGGTTAGTACTGTGTCCTGTACCTTTTCTTGACTGTTCCTGACAGAGTAGATACCCTTTCCCAGCACTGTTCACTAGGAGCAGCCTTTGAGCAGAGCAAGGGGCTCAGACATATGCCTCCAGCTCTGAAATGAGACACACTAACTGCTGTGTTTTAGACTGACTAAGTGCAATTAGCTTTTTCAAGCAATGATTATTCTTTTTACAGGTAATTTATCTTGGAGAAATAAAAACAAATCTTGTTTACTCCAAAACATACATCCCATGGCAGAAACATCAGACGGGAGATACTCAGGTTGAAATGAAAAAAACCCTGGTAGAAGGATGAAAGAAGTAATGACAGCCTGTGCTGAGCTTTGGGCAGGGAAAGTTGGAGCTGGAATTGAGTGTATAGAGACAGGATTTCAGCACACCACAAGGAATGCTGAAACACCTAAGCACATGTAAAGAGGAAGAAATGGGAGAATGCCAAAAACTACTTCTGAGATAAGGTGTTCCCAATGTGACTCCTCAAAAAGCGAACATTTGCTGAACCAAGTAACTGGGTTCTGCCAGGCTGCAGAAGTATCATCAATCACACGTTGCTACAGGTAATCAAGTATTTTTAGAAAAATAAATTTAAAAGGCAACATAGGAGATTGATAGATTCTAAAGGCTAATGACAGTCATGCTGGAGTATATCGAATATTTTAAAATTTGGGAACTGAGAAGGATTTTGTGGAGGTATCTGCTAAAATTATACAACTGAAGGTAGCAATAGGATGCATTAGGAATTAGCAAGGCATGAAATTGTCTCACAAAAGAAATCACTTCTTGAAATGCAGTGATAAACATCACAGTGAAATTATAATGATCAGCATTTTTGTGCTACTTTCCACAGCCTGCTTTGACACTTGTTCCGAGTAAATGAATAAGGAACTTGTTTCCAGCCAGTGAAACCAAGAAGAAAGAAAATCCTGTGTTATCCTAGTTCTCTGTGTCTTGATATATGCAGATGAAGCACATAACACTCTGGGGTATATGTGAACTGACAAAGCAGGTACCTTCTTTGGAGAAAGGCTCTCTGCATCTCTGTGATACCTGCAACAGGTGAGCTAGTGCCTGAGCAGTCAATCAATCTAGTCCCTTTCCATCAGTCCAAAAACCTTCCTGCTGAGTATGGCATATACTGGTTTTTAAATTTCATCCCTGCTTACTGAGTAGGGCTCTCAACCCTCAACTTCTTGATATGGGACAATTGCTCTGTTACTGTGGGGATTTACTACATTAACTGTGTGCAGTGGTTTTCAGGATAAAGTCTAGGAACATCTGATCTACTGAGACAGATGAGACTGAACTCAATTCATTGTCAAGAGTTAATAAGTGGGTCAGATGAGAGCACATGGCAAGTTACATGCAGTCATGCTGGAAAATTATTCTCTATGTACAGGTTAGAATAAAAGCTTGATTTGGTTTCATTTGGGACATTTTATGGCTGGAAGTACAGTTAAATAATGCTAATTACCCATTAAAAAGCACTCTACACCTGCAAAGAGCTCTTCAATAGTTAGATACAGTTAAATATTCTACACAATATTCTTATGTTATTTGTATTAGTCACATCTTTTAGCAGTGGAAATTGAGGTCTTTACATGAGACACCCCAAATTACAGACAGTTATCTTATTTGCAGATGGATTATCAATAGGCATGTGATGAGTCAATGACAAAATTCAGCTGCAAGTCTTTGAGTCTGTGACTTAGGTTCCTGTATGGTAAAAAAATCCTTCCCAGGGATGAGGAAAGGCAGAAATAAATAGGTAGAACAGACTGACAGATTTTAGCTGATCTGCAGAAGGCTGGAATCTCCAAAGCAGTCAAAGAGCAAAGAGTAAGGCTCCTCACTCAGATGTCAAAACTCCCACATAAACAACAGGGCTTCCTTTACCTAAACCATCCCTCAAAGAAATGCAAATACAGCTGCAGATCTGTGGGGAGCTGAAAGATTACCTCCGCCAATCCTATCTGATCCACTCTTCAGAAGCAGCCAAATGGCTGCTACAAGGGGTCCCACAGCAGCTAAACTTGCCTTCAGCCTCTTCTAGATTGTTTTCCTCAGGGATCTCACACCTATGGACCCACTGGCCATCTTCTACTTTTGTGCCACATGCTGGAGGTTGCCTGTACAGGAGGAACATTTACCACTGGAGCGGCCCAGTGTCACCTGCTAAAGAAGACTTTGACACACTCGTAAAGCATCTGTCTGATGTAGATCACCATGGCATGCTTAGACATGAATTATTCTACTCACAAGTGAATCTGCATTGCAGAAATGTCTGTTGTCACCAGCTTACCAATTTCCTGAATTCTTCAAATTAGGTGTGGAGACAGAGGAACAGCGTCCTTTGCCTGAACATAGTATTCCAGTTTTTCCCAACATCTTCATTTGATGAAAGCCATAGCATTCACCATTCTAGCAAAATAGCCAGCCTCAGGGAGGGTTGGCTTGCACTCTACATGAACAAATCAAATCCACAAGGAGAAATGCCTATATATTACCCCATTTTTTCAAGGAAAACAAACAAACAGTTACACAAATGTCATTGGCTATACCTAATTTTGAGCAAAACTTAGAGAATACAGAGACAACTATGCCAGATCCTTTCAAAACAATCCATGTCAGATAGAACATCAAAAATAAACAGTTACCTGTAACAGGTGTGGTATAGGATTCCTCAATTTACTTGTAGATACCTAATTTTTTGAGAAAAAGCTGGCTTTCTTCAGTCCGATAGATCTTCCATTGTTTAGTCCAATTCTCTCCTTTTCCCTCTGAATTTCTTTAATCTTTTGAAATCCAATTCTCTTATTCAAGGATTCCCACTGAGTCTAATATGAAGCACAGACAATCCACCACAATAAATCTTCTAGGTATATACTAAATATGATACCTGCTGCAAATCTCAGCACAGCTCCAGATCTTCTCAGTTCCTTGGTAGTATTAAAGCTTTCATTGCTCTACCCCTACAGGAGCTTCAAGGAAAAAAAAAAAAAGGTAATTTCTTACGCATCTGAGCAGACACATCTGACAGAACAGAAGCAGAAGAAGATAATGACCAGCCTCTTTGTTTTGAGCCCTCTTTGCATGTCAAGTGTGGTTTGTGCCTCCTCTCCTTGACATCCTTCCCTCTAGCTGACCCACTTCCATAAGTGCCACACAGTAGCTGGCTGTTAGCATGCAGAGTGTTGACGGAGAGTTGTAGGAACAGCAAATACATTGTGCATAAGTGAAAGAGTTGATACGAACGAAAGCGTCATCAGGGTTGGGGAAATCAAACTTTCTAAAGAGTCAACACATGTTGCTCTAATGCTCATTTCTCAACTTCCCCCAGTTCCAGAACACAGCTTGTGGACTCCACATGCCTGGTAGACCAAAGAGCACATGTATATCATAACCAAAATGGCTAAACTAACAGATACTTGGTTGTTGGGGTGTGTTTTTTAGTATATGTCACCAAGTCTTAGCTTGGTTGATTGAAGAGAGTATATTTGAGTTCTGCACGCAACGCTAACACTTTCCACTTGTACACATCCAAAAAAGGAAGTGAGAGTGTAATACCAATACTGAAAGGAAACAGTTTTATCTCACACATGCTCTTTTGGCAACTGTCTTCACAGTTCCCACAGGGTGGGAGCACACAGCACAGTATTAGACTACAGAGAAGAGGTTCAGCAGTGTGTCAGGTTAAGTAACTCATAAGATAAAACTGTCAGGAGCCTCAAGAACTGAATCTAGACTGTAGTTTAGCATCAAAGGCTGAAGCAGAGTTCTTGCATATAATTACACTGCTGAGTTTCTAGCATATGCCATTCCTCATTCTTAGTCTAATGACTTTTCAGCAGAACGCAAGCAGCTTCTGAAACACGTGTCATGATGCACAGATCTTCCTTGGGATGAAATAATCAGTTTTTTTAAACCAGGGAAGTATATTCATAGCCTATTTAAATCATGTTAGGAAATATCAATTTCAGATGTGATGCAAACATGGAAATTTAGAAAGAAAATAACTTTCTACTTTTGTTCTGTGGAATGAAAGAGTAATTTTGCTCTTGACATTTTCTCCAGTCACTCTCCTCTTTAGCCACTGTATCAGAACTATACAATGTTAACAGCACCTATTTGGTTTTAATTCCTTATTGTAGGCAGCTAGGAAATCTTGAGAGGGTCAGAATGTGCAACTAAAACCCACTATTGTTAATTTTAGGATTTATTCTTGTGTCCCGGTACCTCAGACTGCAGTCACTTCAACAAGTTGAAAAACACCTCTGAATGCTGTCCGGAGCTCTGTCTTGTAAACACTGTTTTCCTAACAATGCACATTTCTACGTGAAGAACAAGTAAATCCCTATGCTCACTATCAGAGAAGATATTCAGATACTACTTCCCTCTGTTTTCTTGGAGGGCAGATAAACACTGCACCACTGTCACAGACAAAGGTTAGGTCAGACCATGACCTTTCTTACACCAGGACTAAGAGTACTCATAGCATACAGCTCAGAAGAGGAATGTGAGGACCAGCTGTCTCTACAGTACAGCTGCACATGAGCTAAGTAATCAATTTTTGACAGGGATTCTGTACAGATGAGAAGTAGGTAGATTCCTCAACTCCCCATTTATAGACAGCTAGCCAACAGAGACAGTAAGGGCAGGCAGTGGCTGGGATCCCACATAACCTTTCCAAGGAGATGACACTTGTGGTGATCCCACAAGTTTCCTTAGTGTCATTTACTTGTCAGTCATTCCTGGCTTGTGTCCTCTTGTGTTTTTGTGTCAGGAGATCCTGATCCCTTGACAAATTTGATCCCTTGATATCACTGGGAGAGGTGCATAAGCCTTCTTGCAGGCTTGCATGCAGAACCAAGGAAGGGTTCTATTGTCCCATCACAGCTCTGTCAACTGTCATGATTTTATTCAAATTTCCTGACAAATAGTATTTCTCAAAGCTCCCAGTCCTGGAATGATAAAACCCAGTGAGATTCTCAGTTTCCATATTTTTTAATAGTGTAAATTTGTGATTACAAATAAAAGCTAAAAACTGTCATGAGTGTCACCTGACTCCTCATAAAACAGAAGGCAAAGAGAAAAAAGCTACTGTTTTTAATCTCATTACTTAGGAAGGTTTGACTCATGGCTGCTAAGTATAAAAGTTGGCAGAGAAAATGTAATACAATTAAATGCTTTATCAAAGAAGTTGTATATCCTGGCCCCAAAGTCTGATGTAGCTAAAAATTAATTAATATTGTGGACTGTCTTGGCAGAAACAACTCACTCAAGTCACAAAGTTCAACTAAGCCAGGAACTGGACTCTCTCTACAGCATCCCAAAGATACCATTGCCTCAGCACTGCCTGAAAATGACCAATAGACAGTGCTTTTCAAAAGCAAACCTACTAGACTGCTTTCATTGGCTCTGATTCTGTGAAAAATAAATCACTGAAGCTGATGAAAACCAAGCAATTGACAAGGTCAAGCCCTAAGAGGCAATTAGTCCCAGACATTTTTGCAACTGCTTGTCTAGTTCCTCAGCACTCCCCTGCTTCCAGCAACTGGGTAGCAACAACTTGCATAAAAATGTATTTAGGGAATTCATTAGTAAGAGTCCAAGTTAACTGTGGCATGAGTACAGCTCAATGTTAAGCGTCTAATTAAAAGATGCCAAATCGAACTAGGTCCTTGAAATTTCTTTAAATAATACAAATGTGTCTGGGGTATGTATTAAAGGCACAATGTTTTGGTTTTCTTGCTCTCCAGTCGTTATACAAACTGCCTCTTTTAAGGCCATTTAAATGACAATAGCTTGTTTTAGTAACACCACTAGAAAACACCTTTATCAAAGATGGAAACTGTTGCTTGTATATTTAGGAAAAAAGAGTTATTTAAGACACTGTAAGCCACAGTTCTATTATAAAACATTCCTAAACGGATTCATCTACAGGATACACCTGTCTAGGGGGAGGAAGGGGAGAAAGGGAAACACATAGTGTGCCTCAATTCATTTAACCTCTCAGTGAATACTTTAGAATTTCTAATGAGTGTCTACTTAACAAATCTCCTGTTTTAACAGACCATACTCAACCTTTCTAATAAAAGTGAAACTCTTGACAGATGCACATACTTTTCATGTTTCCAGAGTAGTGCCTCCTTAACGATGATAAGAAATCGATAAAATTTATCTTTCTTTTTACCAGTTGATAATCTGAAAAGTTTTGATTGAAACTCATACAGTCAGGTATTTGTAAAGAAATTAGTTTAACACATTTATGGCTGGAAGTGTTCAATCTTTCAGGTAAATTCAGAGGAAACTTAAACACCTTCCACAAAACCAGTGTGGGTAGAGTACTATCACATCCCTTTATGGGCAAGTAGTTAGTCTCCCAAAAGGACTACAAGAAAACTGAGAAAATCCAAAATTCACAGAAACGTAAAAAAACATGAAGGAGCTAAAGTGACACAGTGCTCTCTTGGGGACCAGCTAGCTAAACCATCCCTGACAGATGTTCATTGACAGACATGTATTTATTCATCCCTCCTTCCCTCACAGACTGGGGAGGGACAAAAGCTGTCGAACCCTGAATGGCAAAGCTCTGCAGAGAATGGCTTTGGTCACAAACACTTGTATGAGTGACAGATCAGCATGAGAGACAGATCAGCATGAGAGAGTGATGGCTTGCATCTCTCCAGCCATACATCAAGAAACCTTAAGCACAGCTGAACAAGTGCAGCAGGAGGTGACAGAAGCAACTTCCAGAGGAAGCTCTGGGGAGTTCACCTGCTGTCCCGAGTGTTGGGGATGTGAGCAAGGAAACTGCCCTGGGTTACTGACTGACTCCTCTGGTATTCAAGGAAGTGGGATTTTGATGCAACTCTGTTTATTTACAAGAACCTACAAGAATACCTGATTCCATCTCATTTGTTTTTTTTCTCCTAGCTGGACTAGTTGAAGTGCACAGCCTCTACAGCACGGCCAGGCTCACCTCTTGCAGAGGTGCCCTCCTGCATGGCACATGTTTTAATACATCGCTGACACCTATTGACATCTGTGTAAAGAGAGACCTGACAGACGGAGGAAATAAAGCTCACAGCCTTCATGTTCAGCTGTTAAATGGTCTGGATGAGATCAAGCACCCTAAATTCTGTTAGGTTCACTTGGGTGATGTGAAATGTCAGTGCTGTGCTGTGAACTCCTGACTCACAGTTAATGCAGTAAGGAGTAGTGAACATAAGCTGGCAAGAAAGTGTTCACCACAGGTTGGTGGATTTCCCACAGAATAACAGGCAGCAAAGGTATTTGGACTCAACCTGAGACACATCCTATTGTCATTTGACAGAATTATATCCTGAGAATATAAATTCACAAAGAAGTTACCATCCTGCCCAATTTCTTACCTGGTATCTTTGCTATGCAAGGTTAATTCCCGAATCTGTTTATTCTCAGCTTTCTTGAAGGGTTTCATTATTTCTTAAGGACATTTCATCTCCCTTCACAGACATCTCTTGGACATGCCATATCTGTCATGTTTCCCTGGGAATCATCTGCCACCTGAAGCCTGCCCAGATGGTCAGGACCTACCCTGCAGGGTTAAAAATGGCTTCATACAGGGAAACAAGCAGGACACAAATGATTCTGTATGAGAACAACTCAGGAACAACAATGCAACTTGTAAATAGAAAATTTGAAATTAATGTTAAAAAGGACATCCTCAGCATTGGAGGAGGGAAAAAGTACAGACAGAAGAGATCACGAAGGCTATTTTTGTGGAGACAAGTTATGAAGTACACCGTATGCTGCTATACTACTATACGTTCCTCTGATGCACTTGGCTGTGATTATAACTAGAGACAGTTTCACTACTACTAGTGAAATTGGTAACTCCTATGTGCCTTTAAGTAGTCTGCTTCCTTCATTAAGTACAACTAATAACTACAGAAAAAAAATCCAAACCCAGTAAAAACCAAGTAAACCAAACCCCAGAAATATCTGCAGAGAGCAACATTATTTATTGACATGCTGTGCATGCCTTCAACTGTAATTCAATTCTTTTAAAATAGACCAAACTGAGTGTCATGTCACCTCTTACAAGGGTGTTGACTGGAAAGCACACAGAACCACAAGCAGAGTGACAACACTGCCAGTGAAATTTATTCTTTGATTTTGTCATGCTAGGAACACTGGGGAAATGAAATCAGGGAAGAACTAAGCATTTTAAAATATTTTCTCAGAATAAGGGAGGATATATTAACATAAAGAAGTTTCATATACCTAAGAATTAACAAATACTCAAAGTCCAACATACTGCAAAAGGTAGGTTCTGTGGCATGGTTCTGCTTTAGCCAAGTGAATCTAAGATAAAGAATGCTAACTCTCCATTTCTGTATAGAAAGTCCTGTTACTTGCTATTATGTCAATGTGTCCAGTCAAAACAAACCTACTAAAAGTAACAAATGCAATGAGGCCTTTTTCTAATCTAGCAATCAGCATGTTATTGAAGCCAGAAGACGTAAGGCTCTGTGAGTATGATGAGCAGCCTCACTGATAAACACCATATCTGGATCCCATCACACAACATCCTGCTCTGGCCACTGCAAGTAAATGGTCCAGTAGATCCAGCCACCTGGCTTTCTTGAACAATAAAACCAATTAGCTGGAGCACATTTACATTTTGTTTGTGGCAATATGGCCTGAGATAGGGTTTCTCTCTCACCATGCAGATCCTAGTCCACTTAGGGTTAACATGAGTATTTTAAAAACCTAAAAAAAAGAGTCAAGATCCTTCAGTAAGAAAGCAAAACATAGAATATAAGATTGAAGTGATATGCTCTGTTGACATTGCTTGTTGTATGTTGCTTAGTCCTTAGCGGAACAACTATGGAGCAACTCAGAATAGAATTCATGGCAAACACCTCTAATGTTGAAATAACAGCAAATGGTAGTAAATGAACAAAATAAAATAAGCACATAAATGAGTAGATGCTGATTCTTTGCCATATCTCAGAGTTTAACTGAGGCCCGTGGGTGCAGCCACTGCCTCCAGATAAAGGGGACAAGCATATTCATGATATTTTTCCCAAGCCTTTTTTTATCTGCACTGAGAATGAGCCAACGCACTCTTCTCTATTTTCCAGTCTTGACATGATTTTGAAAGACTTGCTCAGCTGCATATTAGGCATAAGAAATAGGAAGAAGATATGTGTGACACACTTTTTAATGAAGAAATCAAAAAAGAAATGAAAACCCATTCAGAGAGAACTCATGCACATATATCACACGGGACCATAAGGGAAGGGAAACAATTTCCCAGCTCCCTCCTAAGCACGTTTTCACAGATTAGTAGAGAGCCTGTTTGCAAGAGTCCCATTCATTTCCCAAGAATCCCTCAGGAGAGAATGTATGAAAGGCAGATACACTCACTGGAAACAACATATGGGTAATAGATCTCTATGCATCATTAGAAAAAGAGAGTGTGAGTCAATACAACTAGTAATACAACTGTATCACATCCTCGCAGCTAGACAGATGGGCTCCTAGTAAGGAAATTAGAAGCAGTTGGAGTTGTCTCCCTGCACCATATTAATCCCCAAGCTGTATTTTGTCACAGAAGAAAGGTAGACTGAATGGCAGTACACATTATTCAATCCTGGAGCCTAGAGGACCCCAACAGGAGTCAGCAGCCTTTCATTTTCTCAAACACTCTGGGACACACTCGTTTCCTCACATACCACACTTTCTTGTGAGTTTCCGATGCCCAAGGATGGCAAACTGACCAAGACTCCAAAATGCAAGATCTGGCATAAAATTACTTTGAATGCTCAAGGCAGAGCCACAGCAGGAATGGGGCAGGAGAGGTGTCTGCCCTATGCACCTTCTAGTGTAGGGAGAAGGAGAGGACATGGGGCAGCAAGAGGAAGGAGGGGATACACATGTGGTACCTGTGAAGTCCTCCTAGTCCTTTTGCCTGCCCCCCCCCCAACACTCACACAAGGAGATGAAAGGGAACAAACACACTCACTGTATCACAGAATTACAGAATAATTTAGGTTGGAAAAGAACTTTAAGATCATGAAGTCCAACTTTATACTAAGACTGCCAAGCGCACCACTAAACCATGTCCCAAAGTGCCACATTTACATGTCTTCTAAATACCACCAGGTATTTCCTCAGGCAGCCTGTTCCAGTGCTTGACAACCCTTTTGGTGAAGAAATTGTTTTGTAATATCCAATCTAAACCTCTCCGGTGCAACTTGAGGACATTTGCTCTTAGCCTATTGCTTGTTATTTGGGAGAAGAGACCTACCCCCACCTGCTTACAACCTCCTTTCAGGCAGCTATAGAGAGTGATAAGGTCTCCCCTGAGCCTCCTCTTCTCCAGGCTGAACAGTCCCAGCTCCCTCAGCCACTCCTCATAAGTACACTTGTGCTCGTAAGACTTGTGCTCCAGACCCTTCACCAGCTCCGTTGCCCTTCTCTGGACGCACTCCAGCACCTCAATGTCTTTCCCATATTGAGGAGCCCAGAACTGGACACAGGATTCAAGATGCAGCCTCACCAGCGCCGAGTACAGGGGGACAATCACTTCCCTAGTCCCGCTGGCTATGCTATGGCTGATACAAACTCTATCCAGCTTGGGAATATCTCATAGTTGTCTGGGGTACATGACTTCCACAAGTTTTGAAAGAAGATGGTAGATTCAGCACACTTAAGACAAGCAGGTTGTGCAATAGAGCAAATGAGAAATTACATTCATTACTGAAAAAGACCATTGTCACCTAGAAATTACACATGTATGCAATTTAGAAATTAAATGCTAAAAAAAGCTGATGATCTTCAGCAGTATTTCCTGGTAAAGTTAATAAAAAGTTATTTATTTCCCTAAAGAGTCCTTTAAAAAGTCCCTACACCTCAATTTAGTTGTTAACGAAGTCTTGTAGGAGGGTTTCTCTTCTGCTTTCCTATGGAGATATCCTGGGCAGATAGCTCAGTAATCAGAGAGGAAAACTGGCCTCATATATGTTTCTGTTCTGTTAGTAGTAGTTCCTTATTGAAGTAAGGCAGTTTTTCACTCTGATGAACAACCATATCAGCACTTTGGCTCTCTTTATGAGTGTCTGCAGGACAGTTTTAGCAGTGCTATTAATTTCTCACATTTACCCATGGAGGAGGCTCGTGTCCACACCCAGAGAAGTGAGACTGTGATTGCTATAACTAGAGATGCTCAGGAGTCCCCTGCCTCCATTTTCACCAGAACACATTTGGCTTTTATGACTGAACATTGCAATGTTCAGCCACAGCAGTCATGAGGTCTTCTCTCTTCTGACAGCTGGATGCAGAGCCTTGACGAAAGGACCAAAACACCTTCTCTCTCTCCATGGAATGGACTTGTGTCTTCTGCAGGGAAAGTTGCTGGCAACCCTCTAGGCAGTGGGGTCAAAGCCTTGGACCCTCAGTTTGCCACATGCTGTCTGCTCAAGGTATGCAGCAGTTTCAGCCCCGGTCACCCATTCCTCTGGATGTATTTTTCTCACTTGAAATGTAAGTAAGGCGTAAAACACTACTCTATAAAAATGCAGATTTACATAAACGTCCTTATGAAGCACAGGGCAAAAGACTGAAGTAATATACAAATTCTTGAAATCTGAAACTGAAAATGTGCACAATTGCCTAAACATACATGAGGACACAAGTTGCAGAGATTCATCAGCAACACTAAAATGTAGGTGCTGGTATTATTTTTATATTGATACCATCTTTTAGTACAGAGCATCAAAGCTTTTTAAACACATTAATGAATCAAGCTTCCTAACACTCCTGAAATTTAAGCAATAATTTAAGTCAACATAGATAAAACAATAACAGATTCCATAGAAAAAATTAATGCTCATTTATTGTAGATACCTCTGAATGCTATCAAATTATAAAGAATAATTAATATTAATTACAGCATCAGAACTGATTAACTAACTGAATGCTTTCACTCCCAGGATTTTTCCAAAATGAAACCTTTCAAGTATTTCTTTTTCTACGAAAATTTCTTCCCAGATCTAGCTTTATTTTAGGGTGAATTCCAATTTGTTTTCTGATCCCATTTCTATCTTTTTTTGTGGTGACTTGTTTAGTATACATGGGCAGAGAACATCCATGTTGGAGGTAGCCTCCTGATTTCTGTTTTTCCAGTTCTATGCTCTGATACCTTTCTTTCTTATATAAGTATTTTCTAAGACTCTAAAATCACAGATGGAAACTTCCTGTTTCTAATTCAGATTTAATTACCTCTCATTCAACCTGCATCTTTAAGTAGACCAGCCTGCTCTCTGGGATATTAAAGTAAAAAAAGTTTCTCCTGCAAAATCAAGGACTATATCTTCAATAGTTGCATTGTTTTTTTCTTTACCAGGCTCTGTGGATTTGTACATTTAGAGATGTAGAAGAAAGCAAGTTCCCTGTGATGACAATACTGAGAAAGAAAGAGACAAAACAGCTTTATTTGTGGATAAAACCTAAGGGCATTCAAAGAAGACCTCTGAAACGTGAAGCTGCCACTTATATACATAAGCTGCAGAAATTAATATTAACTGGGACTCAACAACACTACTGCCACCAGAGGGCTAAAGTGTTACTATTCAAAGAGAAGATATAAGTTGAGAGAACTCAGACATCAGCTGGGACTGGACCACGGTCTCCAGCATCTAAAGATATGTTTGTGTAAATACTGGCTAAGTGGTATCCACATAAGTCTGCATTAATTGTTCTAAAGACAGAATTATTTTATACTCAGCATCCTGCTGATTGATGAGGAGAGAAATAAGCCATGCAACAAACCCCTGAACAATGTCATATCTAAAAATAGCCAGCAGTTCAGACCAGTGCAGTAACAGCACTGTAATATTGGTACTAATTACAGGCCAACAGATTGCAGACCAATTGCAGACCTTGGAGCTAAGAGCAGATTT
This sequence comes from Corapipo altera, assembly GCF_003945725.1. Lineage (NCBI taxonomy): Eukaryota > Metazoa > Chordata > Aves > Passeriformes > Pipridae > Corapipo > Corapipo altera. The sequence goes on along the minus strand of NW_020884873.1, from coordinate 22,355,894 downwards.
CTGAAATGAGCCAGAACAAGATGTACTCGGAAAAATAAAACACTTTTAGATACTATAATGAAGATAGCTGCATCAGATCAGTCTCATACTGAGATGCACGAAGAACCTCTTAAACCATTAGTAAAGCTGCAGTATCTCATTATTTTTAATAGCGCTTGATATGAAGACCCCTGCCAAAGTACTTATAAATAAACCTACTCAGTAATCTCCAGAGTCCAACACTGGGTTCCACAATTCTAGACCTTCATTAAAAGGATCAGGCAGGCTAAAACAAAAGGCACAGTTAACAGCTCACACTACACATTCTTTCCCAGATTCATCTGCCACATCTAGGACCAGATTCCCAGAGCTGCTCATTAACTACCAACAGAGTTTCAGCAAGCACAGGTCAGAGGGACCGCTGTGATTCCAACAAAGCCACATCACCATGCACTGAATCATGGCAACACAGCATGCACAGAGAAAAGGCTTAGAAGCATCTATTATCACTCTTTGTACAGGAGATAAGGGGAGGAGAGCTGGGAGTACCATGGGCAGTCAGGGACCCTGCAATGGAGGAATGGGAATGAAAAGGAAGGCTTGACCAAGGTCAATCAAAGAGGGGAGAGAATGGTAACGCGCATTTGCCAGGAGATGAGAGAAAGAGAGTGTACCTGAAACACAAGAGAACTGTCAGCCCTCTCAAAGGAGGAGGAAGAGGAAAATCAAAGGCTGGGTAAGAAGGAAGCAAGAAATCACATCCTGAAACAAGGAAGCTTCTACAGTGCCCCACTGCTCTCCTGCCCTGTTAATAAAAAGGCAGTGCAGGGCACACCAGCCAGTCACATTAACCATTTGTGCTGAAGCTGGCACAGCTTCACCATGCTGGGGAGAGCATACATACACTGGCTTCCCAGGAATCCCCCTGGAAGAACCATGTCTTAGAATGCACTTGTCTTCTGGCTGCCCACACTTCTCACTGCCATCCTCACTCTCAGGAGCAGCAAGATAAAGCCTGTGTTGGAAAGCCACATGCTTTTGCCTAGGTGAGCAGGACCTGCCATGCTCTGCCATGCTTCCTAGAACTGAAAAATATGTCCTGAATTTCTCCTTACCCTTGCACGGAACTTGGTCAGAGCATACCACAAAAGCAGTACTTTTGATGGATGCTGAAGGATACAGAAAAAAAGGACAACGGTTAAAAAAACTATCGCATCATTCATCTGAATGAAGAAAATGGCAACTGCCATTGCTATCCATCTAACATTCCAACTGTGTTTTTCTTATTTTATAATGTCACTTCCAAATCCCTGTACCCTGCATTTCTGCAAAGGCATTACTGTGGAATTATAGAATCCCACAGTTCTCAAGCTTTTCTAAAGTTATTGTAAATGCATTAGAAAATTACAGGCTACAATTTTAGAGGAGCGAAAATGAGACACAGAAATAACAGTGTCATAATATCCATCGATTTTGGTTTCATTTTGCACAGAACTTTGCACTTTTATAGCACTTAGTACATTCAAAGTACACCTTTAATTGATATGTTTTCCAGTTGGAAAACATTCAATCCTTCTACACAAATTTCTAAGGAGACAAAAAGTTCTCTGAAGAGCGGGAGTAGTCTGGCTTCCTGAACTGCCATGTCTTATATTTGGGAAGTCCTGGTGCTTGCGAGCTGTTACTTAAGTTGTTCCAAGCTTTTCCCAGAATTAAGACTTTCATCCCTCTGCCTCTTGCATTCAAAGCTGGTGGTCTAGAGCTAACTGCCTGCACAAAAAAAAAGGAAATGTCTTTGTCCTCCCCCTTCCAGGCTGGGCACACCAGCACACCGAGCAAATCTCTCGGGAGCAAAGCATCTTGTGCCTAGCTGCCCTCAGAGGAATAAAAACTTACCAGCACTACATGGGGACTTTCTTAAGACATAGGCTAGCAAAGGATAAGGGGTGAAACAGATATTTGTGTTTCTGGATTCATCTTTTGGAGCAGAGGGGAGTCTGAAGGCATATCTGGGAGGCAAATCCCTTCCCCAAGCCTGTTAGGAAGTAAAACAGTCACAGTTGCATGCTACATCCTTCTTTCCTTTCAAGAACAAAAAACATTTTTATTGTGTATTACAAAAAGGTTTTGCTCTTTTTCATCAAAGGAGACCAGGTCCTGGCAGCCCACCAACCTGTCAAAGTCCAGCAAACAGAGAAGACCAAACTATTTTCCTTAATCTTGCCCTCAGAATGGATTAATCCTTTTCTTCCCCTCAAATTCTAGACAAAACATTCAGCACAAGCCAGATATTCAGAATTATCATCTTCACTCAGACACTTAAAGGTTTGCAGAGTTACTACCAGGGGAATGTAATCCTTCCAACACACTATTCCAGCTCTCATAACTTTATAATGAATTCCACAATGATGATAAAGGGCCCAGTGTCTGTATCAGTGTCATCAGATGAACATATCACCTGCCAGCAGGAAAAATAACAATGTCAAACTTCAAAGATTTTAGCTCTCCTACAGAAAATGTGAAATGAGATCTCAGTGCATCTGAAGGCTCAAGAATCATAAGATAAATGAAGAAAGCAGTTTTTTCAATCAGTCTCAGTTTTTAAGCACTTGGCATCAGCAATTCTGCTATTTGCTCCAAAATACCATTTCTACAGAATCTAACTACACTGGCACTTTCAAAAAATAAAAAGGAAATAGAGTACAGTTAGAGCTAGCAATAAATATGAAAAACTAGTTGAACAATGAATAAATGCTAATTTTATCTCCCTTGCTTTGCCCACAAAAATTTCAAAGATGCCTAGTGGTCCTTTCTGTATGATATTTAATAGGCCTTTTTCCACCACATGACCTTAAAACAGCACATTTGAATTCTGCCCATGGAAAATTTTTGTCGCCTCGTTGAACATATATTGAAAACAAAACCAGAAGTTACCAGTGGAAGTCACACTTCGATTAAACACATTTTTTGTTACAAAGTAGAATATTTGCACCTTGTAAATGAAGCCAGAGTCATCTTCCTTTTGAGCAATGTCCTGCAAACATTCTTGCACCTACTCTTTGTTTGCTCTAATTTAGTGTGGCAATTCTCATAAGCAGTAGTTACTTACATGTTTTTGTCTACTTCAGTTCATTTTGAAATCAAAATATATTTGAAAAACACATCAAAATGTCAAAACCTCTCACAGAGTAAGAGGACCTTTTGGTGCTGAGGGCTACATGGTACTGAGCTACTCTCTGCCTTCCAAGATCAGTAACAAAACTCACTACAACTACATTGCAGAGTTTTGCAAACTAAGAACCTTGTTTGGCCTTACGTCATTACAATGCTTCACACGTTGATATCACAGATGATTAAATACTGCCCAAACTGCTCCAAGTCTGCAAACTTCCCAAAACAAAATAAGCTTGATCTGTGGAAGTCTGGCTTAACTGGAGTTCAAGAGAGATTTGTGGAATATGCTAAAACAGGTTTTGGTCCAATGAAATTTTGGATCTCCTTGATTCTAAGAATTGTTTTTGTTTTATCTCAACATGAATTATTAAATTATAATTTCTTTTTTTCAGTGTGGTTTGAGAAGTCTCACTGATGGCACCCAAGAACAGGAAAGCTACAAATGTTATGACATTGCTGAAATGAAAGGAAAAAAATGAATGTTGTGATCTTTTTCTTGTATGCCAAGACCAGTGTTGGAGGAGAATGTGATCTTCCTTCAGCTACAGTCAGGACTTGGGCCATAGCCTGCCCTCACATGACATCCAGAACTGTCTGCAGAAATCATCTCTCAGAACATCTGGGGGCTCACAGCTGTTAAGAGTAAGAAATGTGATTTATAGAATATGATCAGTACAAGGCACAATTTGATCTCTTTTCGTTTTACTTCATATCTCCTAGTAGGAAAAAAAATATCCTATGCTATCCCGTTTACTGGAGGGGAGTCAGGTTACACTAATAGCAGAGACTAATCCATCAAATCAGCTTTCACTTACTTCAATTAATAAATGTAAAGAGATACCAACCTGGGACCAGTATGGGAGATAAAAACTGAATTGAAAAACATTACAGAGAACAGGGGCATTTCTCTATCAAAGGAGGATTTATTTAGAAAATTTCCAAGCTGCTCAAAATCGCTTGTGTAGCAAGAAATTAGTATAACAAGATCCACACACAGTCTCAGCAATCCAGTCAATATCACCGCCCCTTTTATTCACGATGAAAACTCTTAAGAAGTGCATCACTGAAGGGTTGACAGGTCTTACATCACCATGAGAGGACACTGGTGTATATTCAGTGTCATTTTGCAAAGATGAAGCAAATTTTTTCTAATCAGTAAAGTGCAGAAGTGTTCTAAATTCCCTGAAAGAATATCTGTGGGAGGAAACCACATCCTTGCCCAGTCCCTAAAAGTGGTCAAGGCCTGACTGGATAGGGCTTTGAGCAACCTGGTCTAGTGGAAGGTTCCCTGCCCATGGAAAGGAGGTTGAAACTAGTTGATCATTATGGTCCTTTCCAACCCAAACCACTCCATGATTCTATGAAACATTACAAGATGGTGAGAAATTAGTATTTCCATGGCTCTTTAAAAACTGGGAGAGAGTCAACTTGCCCCAGGCATCACTCCATCACCAGAGATGTGTGTTAGAGTAAGGAAGAGAATTTCCATTTTCAGACTAGTATCATGCCTCTCTTTAACCCTAAAACTAACTTCTCAGTGCTCTGGAGCATGCCCCCGGCACATGCAAGGTGGTCTCATGTGACCAAGGCAGGGAGTACCAATACACCCCATTTATGCCCTGGCAGGCTGCTGGGAGGGCAGTTCTGTGGCTGCAGGAACTGGCAACTCAAAGCTAAGCTTTGACATGCCACCCTCCCTTTGCCTCCTGCCTCTCCTATCTTGTAGAGACATGGGCTATGAGCAGCATGGACAATCCCTCATTATCTTGCTTGGAGGAGCAGAGAGAATCCTAAAACAAGGTATTAAGCGTGAAAGTCCAACTTATTTCTCTAATTTCTTTTTTTTTTATTTATTTATTATGATGATCAATGACTTCAAGTCTTCATCTCAGGACAAAGACACAGAGAAAGAAGCCTGGTTCAGTCTCCTTAATGGAAATGCAGAGCTGAACAAAATGTTTGTCAATTAGCAAATCCCCCAGTAAAGGGTCTGACTTTCAAAGTAATGGGACAATTACTGTTGGATATTAATATTTACTATAAACACAGTGGCATTTTCAGTCTAGGGCAACACTCCGCTGTGCCTGGCACAATACCAACATTTAACATAATACATAATCCAGTGTCTCTCTTTGCAGAGCCGTGGCCTTACGCCTGATCCTTCTGATGCTCTTTAAAACATGCAAGTAAAAGTTACATTTATATTACAATCAGCAATGGTAACAGCAGCAGTTATTCCTGCTGTCAGAAGGAATGCAGGTCATTTAGTTTGGGAGTGCCATTCCTTCTTCTCCCTTCAGTGCCGCTAGGAGTTCACTCTTCCCAGAAGGTGGGAATATAGGAGAACATCACAGCTGGTGCACAGGTTTTCACTTCTAGCAAATACTGCTGGAAAGCCAAAGGAGAACTCACCCTCTCTCTTATGTCCAAGGCAACTGCTTTTTTTTTTTTGACCTATGCCAGCCTGAAAAAGAAAAGGGGATAATGCCTAGAAACAAACTCCACACAGAAGGAACAGTATCATCTCCTCAAAGGTCAGCTCAGGTTTTTCAAAGGAGATGTAGTACAATCTGCCAGCACAGGATGTAAGTAAGAGTGAGGGTTCCAACTGAGAGAAGAAGCATGGACACTGAGCCTTGGAGAAGAAAGCTCGACTGAAATGTGGGATGCTTTCCTTAGGCAGCTGATGGAGGCTTCATTGCTTAAGTGATGTGAAAAGAATCACAAATACCATAGGAAAATTCACAGTGGATTCACAGTGATGAAGAACATGATCCAGCAGGCTTTCCCTATCTCTTAATATGTGTCCCCTGAAGATAAACACTTAACTTTTAAAATATTAGTGTGTTCTAAAGCCTCCTGAGGTCTCTAGAAAGACAATATTCAACTAGGCTTCAAATGAGGTCATAAATTTGAGGGAAGGGCCATGTGTTTGTTCCTTTTTTTAGACAACAAAAAACTAAGAATAGATTTTGCCAATAGATTTCATAGATCTGTTGTGAACATTTATACATTTTACCTTTAATCCCAGCATATTCCAATGAGCCAGGCACTAGAAAGCTTTTGCTTTTTTTGCCCTGAAGCTTTTTGCACAGGTTTGGCAACATCAACTAATGTATCAGTTGCAGCAAGATTAGTGTCCTTATTTTTAACTATAGCAAAACTAAAACATTCAGTAACTTTGCATCAAGATACCTAAATTCTATCTGTTTATAAAGGCAAAAGGACCGTGAAACAGAATCCAAACTAGAAAAGATATAAAAAAGAAAGTAACGAAAACATCTTAACCTTAAACTTCAAATTTTGAAAAAATATTATTTTTTTCTCAGACCAGGTATGCTATTATTTTCCATTTCAAGTACTCGTGCACAACTTTTAGCTTAGCTGTGTATGAAAGCAAGGCTGTGAGGCAGAGATTTGTTTTTGGAGTTAATGAAATCCAGCTCAGGCTGCTACACAGAGACACACCTATCTCTGAAAGCAATAGTCATAAAGTTGAGAAAAAATGGGAAATAAATCACTTTATATAATTTGTTATTTAATAGTAAAAGACCCAATCAAATTTCTTCAAGGTTTTGAGTACCTTCATGGGCTACCATGGAAAAAACCTGAACAAACTAAACAAAAACCCCAAAACCCAAGACTGCTCCAGAAACAGGAGATTTTGAATTAAGTCTGAACAGTTTCACAGCATATGTCATATTGATAAATTATAAATGCATACAGTTACCACTACTTTCTAGAATTTGTTCATCTAGAAGACACAAAAGGGTCAAAGAGCTATGAGGACGAATGGTCTGGAAGGATCAGAAGCGACCATATTTTTTGTTTCCATTCTTCCCACTAATAAAAACTGCAGAGATAAAATTTTACCAGGGACAATGAATGCAAAAATCTCTATTATTAGCAACATCAACTAAACTCTGCTCCTCCAAAAGGCTAATGCCATTCCTCTTACAAACTTCTCTCTTTCTGCCTCCTATTTAGCAAGCACCACAATCAGTTGGCCAACTCCTGTCAACTACAGTCAACAACAGTCCTGAGCTGTAAAAAACACTGCAGTGTTTTTTACAGCTCAGGACTGTTGTAAATTCATAAGGCCTAAGTGGCCGACACCATTAGGTTTTTAAGTTTCCAGAAGACAGTTACACATGAAAGTGACTATCAGAGGTAGAAACTTTATCATTTCAGTCTTATCTACTTTTTCCTGTCCTAACAGAAAAAAAGAACATACTTCCCCAGTACTGCCTGATCATCTCATCCAATTTTCAGGCAGACACACCAGCTAGGATATAGTCATGTGGAGGCATTTCCCTACACACACTCCAAGCAGCCAACAACGAAAGCAGTAAGAAACTGCTGCATTGAAAGTCCTATTTAAGCATTTACATTTATCTGCTAGTGGATTCCTTTCTTTTTCTCACGTATTTTCTGACAAGGCTAAAAATAGTTTAGCAGTGAAAGCCATTAATAATGGAGTGAACTGTGTTGTGGGATTCGGTGTCACCTTAACTGCTTAAAGACGTAACACCACAACAAGGGTGTGGTTGAACTCAAAATAGCACCTAACTAACATGATGGGGGCAAAATAAGGGTTTGTGTTAAACTCAGTGCTGAGTCAATGTTAGGTCAGAGGAAGCCAAAAGCAACTGCTTGTTGATATTTGCAATGACGATGATATTACAATGCATTACTTTTAAGAAGTTCAAAACCAAAACAAGTCAGGCTAGTTTCTCTCCAAGCATTTAACAGCCTCCCTTTACCTATATGTTTTTAACACACGGGCTGCATTATCAACTATTATGGTTAATAATCCCTTTTTGTGGATTTGAGATGCTATTTCTTAAATCTCCTACTAAGAAAACAAATGGATGACCTAAAAAGAACCTTGGGACCTTGCAGCATTCCTTCTTGCAAGGTAGGTGTAGGAGAGCCCTAGGACAATGGTGGATAAAGACCCTTGCTACAGGTGCGGTGCACTATCTCTACTCTTAGAATCATAGAATCATTTTGGTTGGAAAAGACCTCCACGACCACCATGTCCAACCATTACCCTGGCACTGCCAAGTCCACCACTGAACCATGTCCCTAAGTACCACATCTACACATTTTTTTAAAATATCTCCAGGGATGGTGAGTCAACCACTCCCTGGGCAGCCTGTCCCAGTGCTTGGCAAACCCTGGTGCAACTTGAGGCCATTTCCTCTTGTCCTGAGATCCTTACACAGACAGGGAACTACATATACATCAGTGGACTAAACATGGAAGACAAGCCCAAGTCTCATTGTTTTGTCAGCCCACAGGCACAAATGCACACACATGGAGAAAACTACTAAACCAGACCATACAGCCATCTTCTGGAACTGACTTTCCTGGTTATTGCCATCCGATGCACTGAATAAGAATGAAAGTTGACTGAACAGGGGCTGGCCTAAGACACTGAAGCCCATGCATTTAATCCCCGAGTGGCTATCTTTAAAACAAGGGCATGGTGATATATGGTTTTGTGGAAACTGAGCTTTCTGCAGTCTTCCAGCAGGATCACCTGGTCTTGTACAGCATCATAAGAGAGCTGCATTTGAAGAAATAAAACTGTAGGAAAAATTCCGAAGTACCACCACAACGTGCTCAACAAACACATCAGTCATTATATACCTCAGTTTGTCAAAGAAGATAAATGAACCAATAAAGATAAGTTTGTCCTAGGAAGTGTCTTTAGGCCTTTCTACCTGTGGTGCTTCCAAGTACAGCATAGCACTCCATTGCATGGACAGCTCCTGCCAGATGCCAAGCTGTACAGACACTGCACAGCGTCCATACAGTCCCAGACTGTCAGGGGTAACATCTACTATTTTGCTAATGTACTTACATAGACTATTTACAGCAATATCTAACTAGGGGGAAATGTTCCCTGGGGCTCCCATGAGAGGACACAGTCTTGCAAGTTAAAGCATTAGCAGGAGGCCTTCTTTTGTAGTATCCTGAGGTTTTCACTGACAGGTTGTTGCTTGGTGCTTAAGCCTGATGCTTAGATATTGATAATGAGAAAGATTTCTCACAGTCACAGGAGAAAACCAGTGATACAAATCACCTTTACCTCATAATTTAAACTATCTTCTGTATGTTTATCTACACAATTTAGAGGCTAAAAACCATCTTCTTTTAAATGGACTGTAAATTGTCTTATTTACACCACTGAGTGGTGGCTTTTCTATGTGTAAAATCCTTTGATTGTCATTGGCTATTAGATGACTGACCTGGGCTTTCCCCAGCAAGATTCAGCTACCTGTAGTTAGGTAAGGAGTACTTTGAGCCAGGCAGTCAGTGCCAAAATACACCACAACAGAGTGGTGGGCTACCCAACTCCCAACATTGTGCTGCTTTGCATATTAAAAAAATAAAGAAAATACATATGTTTAAATTGATTTTGCTTCTCTGATTGTTTTCTACTTTTGGTATTCTTTCCCAATTCTTACTCACAAAACGTCAGCTGTTTTCTGTCCTCTGTATGCATATGCTGCTCATATAAAGTATTGCTATTCCCAATTAGGTTTGCTTTATAAAACCCAGCCTTGCCCTACCCACAAAATATATTTTCTATGGATGACTACACAGTCAGAGGATAATTATGTGAAATAAAACTTGTTACACTTTCAGCTCATGTCTTCTGTCCTGCATAAGAACTTCAGCATTGAAATCCCAGGTTATTGAATTGTCAACTGCTATTCAGAATCTTAAAGTCATTAAATCCAGAAATAAGTTCTTATTTTGAAGAAATCTCAAATTGTCTTCTCTTATAGACAATACATACTTATGATATGGAGTATCCTGGCTATTGTATCAGAAAAGAAAACCATATTACTTTTGGAAGGTGACAACACTCTGTGATTTTAATTTGCTTTAAAAATTAGTACTAGATAAAACAGGCTAGGACCATTGATAAATTTATACCAGTCATTTATATCACTGTGTTCTGTATGTGGGCATTCAAGTCAGCAGCAGTGAAAGTGGTCTCCTGGCCAATTTTTCGTAAGCATAAACTGAGTCATAAACTGAGTCAATTGCTCACTTGACCAATGAATGCTCAGAACTAGCGCTTATAAAACAAGAGATGAGTGAGGAACATGACAAATATATTTGGAACACTGCAAATGCACGTCTTTCTCTGTTTTTCCAAAATGAAGGGTAATTGTAAGTTACATAGAATCACAGAATATCCAGTTGGAAGGGACTCAAAAGGGTCGTCGAGTCCAGCTCCCTGCTCCTTGTATGACTACTTAACAGTAACTATATGACTACAACAGTGTTTACACTAACTGCTGCAAACAAGGACTATAGAAATGCTGATTGACATATTTTCTGATTTTGCATGAACTTCAAAAGTAAAACAACTCCAATAAACACTTGTATTATCACATACAGCTTGTGTCATCTAATTAATCACTGATAGTTATTACTACCAAACTCTTGACATTCAGGATACAAACACAATCCATCCTACGTTAACAGTCACCTCTGCAGGCTGACTACTTGTTTTAGCACATACATAGTACAGCTTGCTGTTGTGAAGGCGAAGAATCAGGCCTCTGTAAGAGGGCAGAAGACATAATTTGAACTACAGTGTTTGAGCATCTGGAGAACATCTTTACTCCTATGCTGCAACCACAGCCAATCACCTCGACCTGGCTGGAAAAGCAAATGACAGCAATATCTAAATACACTTAAATTGTACTCAGGAAGCCAACAATGTTCTCTAAGCAACCCAGAAGGATAATATTCACTCAACAAGGTGAGAAGGGTTAAATAGGTACCATTAACTTGGAGAGGTAGATGGTTTCTGCCTTGATGTAGCAGCTGTAGGAGTTATCCCCTGGAGAGAAATGAAAGTGTGAGCTAAGCAGCAAGGACCTCAACAGCACTGAAGTCAGACTAGAAGACTGTTTCTGTAAGTGCAACCTGGCAGTTGTCTGTCTGCTAAAGATAGCCTGAGAGTCTTCCTCAAAACTAGACGACGACTCCTCTTGCATGAATGCAAACTCTCTTGCACTGCAGGAAAATGTCCTGCCCAGTGCCAAGCCCAGACGGCAGGTCTGCCAGAGATCAGCCTACTCTCCCCATCTGTCTAGGATGGACAGAAGGTGCAGGAGGGCATAGAGTGCTTATGGTTTTCCTGAATGTTGCTCTTTCTGAGCAAAGACAAGTGGGCAATGTTTCCCAGCTGAATTTTGATGGCTGAACATCAGTGAAAAGGCTGGAGACCCTGCAGGAATACACAGGACCAGAAACTGCAAGGAGAACCTAGGTTTGCTCTTTATCCAGCTAGGTACTTTTTCTTTATAAACTTCATAAAAAATCCTATAAAAAGGTGCAAAGATTACTAAGGCCAATGAAAGAAAAATAAAGCCTTTGTTCCTTCTCCCTACACAGTCACACACAATCAAAGTTCAACAGACATGAGTGCTTACAGATTGCAGATGCCTCAAGCTCTCCTATGTCTTGTTCTCAGGCTAGTATACATATGAGCAAAAGAATAAACCAAATAATTTTATTAATGCGCTTTTTGATCAAACAAAAGAGTAAAGCAATCTTCATTGCTTCTGCACTGCAGAGTAAGCTTTTCTGAAGGAGTACAACCACCAGCTCGTCTTTTTTTCATTTTTATAGTGCTAGTTTTTCCAAAATATTCTATACCTTTTATTCACAGCCAGTTCATTTCTGCTCCAAGAGGTGCTACAGGTTACATTAGCTGAACCATGAGTATACAGCACTTATCCACTGCACTGAGTACAAGGCTCATGCTGCCTCCTACACCACATCCCTTTTCAGTCAGGCCTGGGTTGTACTTCACACAGACATCGCTCTGCCATGTTAGGCACTCATACTGTACACAGCTTATTGATGAGATATATGGTCTCCTGAAGCCACCAAATCCAACACAAGAGGACATGAAGCAGGAAAAGGTCTGCAGTTCTTTATTCTTGCTGAGGATATTTCAAATGGACACTGTTTCCTCTCCTCGGTCCCACTACACAGCCCACAGATATAGATTAGGGCTGTGACTGTTCCCTGTTCTCATGACAAGTGGCCCTTTGCATCACCCAACAGTGGCGTCTCTCAACTGCGAAAAAACGATGCTGCACTTGAACATGAGGTTTTTGACAGCTGCTAGTACTTCCCATGCTCTCATGTTTAGCTGTCCTCTATTCACTGGAGCCTGCAAAGAGGCTTTCTAATGGGTATGAGTTTGTCCCCACTTGCCTCCTTCTTCCTCATACCATGATCCTGGTAGTTTCAGAGCAGTCTGCTGTGGAAACCACACATCAGGAGGAGATGCAGGAGGGAATCCTGTTTCCCTCCAGCACCACCTCTGCTCCCACAAAAGCAGGCACACAGGCTGGGAAGGGAGATGTCCAGGCTGTCCTCCAGAGAGTGAAGTTTCTTTTGTGGTCACGCTGAAGGGAATTAAATCCCCTGTCCCTCCTGAGGTTACTGGGAGTTCTTACTCTTGATTTTCAGCATTTGGATCTTACCCTGTTTAGGGAGGGTCAGCTAGCTATTAGATAATCACCTCCTTTTTCAACATGAAATGGAAAACCTGGAGCACACATAAAAAAGGCTTTTTTTTTTTAAATACTAACGCTCAAAAGGAATTAGATAACAGCTATAATGACCCCACCTACTCCCAATCCTTTCTCTGCCAGAATGTTTTGTGTAATAAATCATGCGAGTGCTACATTATTCCAAAGCTAAAAATGGAGCAGAGTCAGGAGGCAGCACAGAGCTCTGAATACAGAATGCAGAGTCGTATTTGATAACATCTGCACTCAGTCTGATTTTAAGCTTCCTTGGGTTAGGATAATGAACTCAAATAAGAGGGGAAAGGTTCATGGGATGATTACAGCACAGGCTGGCTTTTAAGCCATCTTCCTTTCAACTTCACTTTCACCACATTTTGATTTAGATAGAGTTAGCTCCTGGAAGGAGTTCTGCTTAACAGAACACACCAAAGGCATCCCTTACAGTTGCCCAAATCCAAGACAGTTGTTGAAGCCTGGTGAGAGTGCAGCTGAATGGAAGGATCCAATATCATTTTTCCTTAAATCAGAGGAGTGAGATCACATGTTTCCTCCAGGCCTGGAGAGAGAGAGAGCTTCTGAAAAAACAGTCCTGCTAGCTGTACTGGAGCTAAAATACTGATTTAGAATTTCAAATGAGTAGCAAGCACTGATCACAGCAACGGACTTGATAAGGCAGCTCATTCTGCTAAAAGCAGACACATTATTCCAGTTGTGTCCCAAAGCTTATTCCTAAGCACCTTCACTCTAAGTGATGGCTATCCACACTAAGTAACCTGGCTAAATGTGACACCCACTGGCCGCTGCCATGCTAATCTAATGCGTCATCTGAACTTCTGCTAGGTAAATGGTGGAATGACACTATCCCAAAGGCTCATTCATAACAAGAGGTTTTTTAACATCTGGTAGGGACAAGTCTGGATAATGGTCATGAGCAAAAAATTGTAGTCTTTAGGCTTTAAGAATAGTTTTAGTTAAAATGTCTTAACTTTTTAGAGGCCTAAAAATAGACCTTGAAAGCTACCACTCGTTTAGATTGGATAGAACAGTATGTTTCAGCTGCTGATACTGAAAAAGCTTTTGGGACAGATTCATACCAGAGAACCAAAAATAATAAAACAAATGAGATTTTTTTCTTCAAGCAGTCCTACTATCTAGGAACTGAACTTCAGTGAGAGCTGAAATTCACAGTAAGCTAATGAAAATACAGCTGCAGGCTGCTAGTCCAGGGAGTTTCAACACCTACAGCTGCTGGAAAACACATGGACCAGCTCACAGAGTTCTGGCACACTTTACTGCTGCACATTTACCATGTCAATAACCCTGCGTGATGCAAAATATCTTAAGGGTTCTTTCCATATACAGATGGTGTTATTTTTTCGAGGCCAGTCTGCTAGATGTCTGATCTGAAGATAGCCTGGCATGCTACTTAGATCTTCCCCTCAGATGTCTCCACATTTTGTTCTGTGACTGATTCACTGGAACAAGAAACGATGAAAAGCAAAACTCTAAATCACTACTTGCAGATGTGCACAAACTGCAATTACGCTGAGAAATCAAATGGAGCTATCTCATTAAGAACTGATGAAATATGTGAGCATCTCTTCTAAAAAAAAGAAGAGTGAAAAGAACAGTTAATGACTGACATGATTTGAATTAATAAATATTAAGGACAGCAAGACTATTAAACTCATCAGCCAGTCTGAATTGCAAAATACCAGTCAAAGAAAACCTCAGGACTTATTCTGTTTCCACCAAATTATTTTTAAGTCTACACACAGGCATTCATTAAGCACATTCATTTAGTCCTTTCATCATCCTGCACTATTCCAGCTTTATTATTTATTACAGATACAGCATAGGAAGATGAATTTGTTGTGCACTTCCCTGCATGTTTTATAACCAGTAGATTTATGAATTACCTGATTTGTTTTCTGTGGGCACTGCTTGGTATTCTGACCACAAACGTGCATCAAACCTACTGAGGAAAATTTGAGGGACAACTAAAACATACCAGTAGCGCTTAGCTCACTCGTACTTGCAATCTGTTTTACATTTAATTAAATTTCCCTTTTTAGACATAATTTCAGCTGTGTTTCCAGTAAATACATTCTCTGCACTGCTTTTGCCAGGTATCTCAATCAGATTTTATCTACAGTGATATGAGTTAAGTGTAGCATTTATTCTCCAGCTAGGGACCATCACACTACCTACTTCAGTGCAAAGCATATTAACATTGTAGGGCTCTCTCTCAGTTAAACACTTAACACAGCTGCCAGTTAATACTAAAACATGGACCATCAGTGATAGCATCACAGTCTTCTTCAATTTGTTTATATAGAAATTACAATTGCATGTCCAGCTCTTGCCAGTAATTTGAAAAAAACCCACCCAAACTTAAAAACGATTTTTAACTTCTGACATGCAATAATGTTGCCATACATCTAGCAAACCAGAATTATTAAATCAATTGTCCTCCTTCAGTCTTTAATCAGGCCAGGAGTATTTCCTCAGTTTTAGTTTGAGTTCTGGTGCAGGAAGAACATCAAAGCCTATAATAGGGATCTCTGCTAGGAGGGAGGACTGCTCCTAATTTTTTTCCTATCAGGAAGTGTAGGGTTTTTAATGCATGGGGTGGTTAGGGGGATGAGGTGGTGGGTGGTATTGGTGTGTGTGTGTTGGATCATGAACTCAGTCATGTAAGTAAAATCCAAAGACAACAGAAAGATTAAGCACCATCTCCCATTAGGGCATATTTTGCAAAGTGTCTTCTACTGAAGATGTATTTTCATAAAATATGACTTACCTGCATGCTATGGATATCTGGGCTCTTATTCTAAAAATAATTGAACAGTTTCTCTTCAGTTCAGGAAATTTAATTTTATTAAGTGACTGCAAAGCAATGTGCAACATTCATAAACAAGTCATGAAGACTGTAGGCTAATACTGGCACAGTCAACTTACACAATAAAAGGAGAGATTAATCTTGTTGTCTGAATTGCAATTCTGCAATCGATTTCTTTTGGATACTGAAAAATTGAACAAAATGTTGCTTTCATTTAATTTAAACACTAACAAAAATTAACATTTGAACTTCTAGCTAAGCAGCCAGGAATTGCTTTCCCTGCTTATAGTGCTCATACTCTTGCTATAAATAAGCAGACTAATGATATCCAAACAACCCAATCAGTCAAAACTGGGACACAAAATGAAAAACTATTTTAATACTCTTGCCATTTGACCATGCCAGAAATTAATTAGCAATAGTAACATTTGAGTTTTGAGACCAAAACTGAGGTTGGTTTCAATAGCTCTAAACAGTATAAGGCTGCAGAGCAAGGCTAGTCAAAGCAGAGTATTTTAAAATACTGAGAGTCCCCAGAAACACCCTGTTTTAAGAAAACAACCAGGAGATGTTAGATTGTATGCTTTTAAAGCTTTTGTCTTCTGGCTTATAGTTCTCAAAATTCTCATTTTTTTAGAGACTGAGAAACTAGAAATGGTATTTAAATGCAAGAACCAACAGTTATCATCCCAAAAACAAGACCAGCAGACCGTAGTGAGCATCCCTGTGAGTGCATGCTGCTAGTAATATAAGCAACATGTTCAGCTAATGTTATATTTAATATTCATACAATACTTACCAAGGGGAAAAAATTTAATCTTGTAAGAAAGTTGCTGCATTTAATATTTCCCATAACATGATGCACATGGTTTACTGACATATCTCCAGGAGGTTGTAGGAGGAAAAGAGTAACCTCCATCCCTCCACAAGAGTGAACTGCAGCACCACTTAGCAACTTACTCTGCAGCCAGATCTTAGCAGGGAGGGGAGAAGCAGGTACCTGCTATCCCACCTCTAAATCTTGTAAGAGGCAAGGCCTAGAAGGCTGGTACAAGAGAGAGTCACCTTTAATTCTAATCTTAGACCTTACTGTTCCTCTGGGCTTTTCTGGTCCCCTCAAACTGATTTTTGCAGCTCAGCAGGGATGGAGGCCAGCACCATGGCACACTTTGGTCCCAACCATTTGCTGGAAGGCTACAGGACCCTGCACACAGACAGGCTTTCTACCAAACCAGTATCAAATGTACCCATCAAAGTGGCAGTGCAACTAGGTCAAGGTAAAGGACTCAGCAGCCAGCTCAGACAGCTCCATGTCCACCAGAAGATATGGTGCAATTTTCTTTACTGATCCAAAGGACCAACCCTAAATAGCAAGCTCTGTAGCAATCAACAAAGGAATCCAACTAGAAAAACTTAATGGGAGATATGGAGGTCAAGCTGAGACTGGTTTTTCACCTTCTTTGAAAAATTCCAACAAGACCACAGTTTGTGTACATATTAGCTAAACCCTAATTGAGGCTATGGAAAAAAAAATTAGGACCTATTGCACATATGGTCTCTCTAGAATTACAGATGCTTGCTTGATCCTAGAGGAAACCCAGAATACTTGTCCATCCACTGAGACTATGACAGGGCTTTCAGAGCTCTGTTTAGGATGTCATCTGCTCAACAGAGATCTGTTTTGGCCAGACTATGGGACAGGTTGCCCAGAAAGGCCATGGAGTCTCCATCCTTGGAGATACTCAACAGCAGTACACTCCAGGCCACCTGCCGTAATGAGCAGGAAGTGGGAACAGAGGCATCCAGGGATCCTGCCCAGCCTACCTGATTCTGTGATTCGTCTCTCCCCTAAAACTAGCAAGCTGAAACTGTGCAAGAGGTTAAAGTGAAAAATAATGAAGGTAAAAGTCAAAAGACATATTTGTTTGGGTTCAGACACAGATGAAATCTTACACTGAAAATTCTGAGGAAAGACAAGAACAGACAACAGTCACACTAACTCCTTCTCTGCTGTAATCAGACCAGTCACTTGCAGTTCACCATAGGCAGATATTTTTTTTTAAAAGAGGATTGAAACTTTTAAACTAAATATAACTTTTGAACAGCAAGAAAAATATTCTGAAGTGTCTTGTGTTTAGTGAATTCTTTTACATATTAGAGCTCTGTTCAGCTCTCTTCAGGTTGTAGTCCATGCATTAATTTTAGTGCAATTTGGATCACAACCTAAATTAGTTGGCTGATCAACCTGGTTTTTTAATCTCAGCATTTTGGATAATCACAATCATGACCAAAAACTATTATAAGGAGTCCCTCTCAGCCACTCCATTTTTAATGAGGTCCCCGTGTTTTTTCAGAAGGTTAAGTGATTGCATCAATTCATGCAGTAAATCATTGACTTCAAAGTGCATTTACTTGCTCCCTGTTGCCCAAGTTCATCCACCTGACTTGTTTTCTTTATGTGTGGCACCTAAATAGCTACCTCAATGTCTATATTCTGTGCAAAGAGAAATGAGTTGTCATTTAGAAGCTTCAAATTCTTTGGAGTAAATTTGGGCTGATCTATCTCAATCTCCCAATAGTAACAGCTATTGAGATAGATCAGCCCAAATTTACAGACAGATCAATGCTCTTGCATCAGAGATAAGACTCTGCTCTCTCCCACTATTTTGGAAAGCAGACTACCATAATTTTCACTGCCATTGTAATTCACTAAATAAAAGCCAGTATATTCCGCAGTAATTATTGAAAGTCAGCTTGATAGAAAGTTTCCATCAAAAGTATAGATGGACAACACAGTTTCTGTAAAAATGCAGTAAAAATAGAAATTAAATATATGATAGTTACCTCCACATAAGAAACAGGGTAGACTATGTCTGGGAACTTCTATTCAGTGGAAAATTTGCTACCTTTCTGAGAGCAACAAATATTCTGACTGATTAGCAATTGCCTGGCCTCTTTGAACTTCAGTTTACAGGAAACACGGAATCAGGAGAGGAAATGAGCTCTCTCTTTGCAAACACCCAGAAGGTTATAGAGTGTTAAGAAAAAGCTAATGTGAATTTATCAGAGACAGATTATGTCACTCTTCCTCCTACATCAGGATAAAAGGCCCTTCTGTGAGACAGAAGTAGGAATATTCTACATCTTCAGTGAATATACAGTTTTTTTATGTTCTTTCACAATAGAAAACCAGAAAGTGCTTCTCAGAGGTTTGCTGCCAAACAGAAAGGCCATACTGTGTGATACTCACTTGGGTCTTGACTGAGACAGTGAACCAGAGAACACGCATTTTCTATACACAGTACAGACAGCATCTGGAAGGGGCTGCAAGCACACAGGAGGACAGACTTACAATTTTAAAGGATTTGAGAAATCAGTTGGAACAGACTTGAAATAAGATGATAATATAGTATGAACAAATGAAGAAATACTTATCAGTTGCACAAATGCAATATAGGGAATGGGTGGATGTGGAGATTAGATAGTATCATAAATATGTGTCTGTCATGCTGTTGCAAAACCAAACAACAAACAATGACTCTAAAACAAACTTCACCTTGGAATCTATAAACATTCGTTTCACCTGTAGACCTTGAGGCTTCAGGAAGAGTACTGCACCCACCCTAGGCACCATACTTCTCTGAAAACCCAGACTACAGCAGGGGGGAAAAAAAGAACACAGATAATTAAATGTAATGAGAACAATAACTGGGGTTGATTGCATTTAGTTCAGGGGTTTTATGCTTCAGTTCTCTGCCACTGCTCTGGATCCCTCATCACATTACGTCTTCCACATGACTTCCATTCTCATTACTCATCCTGCATCACAGACTGGTCAGATAAGATTTTCTACATTGCAGCATGGGAAATTTTGTTTTATAGATATCCTAGTTCCTTTAACAACCACATAGCACTGCCCTAATGGAGAAATGTAAGTTATAAATGGGACAGCCAGCATAAGAACTAGAACTGAGGAGCAGGGTTCAGATCACCCCACTAAAAGCACAGCTAGTTTCCTTCTTGCCTCCACCCTTTATTTCAATGTGCAGTCACAACAAAGGGGGAGCTGTGACCTTCATGGCATTCTCTCTGTCCCACATGACTTGATTGACACAGGAAGGACAGGGAGGCACAGCAATGGTTCAGCGACATTACAGCTTCTACTTTAAACTGGGAGAAAAAAATCAGATAAGAGGGAAACGAAGAGGCAAGAGTGGCATACTTACAGAGACAGAGCAAAAAAGCCAGTGGCAGAAGAAAGTCACTGCTAATTGAACAACTCCCCGCATTTGGGAGTCCTGGAGTGCAAATGCATTCATGGGCAACCCTAGCCCCCAAAAGAGCTCCAAAAGAAATATAAAAACATCTCTTTTCCTTTTTTGTTAATATGAACCAAGCATACAAAAAGAAAAAAAAAACAAACCCAAACAACTAAAAGCAACAGATGTCTTAAAAGTACCATGGAAATTCAGGCCCTGCTTGTTTGTTGTACTTCACTAGTAGGTCAAAAAATTAAGAGATTCATCAAACAACCTTGACATTTTCCTGCTGTGTGATGCTGCAGATACCCATGTTTCCAGCTCACTAAATGCTTGGAAATACTCTGTCTTCAGAGGAAATGAGTAAGAGTGTTGGTTCAGGAACCTCAGCTCCTCAGGCTGAGGGAATGTTACAGAAATGTCTGGAGAAGATAGGTCTATCTCTGACCAGATAGCATAAACACTATGATGGCCAGATATGACATCATTTCAATGCCAGTAGGAAGCTAAGGTCATATTGCACTGTCTCAGAAAGTTTTTTTATTTACTGGAGGCAGGCAGAGCATGCCCTGCCCACACTGCCCCCTGGGACTGGCAGCACGCCTCCCTCCTCCTGCTCTACCATCCCCTGCCTTACATAAGCAAAGGTAACCCAGAGGTCATGGCAATTTCTGTCTGAATACATGTCATACAAGATACCTCCTGGCTCAGGAGCCCTTTTCTGTTTGCTTCAGATACTGCTGCCTGATGACAGAAGCAGAACCACTTTAGCCTTGAGAGTGGACTGTGCTTACAAAGGCATTCCCATCTCCCAGTCTTTACTGACAGCAGGCTTGAGCTGGAGGACACACAGTCATCTTTCCTTCAGTTTGCCATGGGGGCCAAAGGATAGGGTTTCAACCTTCATCGCAAAGCAGCATATTTAATAGATAGTTGTCAGCAGTAAACTTCTGATCAACTGCATGAAATCAATTCATTACTGATTTTCTATTTGGAGGATCATTCTAAGGCCAAATGAGACTTAAATCAAGAAATCAAAAAAAGCAAACATCACTAAACTTAATAAATCAAACAAAATCAGAACTAATCTCTTTCCAATTGTCTTTTTCAGTATAATGCACAACCATATGAAGTTTTTATGGCTACAGGCTGAATATTTGCTCTGCAGGACACAGGAAAGAGGGGGAGACCACAAGGTTTCCTGTCCCTTTTTTCCCCAGCTCTCCTCCCCATTAATAAAGCACGCCCAGTCCTATGGCGTGTGTAGTAGCTACGTGACCAAAGAGTCTCCCTCCCTTTTGGATCTTCTCTCTGTCTGTGAGAGCCATTCTGCTCTCCAACAGCAAGAAATCAATCACAGACCAGTCTGTGCCTGCATAAGTGATACAGGTTTGAGAAGGAGAGATTGAAAGACTACAGAACGGGAAAATAAAAGTGCAAAATCTACAGGTGTTGAAAGAAAACTGGTAATAACCTTCTGGGAGCACAGAGATTCACTGGAATGAGATTATGTTCTGTCACTTTACATTAGTCCTCTCATCTGATTGCAACATTTGACACATGCAAGCAAGATTCTCAGGCGAAAGCAAAGGAACACAACTCATTTCTTCCATCATTAGGCTTAGAGCACTGCATGCATCAGAAACATCAAATTAAGCACCCACCACAGGATCAATCCCCATTATCCCCTGGGTTTTTGCAAATTACCACTGCAAATTAAGTATTTTAGTGAAAGCACTTACAATTTGCTTTCTTTGTTAGCAATGATTTAATTATGCTCACTTTTAAAACACAAGATGATCAAAAGTTCTCTTTTTCACACAGCTAACAAAGCTGCAGCTAACAATCAATATTTTACTCTCCTGTTACAATTGCAAAATTATTAAGTGAATGTAGAAACTAAAATTCAACTTTAAACTCATATCTCATTTGGTTGCTATTAAACCTGTCAATATTTGCATTACTAAGGATTAGTCAAAACAGTGGGAAATTACAGTTCACAAACAATCATAAGGAGCAGGAAAGAGGGAAAGTGCAGCAGTTCCAACTTTCAAATATTTTTATCCATCTGTACGGTATGTAAATCAAGACACACTCAAACTTCAGGCTCCCAGTCTGCAAAGTGCTACACAAATTGCTAGATCAAGGCATTCAGAAGCACAACATGGGCTAAACAAACTTTTATGCTATTTTGATTTGTTGACCAAAACCAATCTAGAACACCAGGGCAATACAAGAACCACCAAGAATGGAACAGACTCTGTATGTTTGCCGAGACACTTGACTGTCATAATCTTTAACATGAAATGTAATATCCTAGTTTAGGCTTGCTGGATTGATTCACAGATTAAAACAATTAACACTGGGAGAATAAATCTGGGGATTACATCTCCTCATTCAGTATGCCTCAGAGAGACAGCAAATATATTCAAAGTGTTGTCATGTACATGAAAATATACAGAATGACAAACACAGGAAGCAGCAAAACACTCCACAGCATATGGTTTATGTAAATTGAAACTGAAGTCTGTATACAGAAAATAAGTATAAAATGTAATATTTATTGAATTCTATTCACTTGGAACATAAAGCTGGAATTATAATAGCAGGTGTTCTCAGATATATGTTTGAATGCCAGGAAATTATTCCTGTACCATTTTTGTCTGCTACAAAGTATATGTTAGCAATTTAGCTCCAAATTAGCATTCATAGGGCTCCAAAGACTGCTTTTCCTTTCCATGCCAGTTTATCTTCTGCTACCATTCCAGGTACTTCACACAGTATTCCACAAAAAATAAGATGAAAACTCTTAATAAAAACTGGTAAAAGCAAATCTTTTAAAACTGCAAGTGTTTCCCCAGATGTCATTACAAACAACCACCACAAACTACCCCACAAGTGGAAAAGGAGAGAAGGCAGACATAATGCTAGACCTATGTATTTCCAAAAGGACATACTGCCACAAAGGATTAAATTATTTTCTTTCTGTGGAAGAAGTACACAAATACCACTGAAAATACAACTATATGTTATCAGGCCCCTCATACCCCATTCTATGCAGGCCATTTTAGAACAAAGTGTATCCCCTCTTTCCCAGCTGTACACAATCTCCAAAGCAGTTGGCACGCTGATAAGACTCAAAATATTATTTGTGAAGTCCTTTTTGAACCACTGTCATACTGTGGAGCAGTTGTAGCTCCAGTTTTACAAGGTGCTTTAGTCCCTAGTCCCAGCAGATCATTAAAACAAGGGAGGCAGTTTATACACTTTAATCATTTAATAAATTAGAAGTTGTGATTCTATACAAAAAGTCACTTTTGTGGCACCTCCACAAGCCACATACACTGTCCTCATTACTTCTCATAACTACATTCAGTTGTATAATTCTGAGCCAATTATTTTTTACCCCCAAGTAGGCAATCAGGATTTTAATGGAAAATGTGCAGAAGTGCATATCCAAGTGTGTATATTTGCTTATGTATATGTTCATGCTTCATAAAGCTTCTGCTAAAATTTAATTTTCACTGGATCATAAATATCTGAAGAAAACTGAACTCAGAGGATTTTCACAGAGTAAACACTTTAAACCTCAGAGATAGATCCTACTCCCTGATGTTATGCAAGCAGTTTAAAGCAGTGAAATATATTCTGGGGGCTCCCAAACACATGTCCCAGGACTTGTCACCTAGTGATTGATTTCTCCATCTTCCCAAATAGATCACAGATCCTCATTTCAGCCAAGGATTGCATATTCTTATCACCTACCACAGCCAGTTGGATTTTTTCTAGTCTGTGGGCCAGATACAAATTTGTTCCATCCTGAAATCAGAATTCAAGAGAAACACTCTATAATGAATCAATATTCACCAACCAAACACCTCTCTTGAGACAGGCAACATTTTTGCCATCTGATCTTCCCAGAGGAGCAAGGGACAGCTTTAGTCCTGCTTTGCACTCCTTTAGAGCAAACTGCTGAAAAATTCAGGTAAACACGAACCCAGACTCTTACTCCAGTCTCACTTTTCTGCCAGCCAGGGCTGTCTCCCTCAGATAATTCTAGCAAAGGAAATTTCACCTTCATGACTGAATCCCAAAGTTCTGTGACAGAATTTATAACAAGCAAAAGCAGCTGTTAATAATCCCATGATGAACCCGCAATGAATTCAAGCCTGAATCTGACTCTGCAGTCATTAATTACCTCTGAAACCACAGGACCACTTGCTAAGGAGAAAGATCTCTAAAAATACCAGAAAAAAAGCTGAGTGACTGAATGATTGGTTTAAGCTTATTTCATTTCAAAAGTACTTTGGGGAAGTTTATGTCTGTCCATGTGCTGCCCTGGGGAGAAAAAAATCTCAGGAACAAAAATAACAGAAGAAACAGGTTTTTGTTTTGACTGCAAAGGAACAACCAAATTCATTCCAAGGACAGAATTAGGCTGGAAAGTAATACAAGAATGTAGTTCCAGTGGAAAGTAGATATTTTGACTCTGAGAAGAAGTTTGAAGGCCAAAACACCTCAGATAAGAATCTTGCTTTAACCAAGAGTCACTGCTACTTTCCCATACAGCTGTAAATCAGGACCATCTATATGCAATAAATAGCAAAAAGCTCATATATGAGCAAACAAAAACAAACAAAAAAACCCCAACCAAAATTTATTGCAAATTAATATGAAAATGGTGTCATCTCTACAAACTGATAGGGATATTTGCACTCCAGTTTACTATTCTTAAAATCATGCCTATTCCGCTTGTTATCTTATTTTCAAATTACTATTTTTTCCCAGTCTTCTCAAGAGCTACATCTCTGGGCCTATGTGCAGCCAAGCAAATTCAATCAGAGTACAAAAACCAACTAAATATTTTAATCTCTGAAAAACACAGGTGAAGACATATCTTCAGGAAGGGTACAGATACTTCTGTACTTCTCAGCTCTTTAGTGCTTACTCACCTTGGTGTCAATCTCAGGTAGCCTTCTAGACCTTCATCGGTCATAAAGAGCCAGCTCTAAGCTTCTCGTCTGCAGTCAGTGTTGAGAAGTGCAACTCCATGTGAAGGACAGCAGAGCAGGTGCTCAGGCAACAGATTGTAAAGAAATGAGTTTTCAGGAGCCAGGGAAGACAACCAGAGGGAGCAAGGAAGTAATGAAAGAAGCACAAAGAAGCTCTTCTGGGGGCTGTAATCAGAGTTCCTTTTTCTTGGAGTTCTAGGGAATACCTTAGCCCAGTAATCTGTGCCCACTACAAAGCCAAAGCAATCCTTGATGACTGTTGTGCTACCCTGGTGGCTGCATCTTTACGCAGCTGGGGTGCCAGAGCAACATTCACATGACACAGCACATGCTGTTGAGAAAGCAACATGACAACCTCCTCCTCTGCTTTCCCATGGAGTACGGGGCACAGGTACAAACATGCTCATTCCTCCTCTGAGATCTTTCCAGACAGAGCAGAAGCCCCCATGCTTAGTGAGTCCTTGCTGGTATGTGCAGAGCCACACATAGGACTTCAGCTGAGGATATGAAAAGAGCTACTTTTTGTGAGCAGATGTAAGCCAGTGGGAAAAGTGAGCAATGGATGGGAGGAACAAATATGACATGACATTGAGATGCTCTGCACAGGAGTGAGAACCCTTCAGTGGTATTTAAATCCATTCTTTCCAGCAGCCAGAGAACATGCAGCATTAGGATTTCCAATGGTCTAATTTAGGTGCAGGCAGAATGACAGCTTTAGCACCCAACTGAACTAATTTTATTCCACCATCCACACTGACCTGTTGCCTGTAACAACTACCTCCAGATGTCTGTGCCAAAAGCCACCCCTGTCGCATAACACAGTTTTAACTGTGGTAGTTGTTTGCAGTCGTGGTCTGGAGGACAAAAGTATAAAGGGGCTAAAATGTGGAAACCTCATGGAAGCTGTGACAATCCGCAGCAAGTAAGAATGGCAGCTTGGACACAAGCTTTGGCTCAGGACACTCTCCTAATAACACTGATGACCAAAAGTGGGCTATAGGAGTGGTGATTCCTTCCATATGTACCTATAACTGTATCTGTTTATGAACACCCATGCAGCCTGATGCTTAAATTCATATTTTAGTATCTGATGCTGATTATCATGGGAGACCTATGGTGTGTCCTGGTATGACCATTATTCTATCACAGACAGATAATCAATAGCTTCTCTTTTCGTGACTCCTGCATGCCTAGGGGTGTTGTTTCAGCAGCAGATGCAGAATATACATATGCCCAGTGGTGTCCCAGAGAAGGGGACGGCTAATGGCCAGCCAGCTGCAGATGCATCAGCAATGTCCTGAGGCACGCTGCCACCTTGTTGTAGTTTAGAGAGATGACAGTGAGCACCCTTTACTCCTTCCATTTAATTCACAGCAAGGCTATCTGGCACCCAGAGAAGTGTTGCTGAGTTTGTTGCTGCAGTGGAGATGAAGGGTGTACTGGCTATTTACCAGTACAGCCTGGGAGTCCCACAGGACACGTCAATTCTATTTGGATGCATTGAAAAAAGTACTTTCCCTCTTTCAGCCTTGATGCTACAAATGTACTTAAAAGCACTTACCATTAGATGGGTCCTGGTTTGTCTAGAGCAATACATGTTTGTTTAAGAACAGGAACAATGCTCCATAACAAGCAGGATAATGCATCTAGATAGTCAGTAGGTTTAACTCAGCCTAAGGACTCTTTGACTTTCTCAAAATCTGGACTTTGTCTTGCTCTGGGTAAATTCAGTATATAACACTGTCACTCACTACACACAGATGTGAAAAAACCCCAACCTATAGGATGCAAAGGAATGACAAGTACAATGCTTTGGGTGAATGTGGTCTGTTGACATATCTGCCTGTTCAGAACATCCTCTGCACACTTCTTGGAGCTTGTACACACAAACAAGTTTAATAAGTTCAGCTTAAAATAGCCATTTTTAAGAGCTGTATTTTTACCTACATAACACGGGATAAAAGAGGCTTAAAAGTGTACAGTCACATAGCTTTATCTCCACTGAATCAGAAACATTCCCATAACTGGCACTGCCCTGTATCACAGTCAGTCTTTCACAGTGGTTTTCTCCAAGTACAGGTTGGGCTTTTCTTATTTACTGACATACTTACAGAGCTTATACCAAGAATTTGGAACCAATTACCAGAAGACAGACAAAGCAAAAGGGCAAGTTTATTAGTTAAAGAACATGAAATTTAAATCAAAACAACCTTGTTTCTGTGCGTCAGAATAGGATTTCAGATGTTATATAAGAAAATGGAAGACAAGAAAATAAGACATCAGGAAATATGTCTTAGCACTAATGATTTGAAAGCTCTATTTTCTAGAAAACAGAATGATACAGTTCATAAGTAAGGTGTTGAAAAAGTTTTAGAAAAAAGAAAGGCTACAGGTGAAGTAAATTTTTTAGCTTAATTAATTTAAAATGCAGAACTTAGAGAACTTACTTAAGTAGACAATACAGTCTCTTCAGACCTTTCTTGATATCTTTTATTTTCTGGCTGTCAGCAAGAAGAAAATGTTACCTTACACCATAAAGTCTATTGCTGAGAGAGCTGACGGTGGTGTTCATCCCATTCCTTTCTTTCCTTCACCTTAATTAGAACTGAAGACTGAAAATGTGTGGCTCTCAACACTCAGGAGATATGCAAACTACAAGGGAAACACAGCTAAGGGCTTGTCTGCATGTGTTGCACACCAGACGAGGCAACACTCTTTCCTTCCCCTCTGCTATTACAGCATTTCCACTACAGCATGTTTGGCTGCACTGAGCTGTACAGTACCACAGAAGCTATTTATGAACTCCAATATTTGTGCACATACACTGGTAATAACACCAGACTGTGTGGAACATTTTTATATGACATTTTTTCTAGAGGAGACCTTATTCCCTTGATTTCTGCAGGAAGGAGAGGAGCTGCTCAAAACTCTCAGACCTGTGGTTAGAGCACTGATGGGAGACAAAAGCTCTCCCTTTGAAGATGAAATGTCATTTTGGATGCTCATTTAAAATTAGGTTTAATTGATTCACTTGCATGACAGAGACAGTAGCTTCTGAGCAAAAGGCTCACCAGAAGGAAATGAAACCGCTGACACAACACGAAGAGCTGAAAACAAAGTGATGCAGCTAACACACTTATCTCATGGACATGGTGCGTCTTGATTTTCTTAGATGGCTTCTGCTTAATGATGTCAAGCAAAGGCTCTTCAGAAACCCAAGGATGATTCTCCAAACATCCAGCTCTGGCCAGCTCTGATTCCAAAAGACTCTGAGAGACTTCACCTGTCACAGAATCATCTAAAATATGTCCCTGTTCCAGCTTTTGCTATTGGAGTGAGATAACAAAAAGAATTATCTCTCCCATAGCATTTGATGGTATTGGTATGTGAAAAATTGATTGATATTGTTCTTTCCTCCCACCTACTGAGCAGAATATTTGGCTCTGTTAGAAAGTGAAAACAAACATTTTCTGAATTCCTAGCAAAACAAAAAATTCAAAGTATTTTCAACTTCCACAAAATCATTCATTATTGTTTAAAACTTTTAATTTTAATTAAAATAAAACAAAATAAGGTGAATAAAAAAGCAATTATACCTTGTCTTTTCAGACCAAAAAATTTGACTAATGTCTCATTCACATGGAATGCGGTAGTGCCACAAAATCTGCTTTTTGCTTTGGGAAAAAACCTATTCCACTTTATATCTTTAAATATTTGATTCACCTAATTTTATGGTTTATTCCATGAAGGAATTAAACTAAGGTACAATGGCAACAGATAACCACAGGCAGCACCAACCCTTGGCAATGCTACTTGAGCTGATGTGTGTTATGAAGAAGGATGCTAGTCTACCACAACATCCCCCTCCCCTCTCTCTCCCCCACCCTTATGTTTGTATTTGGCACCATAGTGTGCACTGATGTTGCATATTTTGTAAAACTAGTTCTTGCACTTGTAAATAGAAATAATATTTCATCTGGTGTAAAAAAACACGTTGAGGTACATACTACACCTTTATTTTCTTTCTGGTTTTTTGTGTTGAATACTGTGCTGTATCTTCAGGGGTTTGACCTCTTACTTCTAGATCATTTGATACAACAAACCTAATAAACAGACCCCAGATAAACACACAAATGGAAGCTAACACTTGCTATTAAAAAAGGGCTATTTAAGTCGTATTGTACAGAGGAATAAAATGCTTCAGATCCTCTCAGACAACATTTGGGAAAGAAACATTGTGTTAGAGACATACAAGTATGCCATAGTTGTGGCAAACCCTACATTTATTGGAGCACAAGATGGTAACAAAGAGTAGCATGGTTTATCTGTTTTTCAAAGTATTTTGTGCATTTGATGGCAACTTTCATACAGCCACTTTCACAGCTTCCTCTTTCTTGTTCACCAAATCACTCTTAGAAATATCGCAACAGGAACAAGAGAGTCCTTTTAAAACCATGCTAAGAAAATTATTATGAACCACATCTTTAAATAAACTGCTGTCCTCTTCAAAAGGAAGTTCTTGTGAGTTATTCAAATGTGTAAGACAACAAATGGTATTTTGACTTGCATTTCATAGGGCTTTCTCAACAGTAATGAGGGCAGCCTCCCAACTCTCCTGCAAGGACAGTGGTTGTTGTTCCTTCTCTTGCTGTGGAGAAGGAGGGACTATGAAACTCCATGAGTGCCTTGGGGTCACGGAGGAAGTTCGGGGTAAGGTTGAGCTCAGCTCGTGGCTCTCTCAACTACCGGATCCACCTCCTGAATCAAGGCCAGTAATCACTTCTTCCCAGACAGACTGGTCACTGCTGCTGCCTATATAAGATCCTTCAGTCAAATGACAAATGGAGGAGAAGGGAGGAATCTTCCACACCTTTTTGCCCTTTTCTAGCTCTTTACCCTCTGAAGATCTTAAATACTTGATTATCAATGGTAAGCAAGGAGATTGATCAAACCCTCCCCTTCAAGACAGCTGCTGGGTAACTAGCAGCACCCAAATGGGCATTGTACTGCCACACCAGAAAGCTCTACTTATGACTTGCCAATGCTAGCACACAAAAGCAACTCGATTCACCAGGATTCTCCTCTTTCCAGATCATGCAGAAACATTGCTCACTATAGAAAATGAAAATTGCTGCCCAACTGTAATTCAAACAATCAAAAGGTTTGGCTCCTGAGCTGGCCCTGCTGTCCTGTAGCACAGGAAAAAACATCTGGCAACGTGCATATTGCCAAGTTGTTTATTACTGAATTACATTGCATCCATATGTATCCTGAGCAATTTGTTGCTAGGTGCTGATTTATTTAATAACTTAGTGGACTTTGAACATTTTTCCAGAAAGGAATGCTGGACCTGAAGGTTTTATTGTTATTTTGTTCAAATGAAGCAACAATAGCTAAAAACACTGTCATAAAAAAACTCTCATGACTCCTTAGTAGAGGTAGGAAAAAAAGTAACTTTGTATTGTGGTAGACCCTGAAATCAGATCAAACAGCAACTGTGAAGCAGCCTCTTTTGAACTGCAAGAGCAGGTGGAAAGAATTATTTAACCTTATGCTCCTAAAGTGAGATTAGATCCACAACTTGGAAAGACTGGTTCAGAAATAACCCTAATCAACAAATCTTTTACAAGATGGATACTGTTCAACACAAGATAAATCTCTGAACTGGGTGATCTTATGAGATTTAATCTATCATATTTCCAGTCCTGTAATTTTGGATCATCAAAATGAAACTCAAATAACCAGTTTCA
Organism: Corapipo altera; assembly: GCF_003945725.1. Taxonomy (NCBI): domain Eukaryota; kingdom Metazoa; phylum Chordata; class Aves; order Passeriformes; family Pipridae; genus Corapipo; species Corapipo altera. The sequence goes on along the minus strand of NW_020884873.1, from coordinate 22,325,300 downwards.
GTTTTAGCCTTAGTTCAGTGTAAACAGATCTTCTGCTTCTGTAGGTTTTCTTAAGTTAAAGAATGTCAAAATATCTTGCAGAGTCCATTAAATGGCATTCTTTTTTACAGGGGAGGAGGGTTCACAGAAACTATAATGCCCCCCCTGGAAGTAACAGAGCAGTAAGCACTGTAAGCTGCAGGCCCCGTGCCTTCCACACCAGGGTGCTCTGTGGATCGGGGGCTGTTGTGACTTCAGACCACCAACTCCTCTTAAGGGTATAAAGACAAGACCGGGGAGTGTGTTTCTTTTGATGAAGCAGGCTTGTGGCTGGTGAGACTGCATGCAAGCTAAGGTTTAACAAATACATCCCAAAGGTTGCTCCTACTGGCCTCCTCTCGCTGCCCCAGGCAGCTGGCATTCCCCCGAGCACCTCCCTCCCAGACACTGGGTGGTGGGGCATGACAATGGAGAAGCCCACTGGAAATCAATTTGGCACATGCACTTTGGCACAGGGATGCCCCACGATGAAGAACCAAGCTGAGCAGCAGGACAGGTCCTCGAAGCACGTAGCAGGCACCGTGAGTGCATGGCACTCCGTGCCCAGGGCTGGCAGCATCAGCACAACCACCCACATGTCTCAACTTTCTCCACAACTGGCTGAGCGATGCAGGCTCAGTGCGTGGCACAGCCTAGGTATGTCTTCGGGAACTGAGATCTGAGTATCTGACAAAACCAGGGCCCAAACTTCCGCTAAACACTGGAAGAAAAACAGAATTTGGCTCAAACCTCACCGCATCTTGCTGCTGGTAAGGAGATGAATCTGAATTTCTTAGTCACAAAGCCTTGGTATTGGAGGTCTCAACATGGACCTGAACAGATCATAGTTAAAATTGCCATAAATTTACATATATATATAAATTTCCATAAATATTCATATGCCATAAATATTATAAATAAACTCCCACTGCTAAATCCAGAGAACAGCACTACATTTCCCCATAAGAACCTCTGGTTTATTCTGTGCTGCTGGACAAGTCTTTGAGCAAGAATAAAACAAATATTTACTATCTCTCCAGTTTCAAGCCCAAAGCTATACAGTTACAGCTCACTCATGCTCTAGCTCTTCTAAAAAGGGTATGGTTACAGTGAATCAAGTTACTTTCTAGTCTTTTTTTATAAACACAACACATGGGTTTCTCAGTCTGTGCATCCTTATCATTGTGTCAAATAAATGTGATTTTGTTATTTTTACAAAATTTTAAAAAGTATGAATGTACAAGTTCATGGCATTTTTAAGTTTATATCCACATCTCTTTGAATATTGTCATCTGTCCTTGAAAACAGGTCCAGCAAGTGCCCAAAAGCAACATGGTGAGCGCGGGTGAGCTAGACACTTGTCAAGAGCCTGAGCAAGTGAATTTTTCTGGAAATCAAAATGCATCCCCTGCCTGAACTGACTATAGCTGATAGAGGCAGAAGTCTGTACTCTATGAGTTTCCCCAATATTCCAGCTTCATTTCAAAGCCCCCAAAGCCTTAGAAAACACTCCTGGCCAGCTGAAGGCAGTAATCTCTTCTGGCAGCCTACATGCAGATCCGCACTTTATTTCTCCCTTTGAGCACGTCAAACCTTACAGTCTGCCAGCTGCAGCATTCACGGAAAAGTAGATGCAGTGAGTCTGTATCCTGAAGGTCCACAAGGAACCTGCCTATAAGAACCCTGAGAACATTTGTCCCTCATAAGGGGTTAATCTGAAACCACATAAGAGATGGTAGAAAAAAATCTACTCTATTTGACTTCAGTGGGTCTTTGAGTAACCAAGTTCTTACTGCACTTGTATGTGTATGCATAAGGAGTACTCAATATATCTATACAATGTAGAACATTGTATTACAGTGTCACATCACAAACTAAGTTTGGTATAAAACCATATCCCTTAATCTGAAGGGAGGCAATAACTCTCAGAACAGGTAAAGTAGAAGGATCATATGTTGTACCTTGCATGGAGATATTGTTGATTTACCTGATTCCAGGTAAATTCATCTAATTATTTAGAGGCAGTGAAGTTAGGATTTAAGAGCAGCCCTAGAACCCACTGAAGTCATCAGGTACCTCATGGCTTTCTGGAAGCTTTGGATTCAGAGTGCATCAGCTGTACAAAACCTAATCCTCAGAAAACTGAGTGTACAAGAACAAATGGGACTGATCACATCAGCAGATACAGAGCTTGTGGCAGGTTAAAGTCATTTTGTATACAGAGAATTTAGGATACAGGACAATACAGGCTTGGTTTCTGCAAGGAGATGGGGTTAACCTGTCTCTTGCAGGGAGCCTAGCTCCTGGTAAGATCTCCCTCATAAACAATTATTTTTCTTTTTGCCTTGCAGCACTGTGTTGGAGGAATGCAACAGAGCAGGAGGCTGAAAGCTCAACTATCTAAAGCTCTCCGTCCTAACACACTCCTGCTGAGCACAGCAGGGCCTCAAAGAAAGAGGAAACCAGGTGGAGAGCATTCAAGAGGTAGCATTTACCACACAGATCTGAAAAACAAACTGGAAGACAAAGCTTTATATTGCATTTTAGACCCTAAGCCTGCCACTTCCACCTCACAGGCTGAGCATCCCACCCAGATTCACATTGACATTCCACATTGATCCTGCACCAGGATCCACACAACCATGAAGGCTGACATAACATTAATTGCCTTATGCCCATTATCGGCACTACTTTTCCCACACAGCTTGTAGCATCCATAATAATTTTCTAGGGGATGCATCAAGAGCTATAACTGAAACAAAATGCCCTCACATGAGAAGCGTGGATAGCACATTATTCTGTGTTGCATGCCTAAATGCTTTATTCTTGTTCCTTTGTGCATCTTTGAGGTAAAAAGTGTAAGAGAAGCATCACTTTTTTTTATGATACAGATAAGATTTTCCAAATCCCAATCCTCTGTTAAAAATGTGAAAATAAAAAAAAAGGCTGCAAATGCATTTAAAAGTAAACAGCATAAAAATAAGCTGATTATTTACTGGTGGTGCAATTAGAAACAGATCACGGTCTAGGTGTTACAAATTACAGCGCTTTGGCAGATGTAAAAAACACTAGCAAGACATGGCATGGTTTTTAGTCTCCTTGTCTTGCACAAAGCTGAGAGATTTTCTAATGTAGAGAAATAAAACAACACATACAGTAGTGAGATTTTGTATGCAAGTGTAAGCAAACCTTTAAGGCTGACAATCAGAGATGCTATGAACCTGCAGAAAATGTTGTAGGCAAGTAAAGGTCAGCCCATCTCTACATCTGGCCATGAATACCAATGAGAGGGCTGGAAACTACTGTGTCACTGCTTTGTACCTCAGACCAAACAACAGTGATAAAAGGTAACTTTTTCTGATGTAAGAAAAATTAGAGAGAGGGAGTAAAGATAGAAGAAAACCAACAGAAGACCCTGTGGAAGGTGATGCCTTACCAGCAATATGAGTCTTGCTACAACTATAAGTCCTCCTGAACTTAGGGGATTGTACAGCCTTGGAAAATGCCTCTTCAGTAGCAAATCAAAACCCACTTTCTCTACTTGTATAATTCTAAACCCTTTCTAAGTGTTTTGTTTTTTTTCATGTAGGAAAACCTGGCATTAAAGAATATGTCAGAATCTTTGAAAAGCTTCTTTGTCTCTCAAATTCAGCAACATAATGCTAAAGGTAAGAAATACTTTATAAAAATAACCTTCTGTCTCCATAATATGTGTTTATAAAAAACAAAAGCCAAACCAGTAACTGCTGTCTCAAAAATACATATAACAAAACAAATTTATGCACTAAAAAATGTAACAAGTCAAAACTTCAAAACAAAGCTATAATAATTACTCCATTAATATCACATTTCTAATAAGAATATACTCATTTTTGAAGTCAACATTTTTTCCTAAAACTTAAACCCCTTTCTTACAAAGAATGGGAGAAGTAAAACCATTCCATTTATCTTATAATGCAGCGTGAGAGTGCATAAATGCAAACACATACATGCCGCTGAACATCATCAGAACTATACACCTTAGAGTCACAGGGTCCTATTTGGTTGAGTAGGTTTCCCTGTTGAACAAGGAGCTCTGGCATCTAGCCCTTGCATTCAGTATACCAGGCTGTAACAGGAGGCCACACACAGTCACAGGCACATTTAGATATTTCAGAATTTTTGTATGACCTACTGTGTGTCTAAAGTCATCTGAATATGGACTGAAATTACTTGCCAGAAACTGCTCCAATGTTGCAGTTGCTTAATTCCTCAAATATATATCATTTTGATATCCAATAGTTTCTGTGACACCAATAAACCCATCATGTATTGGAATGAGAATACACTGTTGAAAGTGTTGATGCTGTTGAAAGATTCTATCAAGGGCACAGAGAAACATGATAAGTTCCATGCCAGTGAGTTCTCTCATTTAGGATAAATCTTTTGTATGACATACAGGCATTGTTTGATGAAAAAAATGCTTTATTACAATGAAAGGGAAATATCAGCTATATAGAAATAATGTCAAGCAAAAGAGTAAATCATAGGCAGGTCTGACAAACCAATACCATATACTAAAGTTGCTATGGATGCCCTGAGGCAGAGCAGCACAGTCTTTTGAAAGTGTTATGGAAATACAGAATTCAAGGTACACTGTCAATTTGTTCCAAAACGTGCTCACCCTCGGCTGGCATTCAGCGTGGTGCTGGCACTGAAACTGCTGCCAGCAAAGCTGTAACCATCTGTTCCCAAGAAGAATGTGACCCAACTCTGCAAGTTACAAGACATTCAGAAGTAAAGGTTACAGTATTCCTTGAATCAGGGAAGGTAATGATGTGAAGGGTTTCAGATGATCTTCCAAGGCAGCTAGTATAGCATCACCTTCATTTTTGGACTGTTTTCTTGTATCACCATACTCTCATAATTTTTGGGTTTTGTCATCTGAGATTGGTTGTAATTTCCATACTTTTGACTTGGTTTAGTTAGCTTAGTTTCCTATGGAAATCAGATTCCCAGGATAAGTCTGTGTATATGTCTGTAATAAACTTTTAATGTTGATTTCAGACCAATCAGATAGACACTAGAGATCTCAAATATGATGAGCTCTCTGTGTATTTTGTAAGACCAGAGTGAAGAAGACTAAGGTTTTGATTTTGTTGGCCAAGTAAGTTGAATGGGCCAGCCTACATCTAGCTGTCCAAATATTTGGTGGAACAAAGGCTGTATGAAAAGGTTGAATTGTATAGAATACAAGGTGAGAACAGAAAATAGTAGTTTAATTTCATTTTTAAAAGGCTATGATGACAAGGCTCAAGACTATAGGAAACTGAGTTTCCACAGTATTCTCTGTAGCCACAGGACCTGACAAACACACCTTCGTGAACAAGCTAACCTCATAGCAACAGCTATATTTAAGCTAATATTAATGATGGGATTTTCATTATTAAACTTTACTGTCTCCCATAATAAATGGGATTGCTGCTGGAATCTGAGGGAATTTAGCAGTCATGCTGGGCTGGCCATTTCTGCACAATGCTCAGTAAAGATGCTGTGTAATGTCCATGTGCCTAAAAGGAAAAAGAAAGGGCTGCATATGAATAAACTAGTCTAATAGAGAGAGTTGAAGCCTAGCTAAGGGCTCCCCGTTGATTTTAACCCCATTGCAACTGGTGGTAGCTCAACACTAAGGACAGCAGTTGTGACGGCTGCGTGAACTGCACTGAGCAGCAGAGGAGTAACAGCTGAACACCAGTCCCAGCTGTTTCCACCACATCCACCCCTGTGCCACTTCTCATTCCAGCTTAAACAGTAATTTCCCTGAGAAACGGATTTCCTCTGCATTCAGTGGGGTAGCAAAGAACCCCACCTTTCTTAATCTGCTTCTGAGACTTCTGCATTGGGATAAACTGCTACTTTTAAACCTAATATTTAATTAAAGTATCTCCAGGATTTTTTTTCTCCTGTAATTTAGTGACACTTCTCTCGCAGGCTAACAAGAATTATTTGCAAACTGTTACGGCTACTGCAGACAAAAGAGGTCTCCAAGCTGCACCAGCAGCTGTAATTAACACAGGAGCATACATCAATATGCAATTGACTTCTCAGGGAATTCAGTGCAGCCACACAACCAAGCAGCTCTGACAAGCTTTTGGCATCCAGACAGCAGCTGGTCCTGCCAGAAACTGGAACAGGAGCAGAAGGAGAACGAGAGGACCAGTTTTCTCTGCAAGGATTTTTCTAAGATCATCTTCCCTGGGTGCAGGGTCACATCCAAACCCATGAAATCGACCCTGCTTAGGGATCCTGGATTTAGGTGAGCAACAGCAATGCAGAATTTCAAAGCCACCTTCTTGCCAGGAAGGCCAGTCAGCAATTATTTACCATGGCATGAACAACAAGACTGCGGGGCTAGGTATGATGAATATGGGCTGCAGCTGCTGAGATGATAGACTGTGACATTGGATTGGAGTGTGACATCTCAGTACAAATGGGAGCCTTAGGCAGTAATACAAGGAGACTGGGAGGAATGGACTTGGAGCACAATTTTTTGCTCATGTGAGCAGTGTGATGGTTAATTGTACAGAGGGAACAGTTCTTTGAGAAGCAAGCTAAAAATTGCATTTTTTAATCTGCAGCTAGTCCTGATAGTGATAGGTATAGTTCATCACTGACCCCTGTGATCAGAAACAGAGAAGGTGACCATTTAAGAAAGTTAGAGAGCCCAGCCAGGTGCACATGGTGTTTTGCAAGGGTGGGAGGTCAAACGTCCCTATTCTGAAATGAACCATAAGGTGGCACTGCTTTAAAACATTACCTACAAAGATTTTCCCTAACATTTTCCATAATCTACAAGAACACAAGTTCCCGCCGAAATTAAGCGAATAATGTCATCCTACAGAAATCTCAGTGATACAGTGAGAGTGAATATCATTGGCACATGTAGTTTCACATACATTATTTTCTCTGAAATTGCTAAGTTTTGTTCTGAAAAACCAAATGTCTCAGACACTTTTGTTCAAGCACTGCAACTCCTATTTCAAAATGTATGTTCGTGTGTGTAACACTCACCCCCCTCCCCTCTTGGGACAACCTCTGGCATGTAATACCATAAAGATTCTGCTCTTTTTCTGTGCCACAGCAATAGCCAACAAAGACACTTCTAAAGAGTAATTTTCTGCTTCACATCTAATCTGTAGGAAAAGACCGGTAGAGAAAAGTAGTCTTTGCAAGTGGAGTCACAGGAAATTCATAGTTTTTATGGTAAAATGAACTACATAGATTCTCTGTGATTTGCTACTGTGGTAGACGTGGTCACCACTTTAAATGAATGGTGAAAGGGACCTAAAGCCATGTACAAAGAGACAGTCCAAGAGAGAACAGTGCAAGAGCGTGATTCTTAACATTAAGTTCCTGAATGCAAAGACAAGGACCCTACCGAATCTCCAAATATCTCATGTGTACACAGAAAATGAGCTGCTGGTCGTGTGTCGGTGTACAGTGCCAGTTTTTCATAGCACAAAAAAAGAAACGGGTCAGAAGATAAATGCTCACTGACTGAAGAACCTTCTGCTGGGTTGTCATACAGGAGCCTAACTGATCTGGAAATAGCAAGGCCATGAGTTCAGGACCCCCTTGATCTTCTGTATCCAGCTGGTCTCCTGCCCTGCAAAGAACTCTTCAGCTTTCAGGCAGCCCTTTACTATGAACATGCAACATCCTTAAACCACTGTTATTTTTGCAGTCTCTACCACAAAGTATGGCTCACCCACCTCCAGCTACCACATGCTATGCATAAGAACACATTATAGGGACAGATAGCACACCTACCTGAGCCTAGCCTTAGATATTTTCTTTCTTACAGGTACTTTTGATCTAGCTTTACATCTCAGTAGTGATTTTGCACTGACACCCTTTCAGCCAATGGAATAAAATGTTCAAAAAGCCAGTGACACGATGGATGGGCCACAGACCCCTTTCCAAGTGCACTGACAGTGGAATGATGAAGCACTGTCAGACTACAGACTGACTTCGGGACATGCAATTGCCAGTGAACTGACCCAGGCCGCATCTTGACAGACAAACACCATCTATTCATTCCTGAATCTATCTGTTTGGATCCATGTATTCGCTCTGCCCAATACACAGTCTGGCAGAATGCAAAGCAGTTGACTGAAACAGCTGGAAAGACACCAAAACAGTCCATCTATATCAACATGAGGATTTTCTCATTTACTATAACCTTACTGGTATTTCAAACGGGAGAATATGCTAATTCACACCAAGAATGTAAACATAGATGTCTTCAGAGTGTAGCAACTCAGATAATTTTGAGTTGATCCCTAACACTCTGCTAAGATAATGGGAAGCTTTTTCCTACTGGAGTTGTCTGAAAAACCCACCATGCATCTAAAAACCGAAAGATAGGGACAGCGGGAGACAGGAGGATTGATGAACTTGTAAATATCAGCATGCAAAGTTAAAAAGATTCTATCAGTAAGACTCATATGATGAGTTTTAGTCTTTTTTCTTTTTCCTCTTTTGAGCATCCAAGATAGTCTTTATTTCAAGTATCACCATAGGAGGAGTAATTCATTCAAATGAAATGTGATTTACTCTAAATGAGCAAGAAAAATATTCCAAAACATTCTGAGCTCCAAACCTTCACAAAAAAGAAAAGTATTTTTCTTTAAAATACAACTCTCAGAGAAAATAAGCCCCCTTTTTTTTTTTTGGTCAACAAATACACTGTGGAAAGATGGCACATTGGCTCTTTTTGAGAAGCAGGCTATCAAATTCTCCTTTTCTGTCTCCAGTCATAGCTAACTGAAGACTGCCAGTGGCAGTGAGATGCCATTAGACCTACTTGACTTTTACAGATCTTTTTGAGTTGGATACTAACAGCAGTTATGAACTGGAGCCCAAACATGAAACACTATTAAATTCTTTGAATCTAATACAGAAGCGCTTCAATTATCCAAGCCTTGTGTTATGCCAGATGAGGTCATGATTCTTAATGCTCATCATATTGAATATTCCTGCCACATTCTGAAAGCTTAATTATCAAAATTATCCTTTGTCCCTTGTGTCATATGGATAATTGAGGTTTATATATTTCATGCAAAACAGGTTTTGTACCTCATTAAACAGACCCATCTCTATTTCCACAATGTAATTCCTGAACATAATCTGTGCAGTTTACATCCTCATGCCTGGACAGCATGATAATGCTATCTATAAGGTAAACTGGGCTTTAAGTCAGAAACTGCTAGAAACCCACAAATCAAGTGGCGGGGCTCCAGCTTTGGAAGCAGATTGATTTTCTGCACTCTGAACAGGCATGCAAAATGGCACCGTTTGTTACGTTATTCAAGCTGTTTAGCTGAACAGTGTTTTACTCATGTCTAACTTACACTGGCACTGATCATCACTTGTTTTTAGCAGGAGTGAGAGTCCAGAAGGCAAATCATACACAACTCAATTAGTTTAAACTAATACTACAAAAATGCGACATGCAGATGCTAATTCTTAGTCTGTTGTAGCAATATAGGATCCTTAGAGTAAGTTCAGCATATAAGTTCACACACCCCCTTTTTTATATACCAATGTGGACTACACAAAAGTCCTCAAAACTAATTAATTCCCATGTGTTTACCCCAAACACAGAAGTACACAACAGTATGAAGGCAGCAGACTCACTATAAGACACACATAAAAAGTCTAGGGGAAAACCAAACACTTTACTTATTTATCAGCCCATCTTCCCATCTTCTTGGGAAGAGCCCACAGAGAGCACAGGAGTGTTCACAACTGCCACGGCATCACAGGAGTTTTGTCCCTGGGTAGCAGCATGTCTCACTGGCTAAGAGAAAATTCTCAAATATAGCATTCATGAAAACTGGGACATCAACTGCCACTCTGTTTCCAGGAAGACAGGTTTACAGGCAATACATAAATCTAATCCAGTACTCTGAGTAATTTTTGTCCCTCTTTCATACCTCATTATCTGAAAAGCATCCTAGTAGTATAAGATAGCTAAGAGAGACCTGTACCCAAAGTCCTATTCAAAGGGCAATGCCATGCAAAGGTGATGGCTCTGAGGGGCCTTTCAGGAAAGAAGTGGGAAAGTGGGGTGCAGTGAAAGGAGAGAGGGAAGAAGACATCTGACACCTGCCCCAGCCCACTGACTGCAGAGAACACGGAGCAGCAGTGAGAGCTAGAGAAGGGGAAAAGAGTAGCCAAGAGGTAATTGGGAAGAGCTACACAAAGGTCACACAGCAGGAGAAAGGGACGGGAGCTAAAGAAGCCAGAATCATAGAACCTGGCAGTAATCCTGAAAGGATGTGGCACTGGCGGATGGATCTGAAGAGGAGCAATATGATCGAAGGTAGGAGGCAGCGCTTGTGGGAGTGCCTCCTGTGGAAGGAGAGCAGAAAGGAAAGTGCCCAGAGAAATAAAGAGGTTATCATGGAGCTACCTAAGGTACAGAAAAAGTGGCCTTTACAGCTTCTGAAACAATGTTACTGTGAGCAAATTAACCCTGTCAGCCTTTCTTTGAACAAGTCACAGTGTCTGGCTGTAGAGCTCAGAGAATGGGGGCGCAATGTGCACCAGAATCAGGAGGGATACAGCTAGTGAGTTTATGCTATTTAAAATGCCTCAGAAGGGTTGTTTCATGGATATTTCAATATGCAGATACTTAATTTGATCAGAAACTTAATTATCTGTGTCCTAGTTCTTCACTATACCTAAGTATTTGTCTTACAAGATACTACTTCCAATGCATCTCTAGATTTATACTATATATTTATGTATAAAAATCTTGAATTATGCTCAGTGACAACTGATCAGAAAACATCAGTGTTGCCTGTAAAAGAAATACATTACAATGTTTGTATCAATAATCTTGAATAGGTTTTAATTTTTACCTCAGCTTTTTATTCATGAAAGAAGATCTTCCTCTCAAAAGAGAAAGTTATTTTATACAGCTAGAATTAGTTCACAGACTTCATTTGAAAAATTTAATTCATCATCCTGATTTCTACCCTGTAGCAGTCAATGTACTTCCACATGCACTGCTCCTAACCATAAATCCACAAGTGACAAGGCAGTTTCCACTACAAGTGCCTAGTTGAAGTTGAGTTCAGCTCTTTGCAGGATTAAGCCCTAAAAAGCAGTAGTACTGTGCAATACAGAGGAGGTCAGAGCACTGTAATTCTCTAAGTGAGGCTGCAGATGATATCTCATGCGGCAGGTTGCCAAGGAGCTGCTAGGAGCAAAGAACAAATACAGATGGGAGGAGGTGGATGCAGCAAGGATGGAATTACACTGAAATGGCTTTGGCTACATGTGTGACAATAACAGACAGTAGGAGCAGCAAAGCCCAAGACCTGCAGAGACTAGGCAAGGATGCTCCAGCAGAACTAGCAAAAGAGCCCCTGAAGGTCCCAGCAACGCTTCCTCCAATGGCTGAGGTTTCACGCTACAGCTCTGTCAGGCATCCTCAGCCACAAACCACTTCCTTCAGCTGATCTCTTCTCCCACCTACTGTCCAGGGACCCAAGGACCACTCCTCTCATGTTCTGAAGGTGCTGTCCCTTTCCCTCTCCTCCATCCTCCTTTTCAAACTGAGTTATGGAAAAGGAGAAATCACTTGAGAAAATCTGAAATTGCTAAACATGCTATAGAAAAAACCTTAGTAAGCTCAGTGACAGATATAAAAACTTCACAGGTTTTCCCTGCAGAATCATTCAGCTATTTCAAAGCAGAACTGGTTTCCCAAGCACTAGATAGGGAACATTTCTTTATTCAGGAGAGCACTGATGCATGTGCCTTCACAAGTGTATGCTTTTACAACACAGCAATTTAGAAAGGCAATTTCCAGTTGCCTTATATAAAACAGTAATTTAAAACTATTGGTTTTCCCCTTGGCTTCTTCGTCAAGCTTTACACAAGAAAATTTTATCTCTTGCCCTCCCATGTACTGTAGTGATAATACATATTTACATTACTTCATAGTAGCGTCATGAGGATTTGTTAATATAACAAAGATGAGAAGTCCTACAAGCAATATGGTAGATCAAGGCAAGGGGTTTCTAATGAACATTTAGCCCTGTGGTATCTCTCCTCTTCCACCCTCCTCATCAGCAGCTCTAAAGCTGTTTGCCAAAATCTGTCTCTGTGGACCAGCCAAAGTTGACCACCATATAGGCCCAGGGGACTGAACCACCCAGATAAGTAAAGTTAACAATACTGATCTCAGGCACAGCAAAAACATTGAGAACACACATATACTTTAAAAATCCCTACAGAGGCAGTGACAAGGAGGAAAATGTGCTTATAAAATCAAAATGGGCTCCAGAAGCAAGGAACAAATGAACTGATTGTTATTTAGCTTGGGAAAGTATTACTTTTTCCTCATTTGATTCAATGCCATGCTTCCCTCTGATTTAGTGATTTGTGTCTTCCATTTCTAAATTATATTCTGTCTAAATATAGTTATCATAGAGTACAGTAAACCCAGCCTGAACACCTGGGCACTTGTAAAAGGCAGGCTATTCTGGAAGTGGTAGATCAGCACACCAGAACCAGCATTCAAAAGCTACCTCCAGTGTGCTCGGCTTTGCCAAGGCTAGTGACATCAGCACTTGGTTCATCAGGCAGCTCCTCTTCCTCTCCCCATCCCATCTCACACATGGAGACCTGATCTACACACAGTGCCTGGCTCTGTAGCTGGAAACGGGAGCTCTCTAGTTGACTTCTCATGTACAGATGGTTATTGCTCCTCTGTCCCCACAGTGCCACAGTCTGACAGAGACCCATATTCTCATCCAAATTCATTGGGGAACCACAACTGGGAAACCAGAGCAGGCAGCACAGGTGCCAACAAACCTGAGCAACCAGATCTCTGGGACATATGAGGTGAGGCACATCTACCCCACCCGAATGGTCTAGATTCACACTTCATGTGTTTGTTCCCTGAGCCTCAGGATCTACCCTGGCTCCATCAGTTGTGTACAAAGGAGACATAAGCACTCTTTGTAAGTGCTAATAACCTGTGTTTTTCTTACAGCAGCATTCTTAGAGCAGTGTTTCCTATGCTCAGCTTGTCAAAGCACCAGCTTAGCTTCACTTGACAGTAGTTCTAAAACTGTGCCCTTACCTGAGAGGCTCTAGTGAAAGAATGTCACAGCTGATCCGTAATTCAACATCAAGCAGTGAAAAAGTAGGTCAGGAGGCATGCTGGCACTGCCCTGAGCCCACCCGGGGTCAGAGCAACCGCTGGGTCAGGGCTGTGCAGGGACAAGGCTCAACCTGAATGTGGCAACAAGGAGTTTCTAATCTTTAAAGAGCTGACAAAGAGAGTACAGCCACTTGTAAGTCTGAACACTAGTTTGCCACAGGAGACTTTATATGATTACTGTGATTCTAGGATGCTTTTCTTTAATGAAAACATTCCGTCACCACCTGTCAGGAATAAATTTAGGCAAAGAAAACAAGACAATATTGAACTAGAAGGCAGGATCTTGCAAAACATCAGCGCTGATTCATGCCTTCCCATTCCTTCCCCTCCATCCTACTCCAGGCACCACGCCGAGAATACATTAACTTAACTTGCATGGGGATTTAAATTAGATCACTATCCACTTGAGATTCCTTTATTCTTCACCACTGCTGTATTTCTGTAATACTGAATAAAAGTAACTTTGTCTTTTTCTTCAACAACTCAATCTCTGCAGAGTCAGGCAGCAGAGGTGCCAAGTACAAAAGTCTCGACTCCTCACTCCCACCCCTAGAACTGGTATTAGGATATAAATGTTATTTTTCCTCTCAACACGCACAGATTACCAAAATATTGTGTATGTATACATTCTTGCTGGTTAAAGCTGCACTCCTGGTTTTTAGGATCTGAAAACAGTAGTTAAAACAAGTCACTTGTTGTAGGACTAAGTTGAAAACTACTCTTGGATAAAAAAATATCCTCTTGCATCACACATTAAAAGAAGCAATGATAAATAACTGTTAGGAAACTGAGGCTTCTATTATCACCCAAGGCCAGGGACATTTTATTCTGCATACCCTCAACTCATTCTAGTTTCTGCAATGACAGCACTCAGAATTACAGTCTAGAAAGCTCTCTGGCTACACTTTTCCACAGTAATTTAAAAAAATCAAACTTTACTCATGTAATAGAACACTTATCACCCTGCAGAAGGAACTTTTTCCTGCTCCTTTCCCTCGTCCAGGTAGTCTCCGTGCTCAGCTGTCCTCCTGTGCAGGTGTTCTGCCAGCCACAAAAGCCCAATCTGCCCAGACCAGTAGCTGGCCTGGCAGCTGTGAGTGGTATTGAAAGCAGTCCTCTCTGAAAAGTTTTCTTTGTGTTGCAGAGCAGTTCAGAAAACCAACGAGGTCTATCTGAGCTTTCCCACGCTTTAAACAAGCATCCTCAGTGACTGGATGCTTGGGAAGGGAGCATCAGAGGATGGGAACACACTGGTCTGGCAGCAGCAGGAGACTGGACACGGCTTCCTGGTTCTTTCTTACTAAAGGTCAGATGGAAGCCATTTTCTGAGAAAGCATCCCCAGTATGTACCACCAGCATGATTTTGGAGGGGAGGGGAGGTGACATAATTGAGTCAAATCCTTGACTGAACACCACCATGCCAACTAAACTATATCTCTAAGTGCCATGTCCAGTCGCTTCTTGAACAGCTCCAAGGATGGTGACTCCACTACTTCCCTGGGCAGCCGACTCCAATGCTTGAGAAACCTTTTAGAGAATTCCTCATGGTGTCCAACCTGAACCTCCTCTGTTGCACCTTGAGGACACCTCCTCCTGTCCTGCTGCTGGTTGCCTGAGAGAAGAAACCAATCCTCACCTGGCTACAACCTCCTTTCAGGTGGTTGTAGAGAGTGATAAGGTTCCCCATGAGCCTACTTTTCTCCAAGCTAAACACCCCCAGCTCCCTCAGCTGCTCCTCATATGACTTACTCTCTAGACCCTTCACCAGCTTTGTTGCCCTTCTCCATACACGCTCCAGCCCTTCAATGTCTTGCTTGTAGTGAGGGGCACAGAACTGGACACAGCACTCGAGGTGTGGCCTCACCAGCGCTGAGTACAGGGGGACAATTACTTTCCTAGTCCTGCTGGCCATGCTGTTTCTGATACAGGCTCTATCTCTCAGGAAGACCCAAACAGACTGAATCAAAATGGTAAAAAGCAATGGAAAGTATATCTCCTCAGCCTTATACATGAAAAAAAAAAAAAAAAAGACAAAAATTCCCCTTTATTTCTGAGCAAGTCAACATTTATCATACATCCATTCACGCTCATTAGCTCAAGTGGCCCAGTACCAAAGGTTTGCCACTGGGGAATATGTCCTTTTTAAACAGTTAATGGAGTTATAATTAATTGTGCTACCTGAAAATACATCTTGACAAAAAGAGAATTGAAAAGCATTAAAAATTGTGTTTATTCATCTGCCCAGGGATAAGCCAGAAAAGAAAAGAGAATATAGAACAGTTTTTAGAGCATCTGAAAAGAATAGAGAACTACTAGGAGACTGGCAAATTCAATTTCTGGTATGAATAATTGCATGAGATGAAGATTAACAATAATACAAACAAAAAAACCCCAAACCCAAATGTAAATACTAACTACTTTGCAAAAATAAAGAGAATAAAGAGCTTTGAGCCTTTTTTTTTTCAACTAGAGGTTAGTTTTTCATGGGAAAATTAGTATTTTCATCAGAAATATATTTTCTTGGCTTTGTTTGTTGCTTTTGTTAATCAAAACCTAATTTTCTATTAAAAAAAAAAGCTTTGATAAAAACAATATGGGCCAGTGAAGCATTTTCTTTTATGATGGTTTCTGGCATCCAGGGTCAGGTTCCACTACATTAAATACAATGGCTTAAGATCAATTGCTCAGAAGCAGAAAAACAGTGACCAAAGAGCTAGTGTCCTGATTTTATAGGTCTCAAAGCCACATGAGATCTGTCAGGGTATGCACAGATGTTGTAGTAGGGCAGAAGAGGTGAGCCCTAGCCATTTTTTTACCTTACAACTGGAGACTATCAAAGATTTTTTGGCAGTTCTACTTACTTTTCAATCAGCTCATCTCTGCATTTTCTTCTCATGCCTATTTTTTTCATGTATGTTTTTTGAAGTTAAGATTTCGTTGTCTTCTTACTAGGACAAACATTCCAGCAGTGGGGAACATACAGAGAAAAAGCTGCTAACTGGCCCTTCTTTGCATCTTTTGTGCTAGAAAGTGCTTTGTCCCTGCCTCAGAACAAGAGGAGAGGGCAATGTTCATCCTGGCATGGGCACGCTTTTGAGAAATGTGCAACCAGCCGTTCTGACCTACCACTACCCTGAATGGGAATCATGAACACAACGAATTACTTTTAAAAAATCCTTCTGATTTTAGTTCAGTGAGACCAACATGTTTAAGAGATCTTAATCTTCCTCCATTTGTTTTCTCACTGTTTCAATCTGAAATTATGCACACATTCTCTGAGACAATATACTCATAAAACATTTCTCAGCTGACCTGCTTAATCAATGGTATGACTAACAGATTCAATATCTCACAAGCAACCTCAGCAGAAAACAAAGCTCAGTTTTGTGTTGCTGCACTGTAAGGAACACGTTGGCTCACATTAAATCCATGTCTGTATCTTGGCTGGAACAGTGGCCAACAGTGGATGCCTTGGGAAGGCTTCCATGATTAGAATAATCATGTAATGGTGCTCCACAGAATACTTTCCAGCTGCTGGAGATCTGCAGGTCAAGGGCTTTCTGAGCATGCAGTGTTAATTTTGTCCTCAGGGGCTTTTGAAGTATTCTCCCCGAATTTGAATCCATGGAAACTCATGCTCTCCCCAACACCCCCAGGAAGGCCAGGAATCTCACAGCTAAATGAGGAGTCCATCCTTCTGCTCTGAACCTGGGGGGCCTGATGGTTTCATTTGGGCACAGTTCTTTTGCTGACAGAGACAATGAATAATTACTCACTCTCTGATTCTTTCTCCCTGTGTCACTCATGCCTTGCTCTCCTCTCTGCTTACCAACAGAGGTGGCAGATAAAAATATGACCAGTAAGAAAGACAGTTAAAAGCACATCAGCCATTTAAATGCCATTTTGAAAAGTGAACACAGGGACTTTAGTACATAAACCTCGCAGACTTTCCATTACATTTTGATTCCTTATTGTCCAACCTCAAAGAATTTTATTCTAGAATCTTAAGAAAATAAATTTTAGGACAGAGATTTTAAGTAGATGGCAGATATATCTGAGAAATTCCATTGACATTTCTTTATACCACAATGACACTTCCAACTTAAGATCCCCAAAACTGCAAAAATTCCACCTTATCTTTTAAACATCCTAGTTTACATTGCTGACCAGAATCAATTAACCTTCCATCATCTATTGCCTGCCACAGCACACACCACCACTGAGCCTGAAGTCTCAGCTTCATTGCCTTGATCCCCTTTATACCTTTGCTACTTTCAAGCCTTTTCAAGCACTGGAAAATTTCTACTTCGTTTTGGTCCATATTTGCATCACAGACATTGTTGGCAGAGATGGATCCTACTGCTAATTGGTTGAATCGCAGGAAAAAAAACAGTAGAAGCAGCAAATGGAAAGGTGAACTCCTTAGCAAATAGGAACGCTTGAGGTAAAGGCAGGAAATCCTCTTTAGTCCTTCAAAACCAAAGCTCATGTCCCACTGAAATCCTCAGTTGCATATCATGTGATCTTTTAGACACTTAAACACCTGCAGGCACCTAAATTCACTACAAATTCAGTAAAATCCACTTAAACCCACCCCAGTCACAGCCTGTCTAAGTGTAGAAGAAATCTCCAGCTGTCTGTCTGTCTGTCCTGTTTCTCCCAAAGGCCAGAAACCCCTGTTTGAACCCCTACCCTGGTGTGTTTGGAGCAAGGATTTATTCAGTGTTTCCTCATGCCAGCATGGCCTGTGTCTTAGGCAGTTAAATTGACTGCCTGTTAACTCAGCTAAATCTAATGCTTAAGTAAGTTATCTGTTGTCATGGATTTAACTGCTAACACATTTTATATTCCCTGAGGGTAGTCAAAATAGTAGAGCCTCTAAAATAGCTGAAAAAGAAAATCTCATTATTATCTCAACCCTGAAATTTAGTCTTTGACTGACAGTGTTATATACTATTTGAAGACAATCTCTGAGCAACTAAAGATACCAAAAGGGCACATGTTTTCCCCAGAAGAGCTATGGTGACACCCACTCCCAATAGCCCAAACCGTCCCAGAATGTGCAGTTTTGCCCAACAAGACCAGACAATGACAACTTGCTTAAAAATAAGGCTTTCATTCTCTACAAACACCTGGCACCTGGTGAGTAAATTTCATAGCAAGATGCAGCACTGTCCTGTACCTGTCAGTGTGTATTTGTCCCTCCTCACCACCTTAGGAATTAAAGAGAACATTAACAAGCCAGGCTGTTTCCTTTCCCTAACCATTAGTACTTGTAAGAGTAGTTACTGACTACTGAGCATCAGAGCCAAAACCCACCTAAGAGCATTAAATGATATGTAATAAAAACAGAAGTAGCACACAATTTTATCTTCATTACACATTTTGTTTAACCCAGCCTGGATTTTCAGTATATTCTGCTCATACCAATTTTTTCTTTTTGTTGTCCCTAAATACTAATTTCTTGCTGATGTGTTTGATTTTCATTAATTTCCAAGTGTTCGTACATCTTGCCTGAAGAAATAACACAGCAGTATTTGACATGTGAATTTGTTTACCCTAGTGAAAATTAACACGGTACATAGAGCTGGTATTCAAAAAGATAATAAAAGCAGACACAAATGGGAATTTATATCTAATATGTACTTCAGTGATCTGATGAAAGACTGCTGAGACCAAATAAATTAGCTCCTAATACAGTCAATTAAAACAAGTAGGTCATCTGGCAAGAGAAGCTGAGAAAAACAAGTCCAAAGAGATGAGATTGTTGAGGTTAGGAGAACTGGCTTTCCATCTGTTACCTAGAAAGGTAGTCTACCCTCTCTGTTACTGCATTCCTGCAGTGTCTAATAGACAGCTTATCTCCATTAACTATAATGCCAATCTATTTTATTTGAATGATCAGGAAGGAGGAGGTATGAAAAAATAGGAAACAACTTCAGGGATTTTCTTCCTGCTTAAACATGCATTAGTATTTTTTTACTAATACAAAATTGGGTGAAAAGAGGGGGCATACGGAAGAAAAAGAATCAGATCTTTCCCGTGGAATGAAATCAAGTGAACCATCCTCATTTGGCATTAGCTACATATCCAGATACTACACAACAGTGTTCTTACAAGCAAGAAAATACCTGGAAATGTCTATGTTCTCTCAAACTATTTTGAACAGCTTGAAGAGCGAGGAAAAGCAGAGGGGCCAGGAAGCTCTGTACACACAGCCATCACGTTTCTGAAGTCTGAAAAAAGTGTGTAGAGACAAGAAAGGGGGGGACTTTGGAAGGATATGAAATGCCTACAAAGCATCTCAAATATGGTATTAGGATAATTAGTAATCACTGACCCCACTAGTACTCAGAGGACTTTAGAAAGCTCTCCCTTTGTGAAGAACAGGTTGGATATATGTAGCTGGAGCAGCCAGAAAGGGTGGTAGGCAGAGGCAGGCACTTGGTAAGAGCTGCTGAGCTAGGCTCCAGGCTCAGCAGAGAATCCCAAAAGCAGCAGGCTAGCAGAACATTGCTACTGCCCATCATTCCCTGTCAGTGGTGGTCTCTCTGCCATACTGCACAGCCCTGATGCATACAGCACCAGATCTCACTTACCCTGAACTGATCTGCTTTCCTCCATGGACTACAGCAGGGACCTGAGGAACACAGGGAGGATCGTCTGTCTAAGATGTGCTTCTGCACTGATGAGCAAAAGTGCAGAGGAGGTTGCACAGAGCATCACTGTGTCACTCTTGAAACTACAGGACTGCCAGCTTCTGCATAGGACTGCTGGCTTCAGGTCACCAGCGCCTGAAGGACTTCATCCCATTTCAGTGCCTGAAGCATGGGGCAGGTTCCTTGGAGAGATCAGCTCACCCGAGTAGCCAAGGGCTCAGCTTCAGGAAAGCCCACCTCATCCACACAACTCAACAGCAGCTCCCTCGGGGCTCTAACATTTCGCTAATTCCACTCATCCTCATAGGTCTAATTTCTCTACGTTAGAGTTGAAATTCAGTACACCTCCAACAGAAAGTACAGGGACATTATTTCACATCTCCAGCAATAAACCCCGGGTTTTTATTATGTTTATGAGACATCCAAAACAACTCTTTTACTTATTGCTTCTTTATGAGTGCAGATGGCACTGTAAAATTTGATCCAAATGGAAAGGGTAGATTTAACCATTTTGACCCATCCCAAGAGTTTGAGCTTTTTATCTCAGTGGCCCAGTCCTCTCCAGCTTTATTTATTTATTTATTATTTATTTATTAGTCACTGAAACATAAACTGCATTTACCGACAGGAAATCAGAGGGGTCTCAAATGTTAGGCTTCCTCTTGTTGGCCATAAAAATCACATGACAGGGAGAATAAAAGAAAACCAGGGGTTTCTCCCTGTTTTATCTTCCCTTTCTGACAAATAAAAAGCAAAAAATTAGATCCTAAGACAGAAATGCTAGAAAATCCTCTGTAACAGCAGAGAAAAAAGAGGAGATAAAGCAATCAATGCTGAGGTGTCATACTCCACCCTAGAGACCCATGACATGAAATTAATTTTAACTGTTGGTTGACCCCATGACTACTGTTTTTCCAAGACATGCTAAGGACCTGATCTTTGAACTCAGTGCAGAAGGCTGTCCAACAGGATGCCTAAAGTAGGATTGGAGCACTCCTGATGCAAAGTGAGGGCTGCAATTGTGGGTTTTTTTATTTCTTGCTCCATTTGCCTAAAAGATTTCCTTTCTCAGATGATTTGTCACAGAGCCTTCATTAGTGCTAAGATTTTTAGGTAACACCTTATTACTTTTAAGCTAAAGTTAGCTTAGTTTAACTTCTCTTGGCACTGCTCTAATTCTTGTGTACAGCAGAGGAATTTAGCACAGGTGGCCCATAATTCAGACAGAGGTCAGTCTGCAATGGATAGCTCATGAACGTGCAGCACAAAACAGGCTGCCAGCGTAAACCAGCCCTCAAGCCCCAATTCAGCCCCTAAGCAGCCCCAGAATTAGGTATGAAAAAGAAACAAGGCTCAAATACCTTGTATCCACAATCCCCAAGGTCATTTTGCCCTTCAATAAACTCTTAATTTCATATCTTGACTATCCCTGCACTCCCACTCCTTGTAAGCAGAGTATGATGAGCAATGAAAGAAGGTAAAATTCAAATAAAACATTTGTTCCACATTATTCACAATGAGAGGATAAAATTAATCAGTTTCTCTTAGCCAGCTTGTCCAAATTGTATAAGCACACAGTAATTAACACTAAGTGTAAAACACTGTTTTGGGATATTCGTAAAAGGCATTAGCAATATCAGGCTAAGTCCAGTTAGATGGAGGGTTCCTCCCCAGAACAAAGAAAAATCCTAAATCATCTTGTTTGTTCTGTGTTGCTCAGGCTCCGCCAAACCAAGCACAGCCTTAGAAGTCCAGATCAGTGGCTCAGAAGCTCTGAGGACTCCAGACTCAACGACCTCCTTCACCACGCAGCAAGGGTAGAGATTTCCCATGTCTTTTATCATGAATTTTGAGAGATGTCTTGCAACTCCAGTTGTCTGAGCTATCGCACACTTAGGCTAAGGGGCCTAAGGGCGTAACAACAAAATTCGGAAAGATCACACAAAACGGGAGCAAGGCAGGAACAAGACTGGGACAAGATGCCTGAGCAGCTCTTTTGATAACGTGCTTTCTACACTGGCACTTTGCTGTTACAGCCAGTTTCAGCACCCCAGGTGCACCTAGAGGGAAAGCTTGCCTTTTGAAAGGAGCAGTGAAAATTGTGATTGGAGCTGGACTGCCAGGGAAAGGATCCTTACTGACTATAACAGCCTTCGGCTGCAGCTCCAGAGTGGGGTCTAGGGCTATCGGTAGCCACGCTGCCCTCGGCTCAGACCTTCGGGTTATTCGTCTACACCTTTTAGCAGTGCCTTCACCAGTCATGAGAGACTTGCGTTCGCCTGCTCACGGCACCACTGGCGCCGCTGCCTCGTGTGGATGGAGAGCTCTTCCCTTGGCACGAGTGTCTCCGTGCCCGAGATCTCGCGGCCACGGGATCGTCTGCCGCCGCGCAGGGAACAATAGCGGCAGGGGGAGCCCCGGTCGCCCGCCCCGCCGCACGGCCGGTGCTCTCGCCCGCAGCCCCGGGCGGCTCCCGCTCCCGCCCCGCGCCGCCGCAGCCGCCTTCGCAGCCAGCGGCGGCGGCCTGCGGGGACACCCCGCGCCCCGGCTCTCCGCCGCCGCCGGCATCCATTGAAACTCCGGCCGGAACGCGGCCCACCCGGGGAGGAAAAGTTTGCCCGTCCCCGGCGCTCCCCTCGGGCCGCGCCCCTCGCACCGCGCCCGCCCCGCCCGCCCCGACCCGCGCAACTGCCCCGACCCGCGCAACTGCCCCGACCCGCGCAACTGCCCCGACCCGCGCAACTGCCCCGACCCGCGCAACTGCCCCG
>NW_020884873.1:22209216-22302233 GCF_003945725.1 Corapipo altera | reverse complement strand
CGCCCGCCCCCGCTGCCCACGGCCGGGGCAGCCGTGCCCGAGGAGGGGGCCGGGGAGCGAGCGCCTGGCTCCGGGCGGCTCCCGGTCACGGTGCGTGGGCGCCCCGAGAACTGTGGGGAGCCCCCCGCGGGAAGCAGCGCTCGCTCCCCAGCGCTGCCCGCTCCGGGCCAGGGCAGGGCAGGGCAGGGCTGGGGCTGCTCCCCCTGAGGAGCCAGAGAAGCCGAGCTGGATAGCTCCGTCGCCCCGGCCAGGTCCGACCGTGGGAAGGCACTCGGACGACGCTGCTTTGGTGCTCTGTACGTGAGCACAGAGCTCCAGCTTCCCGTAACGAAGCAAGTCCCACCCGAAGCAAATTACACCTATTCCAGCAACAATTTACTTTTCCTGAAAGCTGTAGTACACCATCAGAGCGACAAGCTGTTCTCAAGTTAAAATAGAATCTGATCTTAAAAGTATTTATTGCTAATTATAACATGCTTTCTGTATTAATGTTAAATGCAAAAACCCAGGGCTCCCACTGTCCAGTGTGTGGAGGTGAATCTTGGGCATGTTACATCTGCACACACACACCCAGGATGAGCCTGTGTGCCTGGCAGCTGAATGCGACAACGGAGCAGCAGGTTGTGTTGTGTCTTGGGAGGAGAGGACCACACATTTCAGAGTTTGAAGGATGTGACTAATCTTAAGGCAACCCATTATTTTAAGTCTTCTCTGTGTTCTGGTACATTCTTCAAATACTTTTTCATGAAACTTCAGTCCTGTAAGCATATAGCAACCCATGGTAAAATAATTTCTAGCAAGCTAGTTAGTAAGTAAAAAGCAGACAAAGAAGTTAGAGCAAACTGTCATCCCATTTACACCTGGACTTAGTTTGACAGGAGCAGTTTAGCTGAAGCAACAGAATATTAGCTGGCAGGTTAATACCAAGTTCCTAATCTTATGTCATGGAGAGCTGGGAGCCACACCACAGTACTCAGCCATCAAATTTTGGCCATCAAGTTTGTGATGCTGAGCCAAATCCTATGCTTTTGATCTTGTGATGTAAGGTATCACTCAATGCAATGTTGTGTTAAGGTGCTAAAATGGAGGGGGGTCACTTGGGTGGAACCTGCATGACGTTTTTTTTTATGTTGGTTATGGTTAAGCAGTGGTCAGTGACAGCTATTGGGCTCAGATTTGCTGGACTCCGATTAGCATGTTAGTTTGTATCTCATGATGCTGGTTGTTAGTTACTTCTCCTGTCTCAGGTCTGATTATACAGACTTCAGTTGTGCTTCTATTTGCTTGCTCAGGTTGCCTCTTCTCTTTCTCTTGAAAATGAGGAACCTGTCATTTTGCCAAAATTTCTCTATTACAGGTATGATATTTTCAGAGTCACTGTAGATGACTATGCACAGAAAACAGCGGTGTTTCCAGGAATACTGTCTGCTACAGTCATTGACTCTTCTTGTCCATTGCCCAGTGTAAGACGCTGCGAGGCACATCCCTCTTAATGCACCTGCTGCCACCCCGGCTGTGACAGACTCTCAAATGGCTTTCCTTTCTTCCAGACATTTCTCACTGAAGTGCATGTGTCCTGCTTGCATGAGGTTTGATTGTGTAAGCTTCATACAACTAGTAGTTTACCTATAAGTGAAATGGGATAATAATGAAGAATAAGAACATCAGGAATAATCCTAGACCATAGACATATGGGAATCTCCTCTGGGTATCTGGCTTGTTTTCTCTGTAATTACACTCATGAAAATATATGTGCTCTGCAATAACTTCTTTTCTGAAGAAATTCTTTGAGTATGATTAAAAGAGAGTTGGAATCCTGATATTCAGGTGTTGCAATGCTTATATTACAGGTATGGGGTTCTTAGAGTACTCCAGACTTTAGTGCTTGGTACCTTAGCTTTTTATCCATTAGGAGGATTCAATACCTTGGAACAGGTTTCATTTCCTGATGAGCCAGAAAGTAGCTAAGGTCAGCAACTGAATGAGTTTTTTCGTAGAACAGCCTCCTTGGGATCTCTTACAACAGGTTGTGGAAATCTGGTTCCCATCTCAAGGCCAGAGCTTTTGTCTTAGAATGCAGGGCTGAGTCATTTGCCCTGGAGATAGATCCTGATGTCCAAATCTGTATTAGATAACTCACCTCAGTATATGCTTTTCATTTGCTTTCTCAGAACAGAAGGAATACTGCTGCCTCCTTCTTGCACTGTTGACTTCTGCATTTTTTTCTAGAGCTATAAAAGTTTAAGTATGTCACTTTATGTTGAAAACATAAGCATTTTAAGGTAGATGAAAGTTTTGTAATCCAGACCTATCGAGAAATGTGGTGGGCAGGGATTTTTGATTCAAATCCAGGCCATCTGGCCAAACAGCAGCAAATAATTAAATTTGCTGACTTGTCTCGTCTTGTCTGAGATAACATCATTTCAGGGCGTCATGATTGCTTGTGTTTCCACTCTTTCATCCCATCACTATGGGGGGGGGGGGGGGGCTGTGATTTTTATCAGTTATTATGACTACAGGGCTCTTGGCACTCACCCTTTCTCCTACCCTTCTGGAGCCATAAAGCTCTCTCTATATTCTTCCTCAGTACATTCCCTCTTACATCACTTTGTGTGCCCCTTCTCTCCTACAGTTTTAGCCCAGTTACCATGCTTGTTCAATACCAGACATCTTCGGAGGAAGTCTGGACATGAAGCAATGCATGATTTGGTGGGATCGATCCATGATCTCCAGGAACAGACCTTGTACAAAAACGTATTTCCTCCTCCAAAAATCCTCTAATAAAAGTTATGACTGACGAGTATTGTACAATTTTTTCCAAGCTTGTTTTGACAAAGCCGTGTTAGTTTGTTCATCTTCAAAGACCTTTAGTCACATGCAATAATGCCACTTTATCAGAACACGATAGGTGGGAATTCCAGCCCATGCTGGTCAGTTCAGACGAAGCCTGGATAACTGAAGAGCAACCTGCATTCAGCATGACCACACCTGCTTCATGTTTCCTCTGACTTTCGTTCATATTTTTTGGTGTGAGTTGTCTTCCACAAAACTTCTGAAATCAATCTGTCCATATTTCCTTCTCCCAAAAAGCCTTAGGTAACAATTTACTGCTTTCTTATATTTGCATCATTTTACGGTTTTATGTTACCAGCTGAATAGTGCCACGCTACAATGCTCTCAGCTTGTTCCCACTAAGGTGTTTGCCAATAACACCAACTTTTTGTTATTCTTAATGTCATTACTTTGCTCTTCAGTGCCCAAAGGCAGACAGAGAGAAAAGGTAACTCAATTTCCCAATAAAGTATCACTGTATAATAATACAATATATAATACTTAAAATATTCTAACAATAACTCTATGTGTGCATTTTCTTGGCATTTCTGTCCTCCTGGATGAATTCATCATTTTTTTCTAGACCAGACCACTCTGCTTCTAATATGTACTGTCCCACCAAGTTATGTGTCTCCCAAAGTGAAATCCTGGATAAATACTTGGCATCTCCCAGTTCTGCCTAAACAAGGCTTGTGCCGATTGAGAGGGTCTGTCTGGAGACACACTGCTGGATGGAAGCCAAAGAGGTAGGGCCAGTTTGTATCATCTACCTTAAGGATTACTACAAATTTCTTCTGCTCTGTCCTTCTTTCCCAGTGTTTCACAAATGAACTAAAAGTCCTGAAGTGAGATGCATTCCTTGACCCATCCCTCTGTCATTGACATCCAATTCCCACAAAAATTACCCCTGCTACTACATGATCCACCTTTACATGGCGAAAAAACCCAAAACATAAATTACTTTTATCCTCCGTTCTTTGTGCAATGGTGTCTTCACTTAGCAGCTCCTTGTATTAGGAAAGATTTTTTTCTTCTTCATCCTATCTGCCACTTCTGCAAGAATCCAACAGCTCCTCCCCTAGTGCTGCCCCACTCCTCTGGCATACAACTTGCCTCATGGGTTTTACTCTTCCTCAGCCTACTAGCTGGTTCCCTCCAAACATCATGCTCAGTGGTGTTGTCTCCACTGAAGGTACCAGAAGAACTTCTACAAAAGTGACATTTGATATTTGGACTGGTTTTTACTTTAAGTTTTGGTGTCTCTTCAGACAACTGATAGTACAGAACATTCTACAAGAGCAGTTCAAGCCGTGCTTTGTAGCACACCTAGTATCAGCTGGCTCCAGTTTCACACATGGAGATGCAAAGATTTTTCTTTTTCTTTCTCTGGAATATTCACTGAATAATTCTGTCAGATGCAAAAAAGGAAAACACATTGTAGAGCACAACCCGCTCTTTAAATGCAGCGTATTTGAAATGCCTCTAGCCAGCCTCATTTCTGCAGGTTTGGATGCAAAATGTTGCTATGGGAACAAAATCTTCTTTCCACCCAATCAGCTGAAGCAAGAGGTGGGCTTTTTTTAAATAACGAAATTGTCTCTGTCTGCCCTTCACCTAATCAGTCAACACAAGAATGAGAACAATCAATTTTACGCCAAACCATGAAAAAATGCAATTCGCTCACTGCCAAAAAAAACCTGTAAGCTTTTTAGGACTGAGAGATTGATATCTTGCTGTAGAACATGAACAGACAATAAGACAAACTGACAAATCAATCCCATTTGACAGTGAAATCAAGGAAAGAAATGAGTGTGAAACTGATCAAATCTAACTAAATCTTGCTTTGGGAGAGAAAGCGTGAAGAGGTCTTCAAAGGAATTGGAAAAGGAATACTTATAACAGAGGAAAAGACTTTACATGATTGTGTGATTGCCTCCTTTACCCTGCATGCATGTTAAGACTCTGTGCTGGGATTTTCTTTTCCATGAGCTGGTACTGCCCATCCCACCACAGAGGTGTCCAGGCTGCTCTCACACAAGTTACATCTTGTTAGCCTGCGAAAGGCACTAAGCCACTGTCAACATTGACTTCCCTCAGTGACCAATGAGACAAGGCTTGACTCTGCTCTGCCAAGTCCTTCACAGTGGACTTTGTCATCAATCTCTGTCATTAATGTTTTAATTCAGTCAGTGTGAGTCAGAGACCTCCATCCAAGGCAAATTAAAAGTAACATAACCTCGTTTGATCCTCTCTTGTCTGAAATGGTGAATTAGTCCTGTGGCTCTTCTGAGGTTTAGCAACCTGTTAAACTACAGTGAGCATTTATTTAAGTCCTGGTTCTTGTCAGTCTGTAAGCAGAAAAGGTATTTCCCAACAACTAAAAAACCTCCAAAAACTGAAAGAGATAAGTAATTTTGGGGTAGTTTTCAGACTAATTAAAATTCTGTTTATTGATGAAGGTTTTTCTACACTGTTACATGAGAGGAAAGTACTAAATCAAACTTCAATAATAATAATAATACCCTTTTAAAGTGTTTTAGAATCTGACAGCACTTTCATGAATGGGACTAAAGTTGCTCTCTATTAATGAGTGATTGAACTGTCAATCTTTACTCCTTCTTGGTTATTATAATGAATGAAAGCATACCCTTATCAATCTTGGATTCCGTACACATGTCACATGCTGTCTTTCTCCCCCAGGAGCTGTCAATTTAAAGCTATGAGACAGTCCACAGAAGAAAGGAAGTAGCTCTCTGCTCACGAGGCCCATGATAGAAATACTATATGCACAAACACAAAATAAAATGTGAGCATCAACCCAGTTGTTTTCTTCATACTGAATGTAGAAGAATGATCTGTGGTTTGTGGTTCTTACAGGTACCTAGAAAATTATAGTGACATGAATTATTGAATTTCAGATCAGCCTACAGTCAAGTCTAATATAAGCATTATTTAGCTAAACTTTTTGAAAACCAACTGAACGTGTTTCAATAACAAGATTTAAAGATTTAATGCGAGTCAGGATGTTGGCAGATGTGGTACTAACTCCAAATGAGAGGGCATGTTCTAGGCTCAGTCCATTCCGCTGACATATTAAGATCTTCTGTCATTGTGGGAAGTGCAAATCCTACAAGAGATGCATGACTTTGGTCGTGCATACAACATAAACAGCCAGAGAAGTGGATGAATTTCAGAAACAAAGTTTGAGTGAATGCATATTAAGAAATCTGACTTGAGGAGGGCTTTGAACACTGGAGTGCTCAGAATACAGTGAACCAAGCAGGGCTGCTACTTGTCTCGTATTCCCTATTGATTTGAGGAGGTGCCCAGTAATGCAGTATGTGAATCACAGCACCTTAGAAAGGAGAAGGGGCATGTTTGAAAATAAGCATGGAAGAAGATCAAGGGGCCTTTTCTACACATCACAGTTTTTAGCTCAATTACTCCAATTCAGAGTATGAGAACTTGCTATTGTAGCTATTAAAAAAAATATTTATCTATTAAAAAATATAGATACAATAAGGAAGCCTTATTTGGTAGTGAATACTGGTTTCAAGGACAACTATTTCCATATAAGTACTTCCATTACCAGCACAGCATATTCTTACCATTGTACCTATCCTTGGAGTGTTTTGTCAGTTAAGTTCTTATACTGAATTTGTTCAGCTGCTGTAATACCTGCTGCATAAGTGAAGAAAAAAACGTGGGGCACAGACAAGTTTGGAAGGAAGTGGGAATACATCTTTAAAACAGTTTTACTGCTGAGATGCTCCTGTGGTAAACATGCCGCATCAGTTCCTGCTTATGCATACTTGTGAAGGACCAGGAATCAGAATGAGGAAAATTCCCCCCACGGACCGTGGCACATACTGGTTGTCTGGTCTCACCTGCAGAGGTACCTTGATGACAATGGCAAGTGGTGCACCAGCAGTCTGAATTTATTAAGGGGGTTTGTTTTATTATTTGCAACATTGCATCTTACTGTAACATTTTCAGTTCTCTTGCTATCTGCAGTTTTCATCTGTACTAAGCAACCTGAGTGAATCCTGACCAGAACTGTCCTTGTCACTATTTTCTGGAAAGTGTCATGCAGAAAAAAAGAAATACACTTAAAAAATACATACTTACTTAGAGAGTTCTTTGTTCCTAGAAATCTGGGAGGTACATGACGTTGTTCCTGTTCCTGCCTGTATGAATGCTTCCACATGTATTTACGCAAGGAATTTGGTTGTAACTGTAAAAAATTAGTGTTATTTGTCATTCACAAAGCAAAAGAATTGGCTCATCCTTGCTAAACAGTATGCTGCCACAATTATGGTATAACTTCTAGCTTGCTGTGGATTTAGCTGTTGCGTTCAGGATCATTGAAAAGCACTTCATGTTTTTGCTTTTCATACAGCTACTGAGTTCTTTTACTGTTACTACTGATTTGCCTAATAATTTTACACACACAAAGCCAAATCTTGCTATTATTTATGAACACATGATGCTGATCCAGATTTGTAATACCGAGACATTATGCTGATAGCATTGGCTGAGGCAAAAAAAGCTTCTCATGTTGGGAATGAACTTAGGATCTTGTTAGGTCCTAGAGTATCTCAAGTCAGAATAAAATTGCCATATTTAAAACAGAAACTCAATAGATTGTGTCTTTGCTTTGTCTGCAGAAGAGGGAAATACTACAATATATTCTTTTCAGCTTATATACCGAAGAACATGGCAAGTTCTAACAGCTCCAAAACAGATGCCTCATGCATTCCTCAGTCATCTGTGCTGGTTTTGGCTGGGATAGAGTTAATTTTTTCCACAGGAGCTAGGATGGGGTTGTATTTTGGATTTGTGCTGGGAACAGTGTTGATAACACAGGGACATTTTAGCAATTATTGATCAGTGCTTACACAGCATCAAGGCCTTTTCTACTTCTCATACCACCCTACCAGTGAGGAGTCTGAGCATGCACAAGATGTTGGGAGGCAATAGAGTCGGGACAGCTGACACCACTGACCAAAGGGAAATTCCATACTGTATGGCATCATGCTCAGTATATCAGTCTGGGGAAGAAGGAGGAGGAGGGGGTGATGGCATTCATCTGCCCAATAACTGTTGTGTGTGCTGGAGCCCTGCTCTCCTGGAGATGGCTGTACACCTGCCTGCCCACAGGAAGCACTTATTTAATTCCTTGTTCTGCTTTGCTTGTATGCATAGCTTTTGCTTTACCTATTAAACTGCTTTTATCTCAACCCATGAGTTTTCTACCTTTTAACCTCTTGATTCTCTCCCCCATCTCACCAGGGGGTGAGTGAGCGAGTGGCTGAGTGGGGCTCAGTTGCTGTCTGGGGTTAAACCTCAACATCATCATAAAACAAATCATACATCTGAAAACATGTGTTTGTGGTCACTCACCTATGAACTCAGAGCAAATGGCCATCAGCAAGCAGTAGGGAAAGCAGAGAAGTCCCAGGAGTGCTAGCCAGAGTGACTTAGCTAATGAAATGTTGCATAAACAGCAAACATCCATCATCATAAATTATCCTCAAAAACTCCCCTTTCACATTCAGTCATCTCCTTGCATCTAATGCTTCTTAGACAACCTGTGACATCCATGGCCCAAATCCTGCAAATGACTAGACCGAGTAGGAAACATGCTCTTTAAACATGCTGTTCATTATAGCTATTTTACCTACTGCCAGATGGATTGATTTGAAATGATTTATTGCTTACTCATCCTTTTGCATATTTGAATTAGATGAGTTAACAAATTGCCTAGTAGTCAGGAATCAAGTGTTTCAGGACAGTAAAGATTATGAAACTGTGTTTTCTGCCTCCATAGGCTGTTGCAGGGGAGCTGAAAATTTTACATGGAGATATTTTCTCTTGAGAAGAGTTCAGCTTTGTTAAACAAGCTACACATTGCATATAAAACCTGTACTTCAAGTCTATTAGTAGGAAAGACAAATATGAAAAGATTGTAGCTTGATAGCTGGCTACAATTTGTTATTTTGGTACATTTTAAACAACAGATTGACAGAGAGGACTAGATAGATAGCTCTTAGTAAAAGAACTAAACTGGAATGTAAGAGAGTTGATACTAGAAAGATAACTTTCCACAGAAAAGACAACAGTAGCAAACATATTCATTCAGTATCACTATTTCAAAATAATCCTCTAGGCATGAGATTATATTTATTACAGCAAGGGCTGTAATACCAGTATCCAGCAGTTATTATTAAAGCAAATATAGAGCAGGGGAACCACATTATGCATGTATTTTGATGCACAAGTAAGCTCAAGGAACAGAAACCTATCGAAAGGAAAAAAGTACCCAGCCACATAGAGCAGAGCAGAATTAATGGAAATACATTTTCCTGTGGCTAAAGAAACAACCTTAGCCAGAACTTATGTTCCCCTCCAACGTTTTCATGGAATGATGGCTACTTAGGAGATATATGTCACTGAACTCAGCAAACTGAGCTGCATTTGTAGCAATTTCAGTAACTGCTGTTCCAGTTCAAGCCTGTAGATTTTCTAAAGAAGGATACAAAAATATGTTTGCATTTGACTTTACTTGCTCCTCACATAGTTATTCCCCCCCCAGCTGCTGTAAAAATAAGCCCAGCCTTTCCCAGAGTTGGCTAACTCAGATACAGTGCTGGTGCATCCAGGAAATATTTTGCATCTCTAAACTTCAGTGACATTTAAGAGTGCCTGACCTCTGGAAGGCTGCCTCGGCTGTAGATCTTTTATCAAACTGGGTTTTGCCTTCAGTTTTCCATTCTGGCTGAGCTTACAGAATTCTTAATTTTATTTAAATGACCAAATATTAGTCCTGACTTAGGAAAGCATTAAATAATATCCTTGAGTCCCTTAATCACTTACTTAAACTGCTTAAAATTTACCACATGTTGAAATGATTTCTTGCACTTGCACCGTACTGTTCTGAAATTACTTTCTGTCACAGCACTGCTTTCCACCATCTCTGTAGAAGAAATGTAGTTTAGAAATGTTGTTCACTGTATTCCTTCCCAATCCACTAGCAATATCTTGTCCACATGAAGAATATGCTGGGAGGCAGATCTTGTCTCATTACAAATTATCATACAGAGCATAGGTCTCAAAAGTCCCACAGGTGTGTAAATCCACACCAAACTATAAATATGACACAACATGAGGCACTTCAAAGTTGTAATAATGACCTACTTTTGACAGCAGTAAGGACTTGGGAAAGTGGCATTCAGAACAAATGGAGAAGTATTTCTCTGCTTTTCCCAGTTTATGTTCCTTTTGGTGGCTACTCACACATAAGACACTCAGTGCCTAGCTCCACTGTTGGCAAGTTGTTTACCTCTACTTTTCCTACGGCAGGGTCCTTTTATGACAAATTAGGTAAATTTACTTAAAATAAGTAGCAAGAATATCCCTTGCACTCAATAATCCTCCCACAGCCAATAGCTGAAGCCAGTTCCCTTCTTACAGAACAAAGACTATTTTTAACACTAGGAGTAATAAGAGTATACAGCAAAAATTTGGCAAAGAAAATATGACATATTCCAGAGCCATTCAGACAAGTCAGGCTGCTTGATTACCAAGTCAAAATAAAGGTGTCAGGCATATACTGACAGGTTTTTAAAGTGATCTTTAGCACACAACATGGAAAAAATATAACTTCAGTGCACAGTGTCAAATCAAACAGTTTGTCTGTCATCGATTCGAATGAAAGAATATATGAAATCTTAGGGTGACATCTGGTATTTCAATACAAAATTGGAATCTCTCAGACGTGAAAAGGCTTTCGTCAAGATAATCTCCATTTAAAGCTCTGTAATGTAAACTGTGACCAGATCGAAGACTGAAAGCCAGTGCACTCAAAAGTGAGATACTAAAAAGATGACTTTCATTTAGCTGTCATTTTCCTATCTGTTAACTCAACAGGGTATGCTGTGAGTAGTATATAGGCTATGCAGAGCAAAATGGAAAGTCATGGATGGCTGTGTTGAATTAACCAAGTACCATAATGTTTACTGCTCCATATAACCCATCATATGGAAATCAATTCCCATCACAGAGGTTGTTGTTATGTATTTTGGCTGTTGAATTGTAAATCAAATGCTGGAACCATAAGTTCAATATATAATGTGTCTTAACATAGGATTTTGTTGTTGTTGTTTTTAGCAGTTACTCGACACAACAAAGTATGATTTCTTGTTTTGAATAAAAACGTAAACATAAATCCTCTGTGGCAGCAGGTACTAAACTGATTCAGCACTTGTAGGGTGGCAGGAGAAGGGCAGGGAAAGGTCATGTGCCTCCTGCAGTGGCATTCAGTCAAGCCGTAGAAGGCTATTTCTTTCTGTTAAGTAAAAATGTCTGGTATCTTGAGCATGGAGAATTCATAATTTGCCTCATGGTTTTGTTTATTATTTTCAAAAGGCCAGCTGTTAAACATAGGTAAATACAAACACTGTTGCACAAGAGCTGGAACTGGGGAAGCCCCCATGGCCATATGCACCCACCAAAACAGCTCTAGCTTTTTCCTTCCATGACCCCATCACACATCCTGTTTCCACCACACACCCTGACTTCTCTGCTGCTTCCAGTGCTCACTGCCTGACCCCCCCACGCTGGCTCACACCCCACACCAACTGGCCAGCTGGGACACGTGGGCCGATGGGCTCATCCCCTGGTGAGGTATTAATTCATTCTTTCTCCATTACCCAGATGTTAGTATATACAAAACCTGTAGGAACTTGAATACCCCTTGTGTCTGTACCTTTCACTTTCTGCTTGGCACTATACCCTTGTTCTCTATTAAGTGGTTAGCAACACATCCTATTTTCAGAGCAAAAAACTGCATAATGGTGATGCCAAATTCCTCGTGGGGTTCAGACGTTAGGAAGACAATTATTGAGGAAACACCAGTGTTGATAAAAATCCCAGAAATAGAGGCAGTGCAATTTGGTTTCCTTCAGAAACTTCTGAATGACAGTGTGAATCAAGACTAACAGAATTAAAATAAAGCTTCTGCTGCGGAAGAATTAAGGCCTAACACATCAGGGAAGATATACAGAACATGATATTTTAATGCAGTTGTGGATTTTGACAAGCAACTACAAAGTACTGTATTTTCAAAGCCACAAATTGTAAATTAATGTGCAGCTGCAGCTGGTGCAAAGCCACCCTGCCACTTTTATGATGGCACCATGCTATGGCTTGCTCAACGCCTGCCTGGAGCAGCCTCACTGGGGCTTTCAGCCCTGTTCTGACCTCTGAAAGGAGTTCACACACTCCCCAGTCAGTCAGCAAGCCTTTTGCGGGGTAATTTTTCTCTAAATATATAAACAAGGTATATTTTTAACATTAGCTGTTTCCTACATTCTGGCTTTCCTACAGCCTTGCAAAGCAGAAAAAAAGTAGACCTGCAACCCCCTGAAGTTTCTCTGATGTCAATAAAAAGTAAATACATTAAAAAAATTAGCACAAAAATATGCAAGAGGAAAATCCTCCTCTTTTTCAATGAAACCTAACATCACAGGAAAAGTCACAGGAAGCAGAATCTAATGAGATTTCTGGCTTTGATTTTATTTCATTTTAATTCTAATTTCCCATTTGTTGGTATGATTTTAAACTGATGGTGATCGAGGTGACAGTCAGCATCCCTGATGATCAGGGAATGCAGTGCCAGTATAGCTCTTGAGTCTGTATAAATGGAGAAAACTGGGAGTGGCAGGAGACAAAGAGCAGAGTAGGAGTTTCCATCTTTCCTTAACAGTCCCCTGACTATACTTACCTCAATAAAAAGCACTTGTGTGTGAGTCATCGATCATTGTAAAGCCTGTGTTAGCCTGTGAGCAGGTTATCATGAGCTGAAATATTAACAGTCATCAGAGAGGGGTGGTGAACAAATGCTGGTCCATGGCCTGTTCTTCCCAGCAGAGGTCATCAGCCTTGTTGCACCTCTGAGAGAACAAATTCCCCAGTTCACAGGTTCCCCTGACTGGAAAAATTAGGCCATTCTCACCATTGCCTCAAAAGGTCATGGAGCTCCTGCTGAGAAGATTTGCATACCAGCATGGAAGTACACAGACAGCCAAATGTCTCAGGGAAGTAGATGGTTCAGAATTGGATGGTGAAAGTGATAATAATACAGAACAGCTTAATATTTTTATTTTTTATTTGGAAAAAAATATGATTCTTATCATTCCTATCAATTAGAGAGAATTTGTTCTTGTCAGGGACTGAGGAAGATGTGTAGAAGAACAAGGGGAGATCTTTCCAGTCTCTTTTGGGCTAACAAAAGAGTCACACATAGCTGAAAGGAAAATGGCCAAGAATGATGTGCTAGCAGGACAAAATGGAAATCTTACATCTCTTGCTTCTTCATACTGGTAAGTAATCATGGAACCTTCTTGTTAGTTAGGATGTCTGAGGGAAGAAAATGAGAGACCATCTTTAATTATATTGGACATTGTATTGATGCATTTGCATTAAGCACTCAGTTCCACTAGTGATGAGCATAGCATTAATACCCAGAAGGGCAGCCTTGCAGGACTAGATGGGAGGGGAGAGACAGAAAGCTACTGGCATGAGAAGGGAGGGCAGAGCCTGATGCAGGAAGTCAGGGATGGCACAAAACCGCTTGGCTGTGGATGAGGGGAGGTGGATAAGGGGCAGCATGCAGAACTGCAGTGCCAGCCCCTGGAGTGAGGCAACACAGGATGGAAGGTGGCCGATAGCATGCACGAAACTGAAGAGAAGCTGGAAAGATGTGCAGATGCACCTCTGAGTAATAACACCAGCCCATTGACTGTTCGAGAGAGGAGCAAAACTCTTACCTGCAAAGAGTTTCCCCCTGGTTTTCCCTTAGAAGTGATTACAACTACCAAATCTGTTTACCAGCCTCCCACTGCTTGCTACAGTCATCTCTGTAAAAGCAGTATGTCTTGCTGGGAAAAGTTTGCTCCTGGATCTCACCGGTTATTACTACAGTGCTCTCAACACTGCAGGGCTTCTCAGCAAAAACTGAACAATCCAGCACAGCAAGTGAAAAGCTTTTCAGTGCTCTTACAGGCTTCACTAAACCGCAGAGACAAAACATTTATGCATCCAGTGGTCTTGGGATTTTTTGACCCACTGTGGCATGGCTTTTGGGGATTAGACTAAGAGAACTGGGAATTTCAGGCAATGCTGGAGGTGAGAGTACATCCCCTGTAGACTAAATGTAAACCGAAGCTAAACAGCTATCAAAAGACAATAATAGACTCAAGCAAACTCAAGTGATAAGCACAAATATTCCCTGTGTAACATGTCTGTATAAATGTACATGTGTTCATTAAACCTATCTAGGAGGCTAGTGTCTCTCTTAGAAGAGTTTGTACTAATTGATAATTCTTATTTGAATGTTATTTTAACTGAGGCAGAGAGAATGGACAGAAAGGGAATGACAGAAAGGGGGACAAGACAGCCCTACAAATTAGCTCACAGCTTCTTGTTAATGCTGACAAGCTGCTCAGGAAAGATATTGTTTAGATGCCTGATGATGTCTTCTCTGAAAGCCTTGTATGAGTTATAACATACAACTGCTGGTCTATAGCATCTTTTAAACACTTGATTCTAGGCATCTTATGGTGGATGATAGAAGTTGTGATAACCGAACAGAGTGATTCGTGCTAATTAAAAAGAAAACAGCGTAAGGTCAGTATAACCTAGGGAAAGAAGAAAAACAAATCGTAAAACTTAATTGGGCCCCTAGAAAAACATAAAACAAGTTACCTCCCTTTTACCTTGTACAAAATTTATAGTGAGGAGACTCTGTTTAGTTAACTAGATGATAACACCTTTCTTAAGAATATATAACTTTGTCTAAGAAAAACATCTGTTGAATGTCTGACTTAACAATATATAATATTTATGCTTGTGTATAGATGACAACCTTGTCTAAGAAAAACATCTGTGGAATTCCTGACATAACAATGTATAATGTTTATGCCCATGTATAATGAATATGCATGAAATAGCTGAGAATAAATACAGAATATTGTGCCTGCTTTGGGTGTGACAAGCCTCTTGAGTCACAGAGACTCGGCTTGGACACCACAGCTTTCATTATATAATAAATTCTAATTGGAAATTACCCAAATCTGAGATTTTGTTTCTCACAGAAGTGGTTTGTTTCCTTGATATCTTTCTCTATCAAGATACCATTTTGTTAACTGTAGAGCATGAAGGTAATTATACTGTGGAATTATGAGTTGTGACATGAGGGTGCTCGTTTTGCCCAGTGTGGAGTTAGACAAATGGATGGTCAGTTATGGCTTGTGTTTCCCTAGTTCTGAGTACCAACAGCAATTACAATCCTGATTAATAGGAGCTACAAGCACAGATAAGTACCCACTTGGGGTTTAGAAGAAACAAAATTTTACTCAGTGTAATCAGAAAAGTGTTACAGCACAGATTACTTGCTGCTCATCACTTTTCTTTTCCAGATATGTCATTGTGCTCATAGGTTGGGTTTGGAGAATCCAGTCTATGCTTTGCCACGATGGACGTGTTTGGTGTTTGCTTTTTGAAAACCAGTTTGTGCTTTCCTTCAGCTGCCAGAAGCAAGCCTGCAGCCATGGCACAGGTGAGTAGGCAGCAGGGCTACTGCCAGCCCCCTGTAGTTGCAGTGAGGCTGTAGCAGTGAGGTGGCTGCTGTGGGGGCGGGTTACACAGCAGTTACTTGCTGTCCTTTCTTTTCTAAGCTGTGGTGGTAAGTGGCAAACATCAGAGAGGAGGACTGTGCTTCAGAGAAGCTTTCCAGCTCTGGGGATGAAGGCTGTTATTAGCACAGACTCGATAGATGCTCTAACAATTGTTTGGATCCAAGTGAGGGGCTGGCACCCTGCCAGGAGGACAGATTTGTGGGGGATGAAGGGTAAACAGAGCCAGGTACCCACTTCCCAACAATATGTGCTCTGTGGAAGAGTTGTTGCTGTGCATCTGTGTGAGCTACAGCAGGGACAGCGCATGCAGATCCAAGTTCAGTGGTTCCCCCGTTACTAAGCAAAGCTGAATGTTAGATTTGGGATTAATCTCTGTGCATCTGTTTTGTTTGTTACAGATGCAAATAACTGCAGATGACTGCAGAAGAGCAGAGTAGACAGACATGGTGGTGGGCAGAGGCCAATGCCGATGTCTCCTGAGCAGCCCCTTCCTGGTGCACACACACAACAGCTCAGGGCCCCAGCCTGGAGCTGACAGGAACCCACCCACCTACCTACCTATTGACTGACTGCAAGCTTTGCAACCCCTTTGATGAGAATTTAATTCTTCATTCAGCTCTGATAATTGGTTACAGCAAGTAGTAGTTGGGTGCTGAATTAATTTTTGCCCTCTCAAGTTCTGTACTTTCAAATGTGTCAAAAGACATGTTGCTATTTGCTGCACAATTTGAAGTGATTCTGCCTGGAAACATCAGCTTTTCAAATCCTAAACTAACAGACATGTAAGGAATTTTTTTGAAGAAAAAAAATCAATCAGAAAAAAATCAATCAGAAATTATTTGAATTCCGTCATTTGAAGTCCATTAGAAATAATCTGAAGTTGATAAAACACAAACTAACTTTTGCTGTCAGTACTTACAGCAACAACACTCCAGGACACAGAGTCCCAGATGGAAAAATTTTATTTATAAAAATGAAACCACTGGAGGGGAATACAAATTAAATAGTAGGAGCTAAAGGAAAGCCGGGTAGACTTTAATCTGATAGTTAAAAAATGATTTACAAAAATTAAAACAGTCTGCATACATTCAGACTGAGCTCTTTCGCTGTTTCAGACAGGATAAGATTGTGTCCTGGCCTGCAGCCCATGGCTCTTATCTCAACCCCGTGTCTGAGTTGGTGTCAGCTCATATCAGTCTCCCATGGGCTTTAACTCTCACAGTTGATGTTGAGTTAGTGAAGAAAGATTTTTCTAAGGTA
Source organism: Corapipo altera (assembly GCF_003945725.1). Taxonomy (NCBI): domain Eukaryota; kingdom Metazoa; phylum Chordata; class Aves; order Passeriformes; family Pipridae; genus Corapipo; species Corapipo altera. The sequence goes on along the minus strand of NW_020884873.1, from coordinate 22,285,443 downwards.
GAAGAAATAAATCCAGATATTCTTCTTCCTCTTCCTTTTTCAAATAAGTATAAAGTTTGAATTTTTACACTTTAATATAAGAAATCTAAATCTTGTTTACTCTTTGTGTTTTGTTTTCTTGCTCGTTAAATATCTGAATGTAAGTTGATTGCTCAAAGTTATGCTCCCTCTCTGTGATCTGTAACAAGCTCATTTTAGTGGCAGGGTTTTTTCCCTCCATTTTAATAGTTATTCACAGAAAGTTGCAAATTCTTGAATGGAGATACCTGTTCTCCAAGTGCCTGGCCAGACTCTAGATGCAGAAACCTCTGAAGACACCATGACTCCCAGGTGCTGGGCAGCATTTGGTGTCACCTGCATCTTGGTATCACCTGCATCTCATCCTGTCCATGAAACAGAAGAAAGGTAGCAAAACTCCCTTGTTGGCTTCTGGTTCTATTTTCAGACCAGCTCTGCTGCTTAGATTCACACTATTAATGGGTTCTCTGGGGCACAGACACCCAGGAATTAAGCTTTGCTATACCCAGAAGGCCAAGAGCACTGTCAAGAGTTGGCACCTGACGTAGACGCAAGGTGACAAGGCTCAGTTTGAGATTCGGAAGTGATCTCCCCTGCCAGAGGCAGAGAGGTCTCTGTCTCAGGGTGGCTTTATGCGGAGTGGACCAAGCCACCCTTAGACGGGGTCCCAGAGAAATGTGAAGGTCAAGCTGGAGATGTTCAAGGTCAAGTTAAGATGTGCCAAATAACAAAAATGCCACTTTCTGCCAACAATGCCATGTTGCGGGCAAGTGAGGTGTATCTGAGGCTCGTACTGTGAAAACCGTGCACTTCGCTTGTTTCTTTGGAAAGTAAAGCAGCTCCATGAACTCCCCAACGGCCAGGGTAAATAAATCCTCTTCTTTTTTAACACAGCTGCCTCAAATTAAAACATGCTACAGTTTTCTTGCTTTCTCTGGACACTGCCAGACACAAGGGAAGCATGACACAGACAGATATTGCTGAATTTGGTTTTGCCTCGCTGGATTTTTATGGATGGTTACCCTTAAGAAGCAAACTATTAATAGGTCTGTGTCTGAATGCTCGACCACATGAGGCTTCATCTGTTACATTCAGGCAGTGTTTTGATAGATTGCTATTCCATCAACTAAAAATCCTTTGGGCTATGAACAATATAAAATAGTCTTACAACCACAATGATATAAAATAGTCTTACAACCACTTGCCCTAAAACTAATATTTAAAATGTATATCACAGGGAAAAATTGAGTAGTCCATTAGAGGAGTGGGAAAGAAATGACACCATAGACAAATAGAAAGAAATAGGTATGAATTCTAGCAATATAAACCAATGTAAACCAGAAGTCTCCTGAGTTGTGATTTGTTTAGGTGATGCTAACTGTACTACAGATTATTTAAATAGATTTTGTAACTGCTGTTGTTATTACAGAGATTAAATTACACTAAGTTATAGATATAGTTTTTGGGTAATTTACATGAAGAAAAGGTAGACTCCTAAAATTTCAGTTTGCTGCATATCCTTCTTAATGGGAACAAATTGCAAAACAACTTCGATTTTAGAAGCAATTTGTGAAGCTGTCCAGTGATCATTGCTCCTGCTCTAAATTCCCAGTTAAAAATTAGCTACTAACTCTTATTTTCACTCATGCACACGAACAAGAATTCTTGTTTGCAACATCAAAATCGATCTCTTTTGCCTTATCAGGTTTGTAATGCAGGATAAACCAATCAAAATTAAGTGATTCATGCTTTTAATTAACAAGCAAAAAATTTTGATTTGAATATCAGTTTTTAACTTGCATTATCTGTCTTTACAATTTGATGAAGAAAGTTTAGCACTGTTTGTTGGAAACATTGTAATGCAAATTTCCACCTAAATATAGTCTTTATGCTAAATGTGGTATTTTTCTTCCTACCTGTGTACCTGTGCACATTTGTTTATATATATCTTGCTTAGCATACATGTATGTATTCATGTTTTAATTTTTTTTTTTACTCTTGATATTTAATACCGAAGAAATTGTGAATCAAAACCTCAAAGTCAAATGCATTGAGGAAATGTATAAATTTAAGCTTTAAGTGCTTTTTCAAAAAACAAACTCTCTTTTAGGTAATTATGACAGACATAAATTTTGAAAACACAAGATCCTGCTTCAATTCTGCCCTTTGTTGCACATGAACAAAGCTAAGAGTACCTGCAAAATTCAGTCTGGGAAGTGACGTTACAAGCGATTCAAAAACACAAGGAAATGGCCAGACCTAGTTTTGGCCCTTCAGCAAGGGGAAGTCTCTAGGGCCTCTGAGGTCTTCTGCAAACTGAGCATGGTCCTGGCCCTGCTGGCAGCTGGGAATGGCACACCCAGCAAAGTGCTCCCCTTCCTGGACTCCATGCTGGAAGTAAGAGCCACCACCAGCTCCAGCATGTGGGTCCTGCTCTGCTTGGGAACCAGAGGGTGGTGTTCAAAGCTCAGCAGGTCTCCAAGACGAAATACCTGCTGGGCTCTTCCCCACTGACATGGGTTTTTCTGATATCTTCCACTGAAATATGCTTCCCCTTGGTGCAATCCAGAATTTACTGTGGGATTTGTGTGAGGAACCCAGAGTGATATTTAAAGGCTGCCACTTTTGCCCACACCTTAAAGTACCTGCTTTTGTACACTCCTTGCAAACACCACATGAATGCAGAGCCTTTAGATTTGCCGTTAACTTCTTAGAAAAGCAAGGATCTGTTCCTTCTCTTTTCCTGAGCTGCCAATGGAATAATAGGCCCCAAAGAATTAGTAACAAAGGTTTCACTCTGAATGCATCACATCTGTGGAAAATTTATACCTCAGCTTTCTGGGCTGATGACTTCCAGCTCTATCCAAAACAATTTCCCCAGTAATTCCCACTAAGACTGCTCCCCAACACCAACTTCTAGCAGGAAGCATCCCAAAAATTGAAGCCTGAGGTTAGATGACATGGAAATATGAGTTGGTGACTATCTGAATGTTCTTAGCAGGCCCTCAAGGACCCAAGTGGGCACAGCATGCAGGAAATCAGTAGTATAACACAGGTCAGACAGGAGAGGACAAGACCTGCTCTCTTATTCCAGCTTTCTTAAAAGCTCTAGGATGTCCCAGCTGGTCAAAGATTTCTCTTCTTGCTGTAGCTAGAAATGGTTATGAAATGTTAACTTTTTGCTGCAAGCTCTTCAATGCAATGCTGGTGCTGTCTCTCTCCTCCATCTATCTCATCTGCTGAAACATTTTGCCAAACAGCCACAGCAGATTCATTAGCTGCTTTCAACATCATGCCCAATATAAGTTTGTACACCATTAAACAGTGTTGTTTGTACTCACCTACTGCAGAGGTCCTCTCTCTCCAAGGCAACCTTCACCTGCTCCAGAACTGCGCAGTCAGGGCAATTTTTGGGTCTCTAGGTCAAAACATGGAGGCTTAGTAAGCACCACGCTCCCAATGGACCCCATTTAACATTAAAATTGTTATTTTAATGCTGTGTTGTGCTGACCTGAGCTGTTGGACTACCAGGGTCTTGATAAACTCCCTGCTGACAGAGTCATCCCGAGACGGGGACCGGGCGTGTGTCCTGCTGTGCAGCGCAGCCGGCTCGGCAGCGGGGCTGACACGGTGCACAGGGGGCACATGTGGCCAGCAGCGCTGCAGAGCCGTGTCACACGCCCCAGGACTGACCTGCTCTTACTGGGATCTTCACAGGGGGAGATGGTCTCCTGAAGCTCCTGTCACCGTCATTCTCCACCCCCGCGTCCCATGGCCAGTTTCAGCTGTACCGGGCAGAGGTACTGGCAGCAGCGAGAGAGGATGCCGTGCCCCATGGAGGGAAGGGTTCCATTCCAGTGCGCAGGGCTGAGACCAGTGTGCTGTGAGCTCAGCAAAAGCCTAGAGGCAGCTACAGCAAAGGGCTGCTCTGGACCGTGGGGATGTGGAAAGCTACTGGTACGGACACAATTTTAAAATAAAAGGGGGTTTCAGCACTCTTGGAAGAGGTACCTGTCTTCTTAAAGAGACTGTTTCATGTCAGAAGGTTGTTTCTTTTAAGAATCACATTTAGTGCAAGGGGAATATTCCTGTCAGTGCTTTGGTTGCACTTGGTTGAAGACACCATCTGCTGAGATTCTTGGCTAGCTTGGCATTTAAAATGTCATGTAGACCAGAATGGAACTGAGCCTGAATACTGAGGCAGATGTCATCAGCAAAGGTGAACTTCCATAACTCAGTGAGGCTGCTGATAAAAAGACTGAATTGCAGAAGCGTTTGCAGAAAGCCCTGTGGAAGAGCACTGATTTTTCTGCATACGCTTTATCTCCTGTATGTGACTTGTGCAATCTACCTTAGAGAAACAATGCTACAAGAGATGCCAGTAAAATTTTGCATTTAAAATCCACCATTTTTGGTTCCTGCTGGATAAAGCAGGATGAGAGGGTTTCTGTCCTCTGCAGAAAGTGGGATTGATGATATTTTCTAAACCAAACTACTGAGTCCTTAGGCTTGCTTCAGCCTAGCGGGGCAGGAGGAAAGCTCATTTTTCTCTCTTTCTGTGGAGCATTGCTGCACACAAAGTTGTTCAAAACTTTGTTGCTACCTCAATATTTCTGTTCCGGATGACAACAAAAGGACAAACAGGCTCTGATGCCTCTTTTTTTCAGCATGGAACGTGTAGTAAGAGTTACTATCTATTCCCTGAGTAGAGTCTCATTCCCAAGTGTACCTCCTGATGTGTGTTTAGGAAGCAAACCAAAAATGCGCAGGACAAAGAAAGAAGAGGAATGAAATAGGTAGAAAATGCATTAAAGAGAAGTAGAGGCTAAAACAAATAAAGTTTATTGCTTTATCTGTGTTTGAGCCCATAGGGCTTGTATAGATGAGTGTTAGTAATGAAGCTCTTCAGCAGCACTGGGGCAAACTTTGTTCTTAGGGTCAAATAATCTATCAAGATTAAAATGTTAAACAAGTCCTTTCCATGTTCAGTGTGCCTCAAATTGCTTTTCATCTGTGCTCAGTGCTTTTGTTGACTTAAAGTAAATTAAACATTGCCCCTTTCTAATTAGACAGGTTAGGAGATCTTGGTGCTACTTCCTACTAATTTAAAGACTGGAACCAGTTTAAAGCAATTAAAGCTAAAACCCCCACTTTTAAATAATGAATTAATACAAACTTGATTTAATAATGAAGCAACTGGGGGTTAAGTGACCCAGGCAGGCAGGCACATGAAGGAAAAGCAGCCAGTGTAGAGTCAGATATACAGCCACTGTGGGGGCTACTGGGGAGCAAAGAAGGTTTTTTCTTCTTGACAGGCAATTGCAAGCATGTAATATATCCAAACCCCTTAGTCATCTTCCTCAATGATTCCTCTAAGTCAGTGCACTGGGTAGAATTATCAAGGTGCTGGCAGCGAGATCTGCAGAGGCCTCTGTGGGGAGAGGCTCTGTGGATACAGCCAACCCACCACAGGGCACGGCTCAGTCTGGCCACCATACTCTGGGAAAGAGTATTTCATATGGGGCAAGAAACATTACACAGGCAGAAGACAGGGAGAAAAAAAGTGTGCAGCAGCCACGTGAACACCAAATTCAGAGCAGGAGGAGGGTGAGAAGGTGCTGCAGGTGCCAGAGCTGAGATTCCTGAGAACCCCAGGAAGAACCCCTGCCAGCAGGCAGGCATTTCCCAACAGGAACTGCAGCCTATGGAAAACCCCTATTGGGTGTATCCCAAAGGACTGCAGCCATGAAGAGGACCCAAGCTGAAGCAGGGGGATGTACAAGGAAGGAACAGCAGAGAGGAGCTGTGATGGACTGACCACAGCCCCCATTCACCCCAGGAGGGGGAAGATAGAGGAGTCAGGAATGAAGGTGTGAAGTTGAGCCTGGGAAGTAGTAGGGAGGGAAAGTGGTAATTTACATTTTTTGTCTTTGATTCTCACCATGTAAGTCTATTTTACTTGGTAATATATTAAAGTCTCTTTTGTTCATGATGGTAACTGGCAAGCAGTTTCCCCATCTTTATGTCAACCCATGAGCTTTCTATTTTCTCCCCCATCCAGTTGAGGGGCTGGGTGGGCACCTCCCCACTAGTTATCCACAGAGTAGGTCATCAGATACAGGAAGCCTTGTGGAGATGGCAACTCTGCTAAAAAACATTAGCAGGCTGCAACAGAAGTCAACCATTAGCAACTTACAGAAAAAAAGCCACAGCCCCAACCAACTCTCTTTCAAATATGAACTTGAAAACTTCACATTTTTGAGACTAGGTTCTGATACATTTTACTTCTCTACCTCCTAAAAAGGTGCATTTTCAAACTCCAAAAGACCTTTAAAATCTTGTCACAAGAGGACAAACAGCTCATCCCAAAGCCTTATGAGAATACCTTGTAATAAATCTCAGCAACACAGAAGCAACAAAAGATTTTTGTGACAGAGGGCCCTCTGCTTATGACTGAGCTCTCTTAGGGGGTGGAGATGTCATTTATTAATGTAGTCTTACAAGCTTTATATTGTATATCATACCATACTGGAATACAGCAATGCTTTTTGCACACTCATGAACATACTCATGCACATTTTATGAGTAAAAACTATAATCCTTGATTGACCTTATTATTCTAACTTATAAAAATTTAGAGAGATAGCCTCCTAAAATAGTATATGAGGAGTGCATTATTTGCCATGCAGAGACTGTAACAGGATAACACCAAAACACGAGAAAGCTGTATTTCAAATGTGAGGAGTGACTGTCACAGGAATGGTTATCATGCTAAGAAGAGTCTGAGAGCTGCTTATGTGAAGATAGGATGCTGATGATATGAGAAAAAGCCCAGTGTGTTCATGAGATTAAGACCTGTCATGTGTTCTGTCCTCTTCCCAATGTTTTCTCACTTGTTCTCCCCTCCAATTCAATAAGCTAAACTACAGCTGTTATAGGAGGCTTTTATTCTGAACAAACCATCAATGAAGTTACAATTTATACTGAAAGCCAAAGCTGAGGCAAGTCACATTTCTGTTGCTGTTATTTGCTGGCTGTTTTAGGGGGGATCCACTCTTGGATCTTCTTGCGAGTAGTAGAGTAAGGCACGTACTGCCCAGGAGTGCCACTCAGGTTGAATTTATGGTTCTCCCAGATAAATTTACGAGCAACTGGTGGATGAGTAGTCGGAGGGTCATCCGTCATTGAGTGGAGCCAGCGATGCCTTAAGAGGAAAAAGACACATTGTTATTACAGAACTTTACATGATCTCCAAGAAGCCTATCTCCTGACTCCCAAGGGTTCTCCTCTGAAGAGACACTAAGTATTTCTTTGAGAGAGGAGAAAAATAATCCGGTGTGGCTTTGAATGAGACTACAGGATACTGATTTAAAGTAGTTACACAAACCTAACTGATAAAAAACAGTTCTGCCTCAATGCAATTGGAAGCACACCTGAGTTCAAATTTCCTGTTTGTTTGTATGCTGAGTATTTAGGCAGAGTACATTGTTACGTGTTTGTATGGCTTTAACCAGGCAGCCAGGTCAAGGCAGGCCCTATGAATGACAAAATCACAAGGTTTGGTTTTATTCTCTGGGTTTTTGATTTGTTGGGTTTTGAGGGTTTGTTTTGTTTTTAATTACCAGAAGACCATGCTGCGCAGCAATTTCAATACCATTTCCAAAGCATTCATGAGACTACCATTTGGGATATGGATTAACGATGCAAGTACACCTAAAACAAGCATGTAAATGTTTACTGACTGCACAATAAAATGATGAATACCAATCAGCAATAGGGTAATTACCAAGTGATTACAGTGATTAGCCTTTACCTATGAACTAAATGTCAATCCTTCTCTGTGCAAGCAACATTAATCATCAAGCAAAGCATTTTCCCTAACAATTTACTTAAACACTACAGCAGGGACCAACTGAACTGATATCCCATTTCTATTTCAGTGCCTGAAGCAACTTTCATATCTGAATTATATTTTAATTATCTGCTAGTTCACATGTACTTCATACTATATGCACAGTAATGACAAAAGTGAAGTTATGACTTTTTTGCAAGCTTGTGTATTTTTTTACTGAGGTAGAATTAAAAAGACTTCTGCTAATCAGCTTTTGCAAAGACTTGACCTAAAAATATGAAGTCTTCCAGTTGTATTAGAGAGCCTAAAAAAACACATCTTCAGCCTTTAGCAACAAATCCAGTACATGTCATTAATACAGTAGAACAAAACCACAGTGGAAGTGGTGAGAAATAGACTGGCAGGTATATTCTAAATCTGAAGAGCTCTACAGAAGGTTGATAATCTTTTCAAATAGCTTCCAACCATTAATTTAAAAAAAAAAAAAAAACACCACAACTTCAGCTATAACTTTAGTACAAAAAAAAAAAAATTCACTTGAAAAAAGTGTTGACTGGAGTAGATTTAATTTTCTTCACAGTGGTTACTGGATTTGTGCTGAACACAGGGTTGATAACGTAGAGATGTTTTTGTTATTGCCGAGCAGGGCTTACACAGAGCCAAGGCCTTTTCTGCTTTTCGTACTGCCACGCTGGCAAAGAGATCGGGGGTGCACGGGAGGCTGCAAGGAGACACAGCCAGGACAGGTGACCCAAACTGACCAAAGGGATATTCCAGACCATATGACATCATGCTCAGTATATCAATCTGGGGGAAGAAGGAGGAAGGGGGGGACATTTGGACTGATGACATTCATCTTCCCAAGTCACTGTTACGCGTGATGGGGCCCTGCTCTCCTGGAGGTGGCTGAACACCTGCCTGCCCATTGGAAGCAGGGAGTTAATTCCTTGCTTTGCTTTGCTTGCATGTGCAGGTTTTGCTTTCCCTATTAAACTGCCTTTATCTCAACCCACGAGTTTCCTGGCTTTTACATTTCCTATTCTTGTCCCGATGCTGCTCATGGGGGAGTGAGGAAGTGGCTGCATGGGGCTTGGCTGTTGGCTGGGGTTAAACCACGACACATACAGAGGCAACTTAAACTCACACACCTGCACCTAGTGATGCTTCTGGTAACAGTGGATAGGGATCCTGCACACAAATTCCTCTTTACACATCTGTCACCATGCCTCACCATCCTCATCCTCCTCCAAGAGCCATGCACACCAACTGAACAAACAGAAAACTGTCAGAAAAAACGCAGTTCCAAAGGCCCCTGAAAGACAGGCTGGAGTAGGTGGAGCACAATTACTGTATTAATGCTCAGCTGAAATCAACCAGATTCCAAGCTTGCATGATGTCTGGCACTTCTGTTATTACACGTGTACTTAATACCATACACTCATTCCTTGAAACATGAGAAAGGTTTCACAGTATCATTTCAGAGAGTAGCTTTATCTGTCATTTAAACTATTGTTTTGCAGCTTTTTTAAGACTAAATCCACAAAGTCTTTTAAAATACAGTATTTGGGGGTAATTAATATATTTACTTTCAGGATTTTCTGAATTTCTGTAACACAAAATGAAATCAGTCTCAAATTTAAATAAGTAGCAAAACTGATCCTTAAATTGCATTTTCTCACTGAAAAGTAGCAATAAAATTGCTCACTGACAAGACATGTCAGTACAGGTATTGAAATGCATACAGAGATTTCAAAAGTTTGTTTATAACTTAATCTACTATGAATTATATTTAAGAGTTTCAGGGTTAAACCAGGTCATGACAGATTCCCTTTAGAAGCCCAATATGTGACTTACAAGAACATTTTGATTTGCAGAGCCTGCTCTCTCAAATAAAAGTTCCCACTCTCCACTTAAAATCTTGAAAACTTTATTTTGGGGAGACTTTCCCCTTGACAACCTTCCTCAAAGAATCTTTTGAAGCCTTGATGTCTCATAGACTACTCCCAGATGCTCAAGAAAAGCTTTTCATGCACTAGATTGAATAGCATGAATAAAGAGATTTAACATCCTGCAGATGGCCAGATTTCTATACAAACTCCGCCTATAAATCCATGCATGGAAAAATAGGCTTCAAAAGCAATTAATGACTTCAAACCTACAAAGCAGAAAACTTACACAGAGCAAAAAAAATCAGGAGAGTAGCAGAAGCTCTGAAGAGGCTGAAGCAGCTTCCTGAATCAGAGAGCAGTCACTACCAAGCAGAGTGAGGCCAGGAAAGCCTCTGCATTTTTCCTTGAGTGAAGGGATGAAAGACACCTCAAAGTATCTTCAAATGCTCTCAAGACTATGTAAAATTTTCTCCCAAGTCTTAACAAATGTTTAAAAGCAAGCTGATTTCAACCTGAAGCTACAAGGGATCGGAGCCAATTCTATGATGTACAAGCTGTCAAACAAGAACTGCTGCTACACAAACTCAGTAGCTACTACCATATGTGCATCTGCAAGGTTCAGGCACAGACTACGTAAGTTGAGGATGTTTGCCAACTCATTAACATCCACTTTTTTCAACAAGTTCACCATGTTGCAATGAGACAAGAGAAATGAAGATGTGCATTAGGGTCAAAGTGCAGAGAAGAATAGGCAGAGAATGAAAAAGGGACAAAAAATGTGTTTGTTTACACATGGAAGATAACTTTAATTTCTCATATAAGCTACTATAAGTTATTGTATAGCAATGAGATGGCATTTACCTGAAAACACCAAACTAGCATTTAATCTAGTTGTAAAACCCCACAAATTTATTATGAAGCTACAGGAAGGATGGAAATTTTACTCTCCTTCCTTTTCTGCAATCTTTTTGTTCTGTTTCCCTTGAAGGCAGACTTGAAAAGCAGCATTTTTACAGGAAAATCACACATTTCCTTACATTTCCTAGTGTGTTGGCACTTCGAGTCTGAGGTGCTACATTCCTCTCCCTTTCAGCTGTCAGATCAACTAACAAAGAGGATGCAGATTATTAAACTGAAGGTAAACTTGAAATATTTCATTATATGAAGTCAGTACTGCTGATGGTCCTCCCAAAGATGTCAGATTTGCACCACAAGGAAATAAACATTGAAGTACAGGACAGCTACTACAAATACAAAGGACAGTGCTGGCAAAATGAAGTGTCCCTACAAAACAGAAAAACTATTTTCAAATTACAATTCTTCTTTCCCCACAGGACGATCTTGAAAGAACAATTTATTTTTAACTAGTATGTACACTTTAACCAGTTGTCAATTTGTTTTTGCTAAGTATCTAGCCAAAACACAAACCAAAGTACATTTAGCCAGAAATACACTAAACAAATAGTTTAAACACGCAGCCCAATGATTAGAGTGATTCTGCAATGAAAACATCTATGAAAGCACTAAACAGAGTCCATACAGGTATTGGTATAAATGGATTTAAGCTCTATGGTTTATATGTTCACAGGGTGCACATGATCAGTGTGTTCAAAAATGGAAGCACTGAGTTCCTGCAAACAGTGTACTCTGACCAGCAGGAGACAAAACAAGTATTTTGGTTTTTCTGTCTAAAAGTGTAAAAGGGAAAAAAAATGTGCCCGATATCTTGTATAGCATTACAGTAAGTGAATACTAAGCATTCCTCAGGCAAGTGTTGAAGGCATTTTTAAAAAAATCTAATTAACTTGTCTCCAGTGAAGTAGACACTGACATTTGGATTTTGAAGACAAGAAAGGAAAACCCAGAGTAACAAAGAGGTTAAATAACACAACTAAATCAGAATAAACCACAAACCTACATATTCTAGTGTGGCAACAGTTTAGAAAAGCAACAGTCTTGATTCCCTGCATAGTAGACATATGTCAAAACAATACTTTGATTTCCTTCAGACTGTAATTTCAGTATATCTGCTGTCAGGAGACATTACATCAATTATTTCAGAACACTGAAAATATTCACTAGTTCCTAAAAACAGTACAACAATATGTTATTACATATAAGATTTTTTTTCTTGCTGCTTTTCTCTTTTCTTTAGTATCTGACAGGAGGTAAAAGGTAGCATTGTTTTTTCCAGTCATTTTCAAAACTTTTCAACCTACCAAAATGTTTTTTTCTAGTTCATCATGCATGAGGTTCACCTGATTGTATCTGAACAATAATTCATATTCCACAATCCAGAAGGCACACAACTGACTGCAAAATTATACTTTAGAATGCAGTGTATTCTGTGTAAGGGTGTAATCAGTAAGATAACCAGCAGTGTAATCCTAAATACAGTAGCATTTTTATAAGAGAACTACAAAATCATTACAGACTAGTTAGCTTTACTATTTAAAAAAGAAAAACCTGAAAATTCTAGGTTAGCCTTGGTCTTAAACTTTGATTTTGTTCAAAGTGTCATCTTTAGGAGCGACAGTTGCAAAATATTTTCTGAAAGTAACATCAGCATAAACACTGTAGTAAAACCTGCTTCCACCTGCAGTGGGTACAACAACACACCCACAAAATGATCCACTGAGCTGAATCAACTACATCCTGGAGTAAAAAAAAAAAAAAAAACAAACAAAAAACTTAGAATAAGTATTCAGATCACACCCAGGTGTTACAGCAGTACTTTATACACTTCCAAGTCAACTCAAGGATGAAAAACATGTATCATACTATTATACTATATATTAATTAATCCCCTTGTTAACAGAAGTAATTACACACAGTCTAATTTATTTCCAACAAATTTCTGGGTCCAAAATAACCATTCAGGTTTTGTGCAAAAACCTGTACAGCTGCACAACCCTACTGTTACATTGACAGCAGCTTGTACAATATATTGTCTCAATTCAGAAGCATATGTCATGTTAAAAATTTAAGACAGTATAGCATCAGATAAAAATAATAATGATTAAAAAAAACCCTAAAAGACACCATTTATTCCCTGTCAAAATACTTCTATTTTTTAAAGATGGATCTAAGCAGTATGGAATTACATATCAGTGATTTAGATGTGTCACAAAGCTAGGATTCCTACATAAGTATAAACACATGTTGTTACAAGACATACAAATTTATCAGCAATAAGAAAAAAACCATAACAAAACAAATCCACAAACCTGAATGGTACTGCACAACTAAGTTTCCTGACAAAAATACCTTAGAACACAGGATTGTTTACCCTTTCATGCCTCATTGCACTCACCAGTCTTGAAAAATAATAAAAGGTTTACTGCCTCTTCTAGGGCAATTTCTTCAACATTGATAGGAAACCAAGGCTTTCTACCTCATTAATTTCTATGAAATAAATAAGCTACTTAACCCTTGAAAGATCCCTTTGATACTCAGGAAGAAACCCTTTGTTGAGGTTTGTAAAGGGGCAATGAACATTGCATAAGCACGAGCAAAGGAAAAAAAAAATCAAACAAAACAAACCCCTTGCCTTAAAATAAGGAACATCTTGAAAACCAGCACAGTCTAACAGTGAAAGGATAAAAACTAGAACCAAAGAACAGTTATTACGCAAATAAGGCATGAACATCTTGGAGATTCTAAAAACAATGCCATTCAGCTCTTACCAAATCAAACAGAAAAAAGCATTAAATACATTAATTATAATTATAAGGCTGAGAGAATTTAAAACAAAACTGACTACCTAGAGAATCTACCCACACACTTCTTAAGTGTTCTAGTGAGAGTTTAGGAGTTCATATAATCAATCTCAGCCTTGGCACAGAACATGTATCACAGGAGTAATAAAACCCAGTGTTTGCTAATACTGATGCTTAGACTACCCAAACACCTCTTCCTTCATATCACCTTTTGTTGCTTTGGGGCTGCAGTGCTATTGCTGTTCCTGGAGAACCGCAGAGATTGTTTTTACTAGCATACACTGTTACTTTATGCTACTTTATGGTGTGACTTATCTAGGAAGACAAAAAAAGTATTAACAGCTGGGTGGCCAGAGACCACCTGGAACTCAAGATTGTACAGAATTATACTGAGATGCATGAACAGAAAATAAAACCTTAATAAAAATTATAGTTAAGTAGCAGTCAACATACAGAGCATCCTGGTCCTTTACTGCTGATTATCATATCAATGTATATAAATTTAAATAACTGTGGTGTTAATGGCTGTGGATTAAGGAATGTTGTTCCATCATTGCCTTATGTTCTTTAAGTTCTTGCCTAGAACAGAAAATAATTTTTTTTTTTTTACTTCTGTTGGCTCAAGGCTTTGCCAAACCATTAACAGGGAATCACAACTAATAAGGAAAATTGGAAAACCTGCTCAATCTGGCTGGCAAAATGCTTTTCTTGTCCCAAAAAGCAGTGAGTGCATCTACCAGGACAGTAAGCAATACAAAATCTTCTGGTCATATATAGAACAGCTGTGACCCGAAAACTTTTTTTTTTTAAAATTTCTACTTTGTAATGCAAGAAAATATAGAGGCAATTACACAACTGGTGTCTGTCCAAATAATTAAGCCAAGTGGTTTACCATTCAGGGGGCACCATACTTCCATCAACTTCCCAAAACGTGTTTTTGCCATTCATTTCTTCAGTATATACGACCCATCTGTGTCGACCTTAAATACACAAACAGAAATATTGTATTAGCCCAAAAATAAAAATTATTTTCATATAAAGGAGAGAACTCTTGAAAACCAAGGAAAAACATTTTGAGTAATAGTATCTGCCATTATGGGCACTTACTTATTTTACAGTCAGCACAGCTTTTATTTTTCCAAGTCTTCTGTATTTCCACTGTTACTGTATTTTTATATAGCTGAATCTAATCCTCTCACAAGTAGGCAAATATTAGCTATTGTATAAATAATGAGAAATAGGAACTCACAAAATTTTCAGGCAGAGAAACAGGTTTGGGGATTTTTTCTCCATTATGAGAAGCCTTTTCCAAAAGGACATTGTCACTGATAACCTAAGATTAAACTAAATTTCAGCTATATTGAACTACCAAGCAATGTTAACCAGCAAGTACTTTTCCTGGTTACCCTACAAGGTAACCTACAGTCAGCAGGTAGCTTGGACTAACCAGTATCAACTGCTTATGTATTACCTGCATTGCTTTAGGTGCTACCTTTTCAAGTACTCTAAAAACATTATTTAAAATCCAGTTACTTAAGGTAATAGGAAATTTAGGCTACCCTGTGTTTCTCTGCCCTGAAGTGATGATACAAGTAAGTACAGCTGTGAGGCAGTTTTAAAGGCTGTTCTCTTTCTTCCCCCACCTGTTATGCTATCAGCTTTTAGGTCAAGGACCAAATTCAGCTCTCAATCACATTATCATATAGCTCTACCTACATGGAGAGCATCTGACTGGCTTCTATTTATCCCATATTTATTGTTTCAGATTGACTGTGTTTGCAAATGAACTGAGGGACGCAATAGAGAAATAGAAGATGTCAAAGCATTTCTGTGAGTCCCTTGTCTAAAGACCCACACAAGTTAAGTGCAAGGCCCACACAAGTTAAGTGCAAGGAAGTCAGGCAGGCAACAAGTTCTATTTCATTAGCAGAAACCACACAAGCTCTGTAAAAGCGGAACAGTCTGCTGGGAGGTGTTCACGTTAGCACACATACCAAAGAAGTTTCTTGTGTCTTCATAGTATTTGTTTCCATATTTGTCTGTTCCTACCAGATTACCAGTCTTCAAATCATTGACCCTGTGAATTATCAAAACAACGGTTTCAACTGATGTCCTCTCAGAATGAAGTGACAGAGGTTTCCCAGGGGCTGGTAAAAATCTGTAATAACAACTCCTAAACACATTTAGGTAAAGATATTAAAAAAAATATTCAAGTTTAAGGATTGCAAAACATAATCACCAATTCCTGCAGCTAATGTGCACCCCACTGACATGATGATAGAAGTCATACAAAAAGGCTTTTGGGGACTATTATTTATTTAAAAGCTCTCTATAGAGGAAGATAAAGCAACTCTGCAATATAACAATTTAACACCCACAAAACCTTAAATACTGTGGAAGTCCCAGAGTCACATGGGACTTTAATTCACTTAGTTGAAGACCTTACCATCCTTCTCAATTACTCATAGCTACCATTTCAGCCTGAATTGCCACAGAAGGTGGTCAGCACAGAAGAAGCTTAAGAGATCTCACACGTCTGTGTGGGCACTAACCTCCAAGACAGCAATAGTAATATTTTAAGCTATTGTAGCCACTTGCCAAGGAAATACCCTAAACCCTAAGGTACAATTGTTACTTTCTAACTTTTGTATAACTGTGAAAGATGCAAGCATTTACCTGCCACTCTGTGAGACTTACACTGACCCAGATAAGCTGTGTACCAGTTTCAGCTCTTTATACAAAACGTGTTTTAACATTACTGTACATATCAATAATTAAACTGAATCTATGATTCAAATTCTAATGATAAAACCTTAAAATTACTAAAGTGATCTTCTCCCCCAGATCTGCATCTTTGCTTTTCTTTTTACTGACGTTCATCTCAGGCAGAATTACGTAAGGAAGAGCTTACTTGCAAAAGTTTTAGTTTTTTGTAGTATTGTATACATTCTCAAATCAGTCCCAAGGGAGAGAAGGGATGTGCACATGCACACTTCCATAGTTGGGAATTTAGCTATTGTCTTCTCTCCCAGGGTGTGTGAAAGCAACAATCATTCCACCGAGAACTCATTTTAAACATTTGTGGTCCCTGGTAGAAAGACTCTCTGACACATCTCTCCTTTGTCAAAGAAACACTCAGATACCTCTGGCTCAGCTATACCAGCCCAAGTTCCCAGCTTCAGAAAAAAAGAAGCTCTCCCTGCTGCTCTCCCTTTCTTCTTCCCTTCCATTTCTTGTAAGGGTTCTTGTGCCCTTGTCCTGACTTCATGCCCCGAATATTGATATCAGACACTAGGAGGTATGTATAGCTTCCAGAGGACATTTTCCAGCCACTTTCACTGAGACTTGAATAAGGACAATGTTTCCAGCCACACAGACTCTTAATAATTTGACTTTTACTGCACATAAACTTGTTGCAGCCACCTAAGTGGAAAACATGTAGGAGAAAAGCAGGGAAATTCAGAGGAAAAGTCTCCTGACTGCGGGAAATAATTTTTCCGAGTTCAAGAAATAATTATTTCTTAAACATATCAATTGTTGCAAGAAAGAACACCTTGATTACTCTTCCTTTAAACACCAAGTCTATTCCTTGAGCTGGGACAGATGACTTAATGGTTTGAAAGGTGAACAGGAGGCAGCAGCTATGTTTGAGGTTAGTGTAGTTATGAGAATCGGGTGTGATTCTCCACCTAGCAGTAAGGTCAATCTTCTGCGTGAAAAAAAGGAGAGCACTGCCCCCAGTCTTACCTGCTCTCTTTTTCTGTACGGTAGAAAGGTGTTGACACAGCCTGCAATCTTTGACTCACAAAAGATCCCTGACAAGACATTCATTAAGATGTGCTTAGGAAGAGGCACTCTGATGAAACCTAAGACTCAAACTCTTCTACCCTTTCTTTTCCCCAGCTCAATTTCTTCTTGAAAACTGCCAGTGTCATAGTTATAGCCTGAGAAGGAAAACAAACTGGAGAAAACAACTTGGGTGGAGGGGAGCAGGTTTGTGACAGAAAACAGTAATTACAATAGCATAAAATACTAGCTAGGGAAATCATGTATTGTCATACTGCTTAACAGCTTGAAATTTCCCTCTATGAAGTTGTGCATGAGGGAGGTCTATCTGAGCTGCTTTTTACAGTAGAGACAGAGAAGCCAGAAGCTGCCTGTCCTCACAGCTAGTAGGAATGCAAAGTTGAGACCTCACAGAAGTGAAGCTAACTTCAGAAAGCATACAATATCATGCCATAAAACAAAGGAGAAAATAATTTAAAATGTATAATAATTATAAGGGGGGCAATACAGTGCTCAACTGAAAGAATACAGAGCTGGTTGGAGGATACCAGGCAAGTTTCACAAAGAATGTTGATAGTAGCCTTATTTAACACTGTACAGGGTTCCTGACCAAAACAAAACCAAAACAAAAATTCCTCCTCCAGAAAGCACAGGGGTCTGACAGATTATGATATTACCTTATTGAGGAATATATTATACAGGAAATTCTGTACTGTATCACTTCAGGACTGTAGTGATACCACCAGAATGAAATTCAACGGTATGAAGGTCTAGCACAAGGTGATGCGCCTGGAGACTAGTAAGATCTGAAGCACTGTGTGCCTCATTGCAAGAGAAACACCTGGATGTCACAAGGCAATAGGGAGCTGTTAATTAAGTGACATGTGGGGGAAAAAAAAAGACAAGTTGATCCTTGAATGCACAGGTGAACTGAGCTGTCTTCAGTGAACAAAACAATTACTAAAGCTATATATGACAAAAATGATGAGGCCTGATCAGCAACTGTGCAAAATGTTATGTTCAACCACTCAAAACAGATCAATTTAAACTACAAGAAAAAATAGAGAAAGGGCCGTTATGACATGTGAGAAAAAAAAAAACAATCTTCAAGAAGACTTAGAAAGTTTGGTTTGTTTGTTCAAACATAAGAAAGCCCTTGGTATACAGCAAGGAACTTCATATTTGCAAAGCATCTCTACCCCCTACTCCTGACTTCCACTATTGATTAAAAAAAGGCTTTTTGGCACTTAATCAGGCCTACAACATTCACTCTAAACATTCTATTTTTTTTCCGGGACCAGCTACAAAGACAATACAGGTTACTGACACTGGTGAATTTGGATCACATACCATTTACACTTCCACCTTATATTTCATCAAGGACCTGAATGAAAAAAGAGTACCTTAGTAAACCTGCAGCTACTCCTATTTGGGAGCAGCTTCAAGTGTGCTGTCACAAGGAAGAGATGAGATGTCAGTGGGGAAAAACGACAGAAGAAAGTTTAAGGCGGACAAGTGCAAGGTTCTGTACTTGGGGATGAAGGCACACAGCCATGTTATTCCACTGAATGGAAACAAAGGCTGCAACCAATTTTGCACGAAGTGCCACTAGGGCCAGGGGGTATCCAATGCTGAGCACAGGTCAGTGCTGACAACCCAGTGACAAAGAGGCAGATGTGACGTGCAGTTCGGTGTTAAAGAATTAGAGCCGGTCCGGCACATGAAGTAATTCCCTGATCTACACCGAGGGGGTTCAGCAGATGCACGGCTTTCAGGCTTGCACAGTTCAAGTAAGTCACTGCCAGCCTGAGGTGACTCAGAGCAAAGGGCGCGATGGCGCACGGAGAAGCGCTGGGGGCAGCTACAGCAGAGACACGGCTGTGGCAGTGGGACTAAGGCCTGCGGCTGGACACCAGGAAAACCTGCCTGGGCAATACTGACAGCTCAGCGCCGAGGAACCCTCCAAGCTGCCTAAAGAAGAGAAAACAACGCAGGGGCCCTGCCCCGGCACGGCTCTAAGCACAGGACCGCTGCCGGCCGGACACACCTCCCCCAGCGGGGCGGAGCGGGCTCCTGCCGAGGCCTGCCCGGCACCGCGCACCTCCCGCCGTGAGGG
Source organism: Corapipo altera (assembly GCF_003945725.1). Classification (NCBI taxonomy): domain Eukaryota; kingdom Metazoa; phylum Chordata; class Aves; order Passeriformes; family Pipridae; genus Corapipo; species Corapipo altera. The sequence goes on along the minus strand of NW_020884873.1, from coordinate 22,266,063 downwards.
AGCGCCCGCCGCCCTCCGCCCCGGCGGCGCGCGGAGCAGTGGCCGCCCCGTGCCGTGTCCCCACCCCCGCCAGCCCCGCTTCCCGCGGGGCAGCGCCCACCCCCCGCCAAGGTGACCCCGCGGGGCCGAGAGCAGGGAGCGGGGAGGCCGTGCCGCCTGCGCCGGGCCCCGCAGTACCTGAGCAGCTGCAGGATGGCGCCGCGGGCGCCGCCGTGGCCGCCGATGTGCTTCAGGGCCCGCTTCAGCACCTGCACGTACTCCGCCATCTTCGGGCGGGGCCGCCGCTGTGCCCGCCCGGGGCCGCCCCGGGACCGCCCCCCCGGCCCGGGCGGTGCCACCGCCCCCGGCCTGTGCGAACACAGCAGCCGGCGGTGCGAGCCTGCTGCAGGCCGCTGTTGAGGTCGCTGAAGGGTATTTTCTGATGAGGACACTGCGATTTGGCTCCCTGTCTGCATAATCTGTAAAAATAACATTTGCCTACGGCTCACACGTGAAGGTCAGCAAGATACAAAGAACTTCAGGATAGGGGGAAGAAAACTCCTTTTTAATAGGAATGTCTACTGACAATCTCTTATTTCACATATGTCACAAGATCTGTGATGAGAAAAGAGTTGCCAAAACTGGCAGTAAGGAGTCCAGGATTGCTTAGATCAAAAATCAGGAGATAGGGGAAGTGACCTCTCACCCCATGCAGACTGTGGCTGATGGTCAACAGAAGAGTCTTGTGTCTTCCTGGATTTTCCCAATTCTAGCAGGCTGTTAAGGAATGTGTATCTCTTGTCTGGTCCACGTCTCCACCCCGCCTTCTCTGTCTTGCCCCATTACCTTCTCCTGATCCTGCATCTGCAGGAAGAAATACCTTTGATTGTTCTGTGTGGATGTTGCTGTTGCTGCAAGGCTGGTCTGGCAAGGTGCAGAAACTACTTCCCTGACCTTCACAAGGGTAAGGCTACACAGGCCAGGCAAAAGCAAAAATAGACCCACAGTACTTTGTCAGAGCAGGCAGGACTTGGAAGTGCACCCAGTAAACACATCCTTCAGTGCTGACCGGCACTGGCTGATCAGCACGAAGAGGCCAAGCTGCTGGGCACTGTCGCTATCACAATTGGGCCTATGGGAAGGGACAAAGCAGGAGTTGAAGTGAAAAATTAAGTAGGTGGTGTTAAACTTGAAAGGAAAATGGGACTAGGAAAAGGTTGTGTTGGCCAAGTTCACAGTGTGGAAATATACCCATTTCAACATAAAGTCTACTGGTTGAAGTTTCTCATTGAAAATTTTTTAGTTTTTAACACAAGTGGTTTGTGTTCTGTGCTCTGTCCTCTAACCACAGCATCTCTTTTGTGACAAGTCTTAGGTTTCAGTACACTTGTGGCAGGTTATCAGCATTTTCACAATCAAGTCATTAATAAATTAATTGCTTATCCAGTAATATTTAAAATTGAGATAAGTTTACTTGAACATCTGAGGTCTGTTTCTTTCAAAAGAAAAAAAACTTTTTTCAACCATACTATAACTTTCAATGTAAAACTGATCCATAATGAATCAAATACTAATTTCCAAATATCCATTATGGCATTATATGACATGAAGATCTGTGATCAGGGTTCATTACAATACATATTTTTATATAGTATTTTAAAAACCAAATCATTGGTAAATTAAATTTTACAATAAATTATTAATTTTCAAATTCATAGGCCAGAAAGTAGTAAGCATGGAAACAAAGGGTTAATAGCAACAAATATTAGCAAACAGCAAGATATTGCAGCTATCACAAATCCCAGAGACTGAATATAACTGACAATACTACATACTGTTAAAAAAAATGTGAAAGATCCACAAACTCTTTGTAATCATATACAGTGTTCTAGGTCTATAGACAATCTGTATAAAACACTAACAAACTAATAGGATATTGCAATTGTTTTCTATAATAGAAAGTTACAATTTATTTTTAAAAATACATCCAAAATAGAATTTTCCAATTTAGCCAGGTTTCAAGATATTTATAGTGAGTTTTTTTTATACAACAGCAAGACAACTACAGTGACATTGTATTGCTTACACTGAAACTGATGTACTACCAAACTCCAAAGGCTGAACAAAATGAACAGACCAGTTTCAAAATGAACAGACTGACTTTCACTGACACTGAAGACCACACGACAATAATAAATGTATGGACAGATAAGTCTGTAACTGTGCAAGGTATTGCAATGAATGTACTTTTGAAAAAAGTTTATATAAAACAGTTATTTGCACTGGGAACTTTAGCAGTATGAAACAACCCACATACACATGTGCAACATATAGTTTCATGAAAAATATTTGAACTAGTAAGCTTATTATGTGTAACAGTACTCTCACCTTTAAATCATAGGATTTTAAAATGCATAAAATTGTTTTTTTTCCTTTCATGTGATTTATATTATTTTTCTTGCTCTTAACACTGAAAATTTTGTTGAAACTAAACTTGTCCTTTCATTAGCAAAGAGTCGTCTTATTTTGGGCTAGTAAATGCCACAGTTTGGTTAAATCCTGATTAGCTCTGAAAACTGTCAAGACTGCCAAAGATCAAAAAGTTGAAAAATAAGCTAGAGGTGAAATCACAAAAATACTGAGGTATTTTAACATCCATGGTGGAGTGAGCTTCAATACTCATATTTCTGTTAGCTGATTGACAATGTTACTGACAGAAACCAGTAATATTTGCCAGCCTTTCATTCAGTACCAAAGAACATTCTCTCACAAGACTATAAATGACAATAAATCACACAGGTGGTGAGATCATGTCATCATAGTGTTAGAAACACTAGGGGCCTGAGTTGAAGGTAACTTGATATGCTCCATTTAACTGAGCAGCAGTTATCTTAAAATAACCAAAACAAAACCAGAAGTTCACCATTTAGCTTTTCCATGAGCTGTGCATTACTGTCAGATGACTGCAATGGTTAACACATATAAATAAGGAAAAACCATGTTCATTCCCGTATTTAGCTGTTTTAAAGCTCCCATTCCTGAGAAAACCCAGGTAGGCCTCATTCCTTATCAAAAACATGAATTTATAGTTTAAGAATGATTAATGAAATAATTTTAAAATAATTAATGAAGATCATGCTGAACAAAGTGAGTAACACTGAATTAACAATCTCCAGTATGAGATGCAGCTTCTAGATCATCATGAAGACAAGAGAGATTAGTTGGCAGGCAGCACAGACTGGCTGCACCCTACCTTTTTATCAATCTTGAACTTATGATGAAAATATATTGTTATGAAAATGTAAGAAAACTTTTTTGGGGAAAAGGTCACTTACCAGTAGTCAGAGCTGCTTGCAATGTGTTGTAAGTATGCACTTTGGCTCTTCAGAGGTCCAAATGTCAGAGGTATCCAAGATCATAAAATGGGTGGGTTTTTTGTCCCTCATAATACACAAATGCCTGAATTTGAACAACCTCTTGTGAAGCTTGATGAAGGTTTTTGTACTTATGAGTTAACACATCCTAAGAAAGTAGTCTTGACCCAGCAGTCAGTGGTGTGATGGCAGTTCATGCATTACTGCAGTCAGCTAACTTGTGTTCAGACTAGGGCACAAAGGGGAAGCAAGAACAGAAATCCAGAGAAAAAGGTTCTGATGCAAAACATTCCCGCACAACATTCTCCCCCAAAACATTCCAACACAAGGTAGAGTTTCACCACATTCCATGTGGGAAGAGAGCTCAGCTGCCATGGCCAGCTCCACACTAAAAGCTGTCCTCCAGCAAGTCAGTAAGTGCCAAGGCACAGCAGAGGGGGTGGCTCCATCCCATTAGGGGTCCACAGCTCTGAGTGCATTGCTCTGTGGATTGGATATGACCAATCCTGTAGTACAGTCCACCACAACACCCTTCTTTCTAAAGGGGAGAGAGATAGATTTGATGGGTGGACTGTTAGATGGATAAAAAAGTGGATGGATGGTCACATCCAGAGGGTAGTGGTCAGTGCTCAGAGTCAGATGAACATCAGTGACAAGTGGTGTCCTTCAGGGGTCTGTCTTATTTAATAACCAGTGTTATTTAGTATCTTCATTAATGACACAGATGAAGGAATCGAGTGCACCCTCACCAAGTTTGCAGATGGCACCAAGCTGAGTGGTGTAGTTGGCACACTTGAAGGATGAGATGCCATCCAGAGGGACCTGCTCTGGACCAAGTGCAAGGTGCTGCACCTGGGTACAGGGCAGCCCCCAGCATCAATAGAGCCCTGCAGAGAAGGATTTGGGGGTGCTGTTGGATGAGAGGCTGGACATGACCCAGCAATGTGCACTTGCAGCCCAGAAAACCAATTGTGTCCTGGGCTGCATCAAAAGCAGTGTGGGCAGCAGGGTGAGGGGCAGGATTCTGCCCCTCTACTCCACTCAAGTGAGACCTCACCTGGAGTGCTGCATCCAAGTTTGGGGGCCCAAGCACAGGAAAGCCATTGATCTGTTGGAGTGAATCCAAAGGAGAGCTATCAAGTTGATTAGAGGGATGGAGCACCTCTCCAGCGAGGAAAGGCTAAGAAAATTGGGATTGTTCAGCTTGGAAAAGAGAAGGCTTAGGCACCTTCCAGTACCTGAAGGGAGCCTACAAGAAAAATGGAAAGAGACTACAAGGGGGAATGGTTTCAAACTGAAAGAGAGTAGGTTTAGATTAGATATTAGGAAGAAATTATTTACTGTGAGGGTGGTGAGGCACTGGAACAGGCTGCCCAGAGAAGTTGTGGATGGCCCATCCCTGGAAGTGTCCAAAGCTAGGTTGGATGAGGCTTTGAGCAACCTAGTCTAGTGGAAGACATCCCTGTTCACGCAGGGGGCTGGAAAAAGATGAGCTTTAAGATACCTTCCAACCCAAACCGTTCTCTGATTCTGTGATTCTATGATACAGTCTTGTATTACAGAGCTTGGATAGAGGAAGATCCAAGCAGCTCAGTTAGTAGAACTGACAAGAACACAGAAATTCAGGGTCAGAGGCAGTTCTCAGATTCTTTTTGACTGGTTGTGATCCTCAGGTGCTGAGAAAAACTACAGAACGCAAGAACTACAGAACTCAATTCTCATTTAGTAGTCTCTTGGTGTTAGGGTGGTCTTGGAGCTGCTACTGCAGAGTGGGCAAGGGCTTCCTTTTAAGCTGATCTTCTGGCTAAGCAATTTTTGGTGCAACCATGTGTTTCTTGATTGGGTGAGGCTCTTCCTCACCAGTTTTGCCAGAGAAAGAAAGAGTTTGTGCTAAATAGAACCTGGACTTGATCCAAGATTCAGGTAATCCTAAATGCTATTGTCTGAAGTAGACCAACACTTTCACTGGGATACTTCTCTCACTTTAAGTAACAGGTAATAAATGTGCTAGGGATGTGTCAGTATTACTTGTCAAGTGAGTCACATGCCTCAAGACTGAAAAACATTAAAATTCATTCTTAGGTGGAGCCATGGAGTATGATTCAGGCAACATGTATGGAGTATCTAGACCCATTTCTAATGAGGAAAGGAAAAGCAGCAGAGACCATGCTCCTATAGGGAGGGGCACTGGATTTGACAAACTCAAATTTAAAAAATAATCATTCAGGACTGGTTGAAAAAGAGAACTACATACCCAAAGGCTAACAATAATAAAAAAATAAAGACACGGGCACAAGTCAAGAGGCATCTAGAATGCCTCCATCACTGGGCACTGAGTGTGAAAGAGGGAAGGGCAGGGTGAAAAAGCTTTAAGTTCTGAGACCAGGAAAAAAAGGAGTATGCTGTCTTTGAATACCTGCAGTACACACTTCTCTGTCAGTTTTTCATAGTATAAACCAGCTTATGTCTACTAAGATGTGATGCTACAACACAGTGTTCTGGTGTACCTGCAAAACAGTACCGACCCTTCACTGCTTCACTTCTGATCAAGTGCATCAACAACAGAATATTTTAAAATGTGAACTTCCTCTACTTTCCCTGAACTTGTAATGGTATCCAGTGTTCAGTTCAGCAAGAAACAACTCTCTTCAAAACAAAAGCCAAAACTAAGTTTGGTCTTGTTTGCATGGAAACACTGGCCTTTTCAGGATGTTTGATCATGTATTTTCAATTTGATAAGTAAGAATGAACTAGTAGCAAAACACTGAAAACACAACTCGGAGAGGAAAGTTAATTTATTTCTCTAAAACATCACACTAACTCAAGATACCTTAGTTCAGTCAAAGCTTCTTCAGTTTCCTCATAAGCCTGGACTTCATAAACAAATATTCCAAGTCCGTCTATCTACAAAAATAGGATAGACAATTCTTACTTTCTTCAGATATCAAGTTAATTTACAAGTCCTTGAAGATAGATGAAAAATAGGAAGTGATCCTATATCATAATACACTCCACCACGTTTCCCAAGTGTACTGGAAAGGAGGAAGATGAGCCTTCTTTGGAAAGGTGCATTGGAAGGCTTACTACCATCTCTTGGAGACAGGGTATGCATTTACATCACCATGACTGCCATGGCACAGAATCCTGGACTGCTACTTTTATACGGCATGACCTATGATCTGGGAGTTGTAGTCTGCTGTCTCCATTCGCAGAATATATGGGATGATGCTATCAATCTGGACATTTCCAATTAGTCCTGCGAAGAACAGCTCTTCAGTGATGGCAGCGCTCATCAGCCTAAGAGCAGGCAATCGGAGGAGAAGTCTAGACAGTCTGGAAAATAAGTTTGGTAAAAAGTGTTACTTGGCAGATCACAGATTTTGGTGTTATTCACAATGCAGTTATTAGTTAAAGAAGAGAAAAAATTGACAAGGGACATTACTAGTCAAAATTTGTTCTATCTAGTTAATGAAAGGCTTAAATATTTAAATCAGGAGAGCATCAAATTTATGTTTAGTCATGTCTTTAACAGTACAGAACATGTGAGTATGCCTGTCAATTACATGGACTGTATAATGTTTGGATTTAGTCTAAATTATGAAATATTCCAAATAGGTGCAATTCAAATTGAATGTTAATAATATTTATTTCTGATATTTAATTTTAGAAATTAATAATGAATGAGTAGACAAATAATACTCATAGTATGTATGAGCACATGCATAATATTTGAAGTGTTCTAAAGGTAATTTTTTACCTTTAAGGAGGTAAGAAGAAAATGTACATTATCTATTACATTAAATACTGTACAAATCAGTACCATCGATGACTCTGAAAAGACAATCAATCGAGTAAGCATCTAAATTTACAGACCTGTAAGTATCATCTGGATATGCCTTTGTTACGTAGTCCTGGAACTCCATATAAGCCTTTTCCTGAAACTTCTCAATCTGTACCACATTTTCTAGACCTGGGTGATCTGAAAAAAAAAACCAAAACAAATGCTCTTCATTGTTATACCTGTTCTATACAAGCTGCATTAAAATCCATCCAGATTTTCCAACTGTAAACATACTGAAATAATTATATGGTAGCTGCAGCAACTCCACTTTTAGTGGAGGACACTGATTCCTTATATTTCTCTTCCTCTAAGCTTATGTTTTACTTAGCTTTTCATAAATAAAACCACACATTTTGAAGAGTTCAAATAAATTCAGTGCTTGCAATGTTTACATTAATCTTGATGATACCACTCTCTTCTCTGCGTAGCAGTAGAACAGCATTGTTTCAATACACTGACATTTACTGAAATATTGTATGCACAAATAGTATTTGGGTGGGATGTGGAGGATAAAATTAAGATCAGCAGAAAAAGCAGAATAAAAAGCTGTGAACCACTTGTTTCCTAAAAACTGTGAAAGATATATAGCAGATAATTTTTTTTTCAACTATTTGGTGCAAAAATTTCAAATGTGGTCCACATAATTTTTAGCAGTGATTTGAACACTTGAAATCTTAATCTTGCTAAAATGAAAGGATATCAACCTAACTGCCAGGTCACATTAGGAAATTATTATCCAGTAATTCTGAACTCTCTACATGGTCTGTAATTTTTATTATCCATCATAATGAAAAAATTTTATTGTCATAGTAGCATAACAAATCACATAGATTTTATTTTGCACAAATGGTATCTTAAATGAGCTGCCAAATTTTGTGAGATAAAAGACTGTTTCTAACAGTCACACTCCTCTCCAAATACACAAAACCAGTAAACAAACCCAAGAGATTTTTGCTCTGTGGATAAAGAAGCTTTGGAAGCAATTCAGCAGTTAGGTGATACGTTGGACTCCCCTGAATGCATTATTTCACAGAGCAGTATTTTGTTCTATATAGTAATTCAGTCATTCTGAAAGCATGATTTCGAATTCATGCAGAGGACAAGAGGTTAATTAGTTCATACAAAGCAACATATTTTGAAGAGTTATCGTTGTCGAGTAAAATGCACCACTTCATGGCGCTGCTTTGAGTAACGTCAGGAACGAAGCTAAAAGTCAAGTTCTGGAAACAGTACTTTGAAGATCACTGCTAGTACACTTGCAGCCAAGTCTTCTCGGCACACCCTTTACACTGATCTCTTTGGCCAAAGCTGTCCTGTGGCAATCAAACAGCTGGCTTGGCACAGAAGACAGAAAATCACCAGGGCCTACTAAAGCAAAGGTTCTTAGCCTAGGGCTCTGCTGCATGTGCAGCCCAGCCCCATTCTGTAGCAGAGCAGTAAAATCCCTGCAATTCCTGGCCTGTGAATCATTGCCAGAATAACCTTCCGTTCAAGATACTAAACATAACTTTCAGGTACATGAAGATTTTGTTATATGGCTCACAGGATCAAGAGTATTGAGAACATGTTGCCATTAAAGCAGATACACATCATTAGCAATGTGATCCTGAAAACATGTGAGCTGAAGAAAATTTTTCTCCATCATGTGACTGGATAGTCTTTTCCCAACATATTTTTCCTTCTACCTTATGTGTTGTCAAGTATAATTGGAAGGAGACAAATAAACTTCAATCTGAACAAATAGGTAAATATTGTTTTGCAAGTGCAAGGTTCCTAGACTAATATTTTCAGGTGTCTGACAGGACTGATTTTTCCAAAGGATTCTATCATAAGTCCTAGTGGACATCATTCTAAGAAAAAGGGCTTGAGGTATTCGTCCATCATTTTCTTTGTATGTGTACAATGTGTACAAGTGTGTACAACGTGTACAAGTTCTAAGTATAGGAATGCCATGTTCTTACTTTGGAGTAAGAACACCTAAAGGAGAATTACATCTCCTGCAAACATTATCTACTAAAATTAAACCAGCAAACACCCTCCCGCCATTCACTTAGAGAAAATCTCTACCGCTTCTGAAATAATGACAAAAAGTCCAGGCAACTCTTCAGTCCTCAGCAGAAAAGAAAAACTGCAAACATTTTCAAGCATGCTTAATATTGTGTTTAAACTCATGGCGGGTCCTGCTTATCAAGAAGCTGAAACTGTTCCTGTGATTCAGTGGACTTTACAAACACATAAAACCACGCCATCCGTGTGTGGGTGTATCAATGGAAGATACGCAGGGTTTTGTTTGTGCACTTAGATGAATGCCGTGAATTCCTGCTGATGCTGCCACTCTTGCTGGGAGATATAGATACTTCTTGTAGATACTCCATATAGAAAAGATCATGCAAATATGAGGGAAACTGCAAAGCAAGAACCTCACAATATATAAATTCTATATATTAGAATTTACATTTTAGAAGTGTCCAAATTCAAAAAAATTTGCTCACATCAACTGATTTTTCTGTGAAAGGGTGAAGTGCAACTAAATGGAAAAAGAAAGGTCTACTTAGATCTAATAAATCTACAGAACTGACAAGAACCAAAAACCCAGCTCTCCTCCTACACTACAGACAGGGGAAGGTCACTAAGATTCTGTCAGCTTTTTAACATCTGCTCCAATCTTTTCTATGTGACAACATCATCTACAAAAGGCAGAGCAACCAGGATTAAGGAAGCTGTTGATGCCTTTAAAACTTTCAAATGCAAAATGGAGTGACTGAAGATTTACTTTCTAAATGTCACAGTGAAAAATTCTTGGAGATGCTGAAAGTATTTGAGGTTTATAAATTTTTCTTCTATCAAATATTTGGTTTTGGCTTTATATTTAATCCCAATTCTGAATGATGAATCTAAGACCTGCAGGACACTGATATAATAACTAAATGCCTTTAGTGAAAAGTTAATTCTACAACTTTCAAATATAGAAAATTAATTTTGTAATTTCTACAGTCCAGTTATACTGGTGACACAATCTAACCACTCAGTCACTATCTACCATAACCAGAGGACTCTTTCCTCCTTATTGTAGACTAATGACCCATAAGGAAAAAATAATTATTTTACCTTCACTGTCTAATATATGTGCATTAACACTAGAGAGAGTACATTAAGCAAATACTGTTTAGAAGACAGAAATAATAATAATATAAGGGAATGTTTGTGGTGTTCACTCACCAGAAATGCTATCTGCGTTATTAAAATATCTGTGTGGAGTAAGGTGATGTTTCTGTAATTTTGCATGTGAGAATCGATGACCAGAGAGATAAATCTTTCATATGTTAAAAACCCAACTTCAATCCATCTCAGCTGGATGTGCAAGAGCAACACTTCGGAAAATTAAACTGCAGGTCCTCAGAAAATGTACCCCAGAAAAGAGGCACATAATTAAGGGCAATAAATTAAAAGGAAAAAAAAAACCAACCAAAAAACCAAACCCAAACCAACAAGAAGCACCAGTGGCAGAGGTAAGAATAAGACTCCCAAATAAAAAGAATTAAAGTCCCCCTGCAAAAAAAGTCCCCAAAGCAACATCCAACTATTTACATTAAAAGATTAACCCTCCTCTTCCTACAGTCCTCATTACACACCCTCCAAGATTCCTCAACAAATGAGGCAGTAATTCTGCAAATAACAGTATGATGAAACAGGCAGAAGTTATATGGCAACAAATAGCACAGTTAAAGTTTTACATCTGGAATAATTACATACCAGGACTGAAGAGGACGATAGCTTTCAAATATGCATATTCATATCCATCTAGACAAAGCTTAACCATGCTGTTACAGAACTCTTGCAATTTGAAGACATGCTCCATTACTAGTCTTCCTCTGTCTGTTGGCAGCTTATCTAAGTCAACACACACATAAATATAAAATGCCAAGTCAACACACATGCAAAAAATGTGCTCACACCGGAATATTCAAAATAATTATTTTATTAGATTCAAACAGTGGGAAATCTACACCATCTATAAATTCCTATTAGGTCTGAATAATCTTGACACCAACAATTACGGACTGTAACAACCTCTTTTCCCCCCTTCAATTGTACAGTAAGGACTCCTGCCACTACAACCTCCAGTAATCAAGCATGGACTAGACCTTGAAATGATCAAGGAAGGAAGAGACTATGTGTAAGTAAAGAATACACTGCTATTGCAGCTCTGTGCTCTATGTCTCAGGGTCAGGTGCCATGCAGCAGGTTAGTGTACAGCTTCATGGCTTATCTTAATCAAAGACCATCCCACTGCTGCAAAAGGTGTACCATACACCTTCCCTGATCTGCATTGAGGGGAATGTGGTTGGTGCATAGCTGTTCCCTTTGGGTCAGCCTGAAAATCCCATTCCCTCCGTAATCCATCAAACTAAAGCCCCTGGATCCCACAAACTTGTTATCGCTTGGAGATATTGCAGCTGGCATACTGCACAACTGGTTTTTGCATTTAAACTGAATTCCCTATTTAAATGGTAGAAATATGGATTTGTAGTAATGATATAAATATGATTAATTACTAAAATACCTGTTTTGGTGAACATGCTTTAAAAATTACATAGATTATAGTTTACAGATCCATTTGTATCCCCCCTAAAGACAATCACAGTTTTGTTAGTATCTTTAGCTAATCCAGCTACATCCAGGTTTTTTTTAACAATTGTTATTTATAGGAGCATCTTGTGGATAGTTTTAAATCATGAAAATCCCCCAGAAAAAGTTCTTTAATTACCTAATCATAAAAGAAGATGAAAAATCTATAGTCAAGTGAGCTGTCTTTTTCCAGCTGACCAAGCTGTGTTTGCATAGCATCAACAACAGTGAATTTTCATATCCCTAACAGCAAACAACTCAAAAATCTAGTTAAACCTGAAAATGCTTAGATTTTTGTATGTGCATGTGCCTTATTAATAATGAGTTAGGACTATGAACTGATGAAGACTATTGACTGGTTAGCTTTTAGTGCTGACAACCTTGTGAGTGTTCACAAGCAGACAAAGATTAGCTAAAAGACTCCTCTCCTGCTCAGAAGAACAAATGAAAGAGGTCAACTGACATGTCTTTCGTTTGAACATAAATATGCCAAAGATGCAGGACATAGGATTAACAAGGAACAAAGTGTATTTAGGGAAGATCTGATGAAGACTTGCATCTAGACTAAAACTAGTATACAGAAGTCAACAAGCCAAGTTATGTGAAGGAAGTGCATCACCAAGTTGGTGTTCAGCTGCTTTGTGTCACAGCTATGAACAGAAAGGACAGGTGGGTCATTACTGATAAGGGGAATCATATTCACCGTACACTTGTGTTCTCAACATTTGATGTTGCCCAAAATATTCCTAATTTGGGCTGATGATATTAACAGAACAGCAGAGCACTATTAGACATTACCATACATAATAAAATCAACCCCAGTAAATGCTAATCCATACTAGACAGATAGATTATTGTTATATATATGTATATTTATTTCTTTTTAATTTGGAGGTAAATATTAGCATAGCTGATTTTTGCAAAATTGCTAAAAAATTCCATCTTGTGAACTGAAGTTTCTAGTATTATTTGTTTCAATACTAACCATGAAATTCTATAAACAGCAAACTTACATTAACAACTGAAGGATAACTAAAAAGTTTCTGTGCAGTTCAAAACTTAAAAAAATCAAGTAATTCCCCAAGTGAGATGTGTGCACAGTATACAACTTACCTTGCTGTAAACTGCCTTGAAGGTGATTAACAAACGCAGATAATATAGTTGCCACATTCATAACTTGTGAACATTGTGCTAGACCAAGCGTAAAAAGTTCATTCCAACAGGCTTTTACTAATGATATGCTGTTATCCTGTCTGTTAAAAAACACAATAATTTCACTTAATAAAACCAGCCATTTGCATTCACACTTCTTTTTAATTTGAAGAACACTTCGCAAAACATTAATCTAATTCAACCATTGCAACCACTACCAAACTGAAGCCCTGCATCCTTTTTCTTTTCATGCTAGAATTAAAGTACCTGGTTTAAAGTGACTTTTGTAAAGAAATTGACCTAAAACGAGATAGATTTCCATCACAAAAGCAAGCTGAAGTAACAATAAATGACAACTGTCGCAGCATACTCCATCGTGCTGGTTTTCTTAGGATTTACACTAGTTTCTGAATAACATTTACATGCATGGACAAAAAAAAAGTTTGCACTGTCCCTGTACTGTGGATGTAGAACAGACTCAAAGGTCTTTTTTTTTTTTTTTTCACTTGAAAACGGACAGGTCGGTATAACTTTTTAATTAAAGATACGTGTGAAATGGAACATGTGAGATCAAGCTTTCAAGCTTCCTGACTGCTATTTTCTGCATTCCTTTCATGTCTGGAATAAAGGTTTGAAATACAGACTTCAAAGTATAAGTAACAGTCGTGAGGATTTCTTTGCTGAAAGAATCAGTCCTTACAGTCAGCTTCATGCGTAGTCAGGATTTTTTTTCAAATGCTGAAACTTAAAATTAAATATATCAATGCAATCCAGCCACTTCCATATTAGTAACCTAACTTTCAGTAATGCCAAGCATCTCTAATTTGCAGAGCTTAACAAGAGCTCAGTACCTCAAAAATGAAATCCTACTAGTAAGGAGTCAAAGTCAGGTACCATGTTTCACAGTTTTATCCAGTGAATATAAATAATGGAAATTTAAAAGAAGCACAAGACCTATCAAGGAAGAAAAGTATATTAAAGCTAGGATTTCAACTACAAAAATACAATGGAATAGATTTTTGCAAGAACAAAGATGTAATCTTCAAGAACATTTTTGATGATTTGCTGCAATACAAAGATGCCAAATGACAGGTGAATGTAGCCTTGTTCTTCACTGGATTACAGAAACCTTGCTGAGGGCAATGTTTTTTACTATGATCAAGTTCTTGGAAGACATGATACTGTACATATGGCTTCTACACATATTTGTCACATTCTCATTCAGCTCCTGTCAAAGGGACTATGCTGAGAAACAGAAAAAAAGGCATAGTGGCTACTCATCTGATATGTGTGTAGATAAACATCTCATCTAGAGCATCTTTATGGCTGATCAAACTTAGACCAGAACCAGCTCTCAAGTTTGCTTGAGCGGCCTCAAAACACTAAGAGGCTGTAACCAGCCTGATGAATGTTTCAGTAAGAAACTCTCTTGCCTACCAAGATGCTCGTGCAGGAAGATGAACTAAGCAGTGATTTGGTATCATTACCTACATGATTAGGCCAAAGGCAACTATCTTGATGTGACTAAGGAGAACACTGCCTGAGAAGGGAACCATCTGGATATCCATCCAATTATCCATCTTCCTTACAAAACCATTACTATGGTTTTGGTTTGGCTCATCAGCTCCATGAATTTCTCTTCATTTAAAAAGTGAAATGAGTCACCCTTCTAAAAGTCAAAATTATAGGACATAATGTGCTCAAACTAAAAAGACTGCATTAATTTCAAATAAATTTCCACTTGAAAATAGTTCCTATTTTAAGGCTCTTCAAAAGGAAAACTATATTGATGTTAAATGGTGTTTAAATATACTGTTGCCCATGATCTTGTCTGGGTCTGTAAATGCTAGCATAGGTGAATATTAACACTATTAAGACAGCTTACTCCTCCATATTTTTTACTCAAACAGAAAAATATATTGGGAAGTAACATATTAAAAGAACATGTGCAGATTTTTATATAAGCATGTCTTGCTAGATCTTTTTGGAGAGACAAGTCTTCTGTATAACATTTTATTTTTAAAAAGCAATTCCCATTTTTCATTAGAGCACTAATTTGCAGTGTCTCTCTGTTACAAACACCTTTTAAAAAATGATAATGATGTAATGTACTGTGTTCATTTGCTATGTATTTTTAAATTCTGCAGGGCAACAATTTCTACCAAAATAAAACATCGTATTTACCTATTTTTTACCTTTGCTATTCTTTAACTATATAGAATATTCCTTTTTCCTTCTCCAAAACACAGACTTAATTACACACAATATAGCATTTTTCCTTAAATAGTGTAGAATCATTTGGCTTAAGCATCTGAGTAAACACAAATGTTAATCAGATCATCCTGCTTTTGACAGCCTTCTTGGAAAAGGGGACAATCCCTCATTTGAAAATAGCATTCTCTTTGCTGCCACAGTCATACGCTATTTTAATATTGAATTAAAGAAAGACACTGCAGATGACAGCAAACATGATTTATACTCCATTTGTGTCAGAGCTGATACAGTATCTTTATTTGTTTGATGTATCTTCATAAAATTACTTCTGAAAATAACAAAAGTCAGTTTTCCCCATGCAGTTTTGAGATGTTTTTTCATGACGATAAGCAATGGACTACTACATTTAGCTTATGAATTTTAAGTGATACACTGAATTCCAGTGGAGAAGCAGGATGTTATACCAACTGTAAAAAGAATAGTAAGAATTACTTTCTGGTTACAGGAACTATTTTATTTTTAGAAAATCCTCTGAAATTAGACAACTTCATTTTGAATCTTTACTGAATCTAGCAAACCATTTTATTCATAGAGGTTATTAAAGGCAAAATTACTACTAATAATTCATCTTATAAAGGTAAAAATAAAAAAGGAGCTTTTATTTGATGATTGCCTGATAAGCAATCAGGACATAGCCTAAGGCTGTAGCTATTAAAAAACTGATAGGAATTCCTATTTACTAAAATTATATTGAAGTAGCAGCAGTGTGCAGGTATTTGATTGTTACAAATCTACTGCTTTTTCCTTCAAAACCCAACCAAAATCCTCAATTAGACTCAAATCGGGAGTAGTTTTAATTCAGAAAGTTTACCTTACTAAGATTTATAACAGTTTTAATAAATAGTTTTATATCAAAAAGTCCCCGAAGAAGACAGCGAAAATAAAAAATTAAAAAGCACATATTCACAACATAAGTGAATAGAGTAACTGAACACTTACCCTAAAGCTTGGAAAGATGGAATGGAACGTGCCCAGTGCATGGACAAAAAAAGCAACCTGGAGGCAGACTCGCAGATATAGTGAACGTTAAGATAATCAGGCATAGGAGAAGGCATGGTGAGCTGGCAATCATAGAAAAAGTGCAAGACTTTTTACTTTCTTCATAATATGTTTAGAAAAAAATCAGTCTTAAGAGTTTCTTTTAAGTGAAAAAGTAAATTGTTTTTTTAAATAAACATGATATAATCCTGACATAAAACTGAATGACTGACTTTTTCATTATTAGCCACACTGTTATATGCTATAGTAACTAAAAAGCAAGAAAAAAGGCAAAAATTCTGATTCGAAGATAAAGACTCCTGTCTGGGACACCTGGAGATGGAAAATCCCAAATACAACTCAACTTTTGAGACACTCAAAGAATAAGAGAGAAGAATCATTGTAACTGGAATGAAGTTGCTTACACTAAAGGGGTTACTACAACTCCTGAAGAGAGTGCGTGTGAATTCTATGTCACATCTTTTTTTGTACTTTCAATTAATATTTTACAAAGAAATACATCAAAAATATTTTGATGTGTGAGTAAAATACCTAATACACAGATGCTCCCAAAATATATAATCAACAGACATCAGAAAGGACCACCTCTATCTTTCTCTATCTTTCTCCATGTCCATGAGTAAAATCAGTGACATTACTTGCATATGTGAAGAAAGTGAGATTTGACTCAAAACTGCTAATTATAGCACTGTAGTTCTGTCTTCAGAAATTAATAGTACTTAATATAACAGTCTGGCTAACACAATTAAAAAAAAAAAAACCTTGACGTTTGCCTTAGAGATGTTTATTCGACTGATCAAAACAGATGCCGATAAGAGGGGCAAAGGTTACTCAAATACCTAGTACTGAAGAAGTTTTCAGATGAGCAAGCTTTTTTGATTTGTCCATGAATAATATGAAGAGGAAAAAAAAGGGATAGAAGAATTTCTCCAGGCTTGTAAAATGAGATATAACGCCAGAAAATATATATATGGCTCACTAACACAGAAACTGTATTTTCCCTTAATCATTAAAGTCAATCAATACTAAAATAGGGTATCTACACAAAGAAGAAACTGACAAATACACTTAAAAGTCTCAAAATCCAGTTGCAGATTGCATCAGATCCACTGTTAACAAGTGGGAATGTGGACGCTGACTCTGTTTCATGCTACACTTTGTCTGTGTATATCTTCTTGCACAGATTACCCAGTATTTTTAAGGTAAAAAACTAAAATAAACAGTTCAGCTAAACCACTGAAGAGTGCTGTGCTTTTTCCTAAACAGTTAACCAGTGAACAAAAGTGGCATTCATAACATTAATTCACTGGAAATGAATGCAAATACCTGAACTAACAGTTACTAATAATAGTTACTCCTCTAAGAAATTCAAAATAAGATTTAATCACATAATTATTTTACATTACTATGTTAAAATGGTTATAAATAGTCAACAGTAACAAAAATATTCAGTACCCTGAATGCCACGTGAGCATCACTGAGTAGTGGCCCCTCTATTTCAACGACACTCGTGCTTGTTTCTCCACCAAGCAGCTGTGCATTGGCATCGATACTTTCAGAGTTCTGACATGCTGCGCTCTCTCCTGGATTTAATGCTTTTGCAAGAGTATCAAATGCCCTGTAAGATCACAAACAAGCAAACAAACAAAAAGAAATAAACTTTCATTTTAGAGACCGTTTCAATTTAAGAGGAACATGCGTGAGTCTGAAACCTGTATTTAAACATCTGTTTCAAAGAATGAGATTTGGAAAATAAAAGTCAGTAACATACTTTTCCTGACATTCCACTGAACTCTGAAACAAAAATTAGCAGCAGATCCTGTTCACACAAGTTGCCAACAAATTCACAGTTTTGACATATTGGTTGTGCTGCTGAATCACAGTTTGCCTTTCAAGATCTCTTTAGTGATGTTTACTGAGAGTGCTGGCATGAGCATTTTGAGGACCTGATCATCAGATGCTGTTACAGTCACTTAGTGCACATATACATTTTACAGGTTTTTACTGATAAGAAGCACAGAGTAAGATTTTTTTTTTTGTTAAGTAATGAGTTGTGGTTAGGTTTTTCAACTGAATTTGAAAAGACTGCTTCAAACTATGTAAGAGAAAGCACTCCCATGCTTTCAATACCATCCTTAGTACCCTCTGATGTGTGGCAGTGACTCCTGTCTGTCACAAGCACAAATATTAGAGTGGAGATGTCACGACAAGCACAGATATATTACTCAGTATTTTGCTGCTTGATAAGAGATGCATTGTTTTTCTCTTCACAAATACACCTGAGAACCACAGCTGACACACCTTCAATTAAAAATACACAGACGTGATCACTGCCTACAGACAGATGACATATCCTGAGAGCAGCATCATTTGTATGCAGTGTTGCATGAAAAACTTACACAACTGAGGTCTGAAAACTTCACAAAAGCTGATTATCAGCTTGTATGTAGAGCTGATTCTCAACTCGTAGAGGTGTTTATTATCACAGTCTAAAATCATTGATTTAATGCCGAAGTCTGGAGTAGAACTTTGCCGCCACCTCTACCCCCTCCGCTCCCTAGCTGCTTGAACTCACTAACATGCTAAAAAAACTAGATGTTTGATATAAGCATTTACAACCAAATGAAACATCACAATGAAAGAGCTGCTGACACTGCCTCAAGGCTTGAGATGGTAAATGAACTACTTTTTGATCCTCACTAGACTGTACACTTTGATGTGTACACATGAGGGTGACTGGGCATACAAGAGGTATATGTGGGCCATTTTCTGTCTCTGGCAAAGTAGGCACAAAGGGAATGTATTCATAGCTAAGCTCTACAAGCTATACAATTGGAATCCTGTCAGGAGATTTGAGTTTCAGGTCTTGCATGGCTCACTCTTTGCAGTCTTAGGTAGAACAGGTAAACCTCGCAGCTCAGTGGAAGGTGCTTTTTAGGAAAAAATAGAATCTCTGCAGTGGTCTTCATGTGGCAGGGACAGAAAGGTAAGAGAGGAACACAACCTCACCTTTCCCCAAAAGGTAAATGTCATATGCATCTGTCACTATCCTGTATTTATTCAGCACAGGCTGAAGAGTCCTTTTTTAATAGTGTAGGCAGGTACACTGGTTAACCATGTCTGTCCATGATACTTTTTTTCCTCATTCTTGTTGTAGCAGAAGTAAGCCAGCAGAAGCCAGTAGTGACTTTGCTTCCTCAGGGTTCAGCTTTGTGGGTCTTTTCCTGACATGAAGCCTCAACATGTAAGGTAAAACACCAATGAAAAGAGAATCTAGAACAAAGCTTGCCTGAAAGCTACAAAAGTCTAGTCCACAAAGTGAGAAAACAAGGCATAATCACGCTATTGATAAACAACTATAAACAACTATAAACAACTTTGGTTCTCTTTTCGTCAGGCTTAGTCACTGACAGATATACAGGACTGTAGATAAACTGTAAAGAATGAACATAATGAAGCATTAGAGGACAAGGCATATCAAATTACAATATAAAAGTAGTGGGGTACTAGCAGCAAAAGTTGTACACTACGTTCATAGCAGCAATAGTGAAAGCATAACTACTGTAGCTGAAAGCAATGAAATATAATAAAATAAAAGTATGGATGGATAAAACGTACTCTCCAAAATCCCTTAAACTCCTCTTCTTCAGTAAACATCTCTGTCTGACAGATCAAGCTGGCATAGGGCCTGACAAGGAAATCAATGATGTAGAGAAAAATTTTAGTTTCTCCTTGGGTAACAACTTCCCTTTCAAAGGAATGTTTAACTTGAACCTCCCCACTGTAAATCTATTATGTAACCTACTGGACATGAGTATGCTGAGTCAGAGCTCTTTCAAGCTCTCTGGCTGAGAGAACCTGATGCCTTTTCAAACACAGATTTTTAAAACTGAACAGAAACAGAAACTCTGAACTTGGCAAAAATAAGCATCTGAAAGTGCAAGGAAATAAAAGATTACTACATCTCTTTGAACAGCCATAGTACTGAATGATGTTTATCAGCACCTACGACAAAGCTATTTACACATCATATTGTTACACAGCATATTCTTTACCTAGGAGGACACAACAAAAGCCCAAATCAGCATCTGTAGAAGTCAGATTGACTTTCTAAGCAGTATATAAAGAAAGGAGAAGAAAAAATGTAATCTGCTTGCAATTATGCAAAGCAGTAGAGACTGCAGGGGAAATCCTGTATTTTAGTCAGTACAAACCACTATATGCCCACCTTTTTTCTCTTAATGGGTTTACTCCACACACACATTTTCAGAACAGCATGTACAATGTAGATGGTGTGTAAAAGAATATTGCTGAGACAGCTGTCAGAAGCTGGCACGAGATGACAACCAAGGAAGAACATGACTGTGATTGATGGAGTAACTGAGTACATGCTACACAGAGCATCTTGCACATATTCTCACCACAATGGCTCAGTTAAAACCAGGGCAAGTTTGTCGGATAAAACCTACAAGTTTGTAGGATATTCACTGAATGTATTTGTATTAATAGTGAGAATTCTGTGACTACTTCTGTGTAGAAGGAAAATGCTTTTTAAGCTTTTAAGGTGATTAATAGTTACAAGCATTAAAATGCTCACACAGGTGAGATCTCTTATGAACCAGTCTTCCAGGATGACACCAAGTACCAAGACTACAGTACAAGATCTAACATACCTTACTTAGTGTGGCCAACCAAAACGTAAGAAAATCAGCTGTAACATTTAAATTGAAATTAATTTCAAGTACAAACAAATAAAAGGATTTATTTCTCAAATGGAACTTCCTTTTGATTTCACTTGGAATAATCTTACAGATTTATCTTCTACGTGAGCTTACGCTCTTAGTACTATTACTTTTATAGCAGATACATTTTCTAATTGTGATGATTTAATTGGTCTGAATTGACACAGAACTTCCCAAAAAGAGTAATATTTTCAAATGTAACATGCCTTACCTTGTAACATCACTACTAGCTTGTTCTTCTTGCTTGAGTTCAGATAATGATGCACCTCCATTACTTAAACTCTCAATCATAGATAGCTCTGTACTATTTTGTGATATGTCTTTGCATTTACTGAGATTTGCTAATGAAGTCACCACATTTGCCAGTGTACTTAAATCTCCTTGACATGCTTCAACCTAAGGGAAAAGAACAGTTTTTAATTCTCAGTTAACTGGCAGCAGTTAACCTGCAATAGAAGAGTCTAACTTTTACATAAATGAAGAACTGAGCATATGCATAGACCTGTAAGAAAACTATTTTCAGTAAATGGGTAATCATCATACAGCAATTAGACACTGCACTGCATCTAAAATATGAAATATTTAGACATTTACTTTTAAAAGTAATAGCTACCTATTTCTTTCAAAAAGAATACTGCAGGTGATAAGCAAGTACAGGAAGAGGATTTATCTTCTCTACTCACTAATCAGTTACCAGGACTATAAGACTGCACTTGATTATATTTTTAGCATCTTCCTTTCTTCCTCGTGTAATTAAGTCAGTAGTAATAGGGTAGGATAATGTTTGAAAAGAAGGAATGCATAACAAGTCACCTTCAAAAGCAAGCAGAAAAAGAATTCTGCTGCAGCCTTTTTGGTGTTTATGTCTTTATATAACTCCAAGTGAACAAGGTGATTCAGTACTGACCAGCAACTCAGAGAGGCAGAAAGACGTTTTCCACATCATTACAGACAAGTATGCTGCTGCTAACACTAGCATGTACCTGTGACTTAGCTTGTGTTGTCATACTCTACAGAGCCAGAAAAGTGAAATGGAATAAACAAGTTCTGATGGGGCCCTTTGCAGACAGAGCAAGCAAGGCAAATTGCATGAAAACAGTATGAGGTAATTTAGTATCAACTAGAAAAATACAAAAGCTTCCTACTGTGCATATGTAGGGAAGCTACCCTGCAGCTTTAGTGGATCAGGAAGTGTAACAAAAGGGGAAACAAACAAAAAACAGCTCAGAAATAAGACTGTCTCTGAGATAGCTCTTATTAGCTCTACAAAAATAGTAGTGATTCAGGGGAAAAAAATCCAACAGAATTTATGAAATGCGCTGTGATAATGCCAGGAGAGGTTTTCTGAACACCTCACTTTATTCATACAAAGGAAATAGCCAAGTATCAGGACTTCCCAACACAAAAATTAAAGTAATGTAGCCCTTAAAGCTGTCTAAAAATGTGAAGGAAGGGCATTTACTTTGTAGTGTTTTTAGAATTCTTACTATGTGAGGCTAAAAGGATTCTTGTAAAGACAAGACATTTGCAACACTGGCTAATGCTGTAAAGCAGCGTTTTAAAATTAATTTAACCAAACAGAAGTACAACAGAACATCCTTCCTTACATACACAATTACAGCAATGAGCACTACTTAATGTATCCGTCACATCATCACATACCTTATCTGGAGTCATCAGCACAGTAGGTTCACTTTTTATTGCAGATGGATGAATGTTAACAAACATTCCTGATTCCAGCAGACCTGTTGATCTAATAGAAATCAGTGCAAATTTTAATTTTAATTAATTTTAAAACTGAATTTTCCTCTTTCAGCAGAGATAGCTACTTCTGAGTATAACACATACCTTGCTGTTTCATTGTCTGTTACAAAAGTTGGAGTTGCAGCTAACGGACTACGAAGATCTTTCCGAATGTAGATCTTTTCTGTAGAAGCTGCACAGTTAGAAGATTTCTCTCTTGACACTTCAATAGGTTTCCTCTCACACTGCACAGCTAAAAAAATAATACCCAACTATTAAATCACAGCCCAAATTACAGACTAAGAAGTAATACTTCTTTTCTCTATTTAATATTCAATTTTAATAATAATTCTGAAAAATAACTAAAACATATATAAAATATATCCCATAACCAACAACCTAGGAAGTTGGGTAAAAAGCAGCAAACTGATTTGATTTGTCCTGACTGAAATGATGTGGTAGTCAAAGTCTGACACCAAACACATAGATGCTAAAATTTTCAAGTTACAATTAAGGGATAAATCCCCTTATATCCTATTTTTAATCTGAATCAAAGTGGAAGCTTAAGGCTTCTTGTTCTCTCAGTTTGAAGATCCCACACTCTTATTTCCTTTGTAAAGGACTCATAGTACCTTTTTCCATGCATTGTGGAACCCACATAACTTTATGCACTTAAAGAAGCTTCTCCAGTTAGGACCTTAGACAATATAGAGGGAAAGGGACATTCAAAAAGTTCATTTCAGACCATTTAAGATCAATCTGGGCAACATCCTGACTCACAATCACTGACCTCAGAAAAGAAGCAAGATTTTTAATTTGAATCCCTCAGTGAAACTAGGTGGAATGACTCACGGGCTTTAGCCTACAGATTTATCACCTTGCTTTGAATGGATTAGAGAACATTAAAATGAAACTTACAGTACTATACCCTACAGGAAAAATGTGGAAATGTGGAAAATGTGTAACTAAAGAGAAAAAATTAAAAAGATTTCAAATTAGCAATACACTGTGATGCTATTCAAATTTCATGTTGATAAGTATCATAAACCCCAAATGTCATAATATCATCAAGTATTGACAATGCCATTAAGGTCAGCCTGCAACCCAAAAATAGTACTTTGAAAGGCTGGGAGATGGAGGCAAGTATTTAATCTTCCTTTCCTAACCCTGTGCTTGCTAGCAGCATCTGACTTTGCTGAAAAAAGGCCAAGACTTCTTCAAAGGACAAATAACCCCTACTGAGGGACTTACAGTCCAAGAATGCTGAGTTTTCTTTCCTTTTCCCACTCCACTGAACAATGAGATTTATCCCCAAACAATCCTCTCCCCCACTCAGTGTTCCCCCACAATCTGGAGATCCTTTTCCTGCCTTCTGATCCCTAACCTTGGTGATTTTGTTCTGATTGAGAAGTCAAGGGGCCTTTTCTTACTTACTGCCAGCTGAACTAGAGGGTTAAGATCCACTTTCACTGCCCCAGCTTTTCCTCTCTTTCTGAATTAATTTCCTCTGTGCTGGAAAAGTGTTACTAATTTCTGCTGACAGAAGCAAGGCTGTAAGGAGGAAAATGTCTGCAGAGGTTCAAGAGGGCAGCAAAATAAGAGCTGGGTGACAGCAGAGCACAAGACTAATATTTTATGTACAGCAGTCGTGTTGCAGTATTAGGGCAGTATTACTATTTGTGTATTGCTTGACTTTCTGTGTGTTTAGTATTCTGATATTGCTATAGTATTGAAGTATCACTCCATTTAACTGATGGAAAGCTAAAAAGGAACTTAGAATCTGCAAGAATCGGTAAGAACTGAACTTTAGATCACTATGGATCTCTGCCTTATGAATACCTGTCTCTGCAGAGCTTTGCCAAAAGTGAACAGAAATTCAGTAAAAACAGTAGTCTCAGTTGCGAGAAAACTGAAGATAGAATTCAAAACATTCAGTAGCCTAATTTACACACAGGAAAACTGAACTGCCTAAAAACAATGAAGATAGGGACATGCTTGACATCTGCCACCCCGGAGTAACAATTCATTGACTTTCACCACATGCAATGTTCTTATTAAGTTTGTAAAGCAATATATATGATTGAAAGCATTTCAGATTTCTGATACACCAAACTTGTATGATTCTTTAAAGAAAAAGATACAACGACGCAAAAATACACAATCAAGATAATAATTTGCACTCATACAAACATACCATTTGTAGCACAAAGTTTAACACAGCTGCCAGGTAAAATAGTTTGCTCTTATTCAGACTTACAGTCTTGTTTCATCCCAAATGCGATGCATCTCTGCAGCCGACAATACTGACATCGGTTCCGGTGGTGTTTGTTAATGACACAGTCTTTTGTTCCTCGGCATGAATAAACTAAATTCTTCCGTATACTCCTTTTAAAGAATCCTTTGCATCCCTCACAAGTTACTGCTCCATAATGACGCCCTAATTACAAACCAACATAAATCATGACATTAATTTTACAGTGCAATATTATTTTTATAGAGTTTATATTTATTAAAAGCAAAGTATTTGCTATTTTACGCAGAAAAAGAACACTCTTCTTCTCCATGGATTACAGATCTTAAAATATACTAGGGCTATAAAACAACATAAAAAAGCAAGTGAACTGTTTTTCTAGTTCAAAGCACTTTAACAGGACAGATTTTACAAACAGGAAATTTGCTTATAAAATTCTTTCCTTATCTGTTGACAGTAGTGTTAAAAAAAAGCTAGGAAAACAGGTTAGCAAGAATAAAAAAAACCCAAACATTTTCATTTATACATTTCTCTAGCAATTTTTTCAAACTGTCCCTACGGACAAGCCCTGTGATTGCTCATTACAAATTTAGCTGCTGAAATTGTATGCATTAAATCTAATGGAACCATGGAAAGCACAAACATGGCATTTGACAGCAGTAGGCAATCACTTCAAAGCTTTACTTTCACCTCTCATTTCCCTAACAGAGTAATGGTACATCCTTCATTCTTTCAGTAAAACTTCAATGAAAGAATAATCTAGAATAGCTATAATTTTTTATAACACCCCCCCCGCCCCAGTTCTGTGAATTTTCTGTATAATATAAAAATTGCTAAGATATACTACAGAAAGTTTTAAAATTATTTTTAGAAGTAAGTTATTTTGATTTTGCATGAAATATAAACATTACTAAAAAGTACTAGTTTTTATTAAGGCACAATTGGCAATTACAATTTTAATTTATCAATCTTTGAAATAACTAGGGCACGTTACAGAAATAAATCTGAACTATGACCTAATTTAAGATAAAACACATTTTTAGATTCTTTCCTCACTCCTCACAAACATTTTTTAGATACATCAGTCATGTCTGACTGAAGTTTCCAGGATTTCTGATAGGTTTTCTGGATTCCTTTATCACAACCTTTTTACCACACTAATAAAACATGAAATTTCAAAAGCATCATATATGTTAAAAGAATAATATGTTAAACATTTTAACAGCATCTGAACTGTGAATACTCATTCTGCAAAGCACCAAGGCTGCTTCTTCACCTGCTCTTTGATGTAGCTTCTTGGACTCGAGCTTAGAGGTGTCTGCAAAGCAGTTTTCATTACACTGCTTGTCACACAGGAGGCTCCCCAGAACCTGCAGCTCCTCAGAGAAACATGGGACCCTTTCCAAACTCATTACCACTGCTCAGTATTCCAGGGCCAGCACAGGAGGAATAGCTCCTGGGATCTCCAGCCCCTCAAGGGAGACTCCAGCCCTTCTAGGGAGTCAGAGAACTTTTAGCAATTGGAGCTGACCAACCAGATCTTTGCCCTAACTTTGGCAGAAACTTCCTTCAGTTGGGTGAAGTCTGACATGTATTTAGAGCTCTAGCAACTGTATCTTTAATGCTAAACTTTGACACAGAAAAAAAAAATTAATTGGTTTTATTTTCTAGGAAATTTGCTTCCTGCTGAGGGAAGACCTCATAGCAGTCTGCAGGTTCCTCACAAGGGGAAAAGGAGAGGAAAGCACTGACCTCTTCCCTCTGGTGACAAGACCCGAGGGAATTGCATGAAGCTGTGTCAGGGCGATTTTAGGTTAAATATTAGGAAGAAGTTCTTTCTTGACCCAGAGGGTGGTTGGGCACTGGAACAGGCTCCCCAGGGACGTGGTCACAGCACCAAGCCCAACAGAGTTCAAGAAGTGCTTGGACACTGCTCCCAGGCACATGGTGTGACTCTTGGGTCTGTCCTGTGCAGGGCCAGTTGCTGGACTCGATGATCCTTGTGGGTCCCTTCCAACTCAGGATATTCTATGATTCTATGTAAAATAACAATAAATCCCACTCATGGATATCAGAGTACCACTTAGTGTAATTCTCCACTGAAAGAGAATCCTGTTTGTGCATGTATAGAGATAGAGAGATGTATGTATATGCATGCAAACTGTTATATAGCTTCAGAAGAATTTTAACCTGCTTTTATAAAATCGCACCACCTTAAAAAGAAAAAGAAGGAAAAAAATTAATACCTGATGCCTTGTCTCCACATACAACACACAGATCAAACACTTTATTTAGGCCCTGTTCACTGGTGGAGTTGTCTGTTAAAATCTGAAAAGAAGTGTTAAAGAATTTAATATTTCTTTTCTTTACCATCTAGAAATAGTAAAATATATCTCATGCTTGTGGTTTTTCTCTAAGATAGGAGACTAAATCTACATTCAGAGACACTAAGTAGCTACGTGCCATGTCACTGTGCTCCCTTTCAGAAGGGAACAAAATTTTTACCTGTAATACCTTTGATAAGAATTCAAGATTTCATTTCTCTAAATACTACTTCTGCAAAATGGACTGACATTTTAAAAGACAATTTAGCATCTGCATACTCTTACCTTTTATATTTATATCCTAATGACTCTTCCATAGTACAAAAGATACTGAAGCATGAATGCATACTGAACAGATAGAACAAAAAAAATCCCTTGTGAAGGCTACTATATCTACTCTCAGGTTTATTAACTCCTTTTTTTATAATACGCATTAATAGTGGACCAATAGAAAACATCTGGACACTATCATTAACTATCAACCGGTATACAGTTTAGCTTTCAGTAACAGTTTGACATTATTATTATTATTGTCTTGTTTCATTCATTTATACCTGGTAGCTGTAAAGCTTCATTAAGCACATAATATAAGAATCCCAGTACTACAAGGTGGGCACTAGAATCTTCCATTCGATCTCTGAAAACTCTATCCCACCACTACATAAATGAAGCACAGCAAAAATTCAATTTAAAAAAGGAACACACAAATCACAAGTAACAACCAAACATAATCTTGATACAGAAAACAATATTCTTCCCATTAAAAAGAGAATACAGTTTAGAACATTTAATTCTACTGTGTCTTAATGAGAAGCCAGACTCTCACTCTTGCTTCACATACTCAGAACAGGACCCCTGATAGAAAGGTAAGTAAACAAAAGTGAAAAGTACCCTATCTTCTATAGAGAAAAATTAAGAAATCATGCTTTTTAGAACGTTTGGATGATAGTATGATATATATAGGAAAGTTTAACAAGCACACTTCTTTCTAGTTAGACTTTGTTAACCATATTGTCCTAGAGATTAATCTCTTAACTTTTCTTCTAATAAAAAATCTTTTTAAGAAAAATAAGATTGATGAGTTAAGAGAATATTAACCTTTTGTTCCTTCCAAATTTCCAGTATTAACATTATGCATTTTCATGATATTATATAAAATATATATAAACATATTCTAAGTCCTTCCATAAATGAAACCTGCACTGAAATGGGAAGTTCCACATAAGGAAGGACTAGAGAATTGAGCCCATGAGGAGAGAGAAAAATCTCAGACTCAGAGAACTCATTAACTGACCGTGAACATGAAGAATAAAAATTGATTATTAGCATGAAAAAGACCCACTGAAGGTAAAACAGATGACAGGAGAAAGGGTCTTGCCAAATGAGTCAATGTAAAGATAAGATGCAATAACGGAGAGGGTTTTTTGCAGAACAAACAAATGGGCATTTCAAGTGAAGGCTACAGAAGAAGAAAACAGGTGAAATTGCAGACAGAAAGATCATTTGAGGGAGGAAATACGAAAGATCCCGAAGAGGATGTAGATGAACAACAAATGAATGCTACTCTGTATTTCATGAACTTTTAAGCAGAGAAAGGAAATCTCTACCCATACATATTAGCTGACAACAGTACAATTTAACTAAAGTGACAGAACACTCTTGCCTCTCAAACTAACCTATTTTCCCCAAACTATACAATCAGAACTACTCTTTCAATTTTTTGTCCAGATTTCCTCTGTTCCTGAATTTTGCCTTTTATACCAGTGTGGCACACTTCTCATCACTTACACTATCTTTGAAAATAATTTTTTATGGATGAATTCAAATCATTTCCCACTGGTTTATATTTTTTTGAGGCTTACCTAAAACACAATGTGTATGATAACACTAAACATGCTTCAATGCCTCTCAATAGGATTGGTTTTTGCTACTGCTCCCCTATTCACAGTAATCAAATTCTTTGGAGCAAGGACCTTGGATGTCCATTTGCAAAGATCTGCGAGTTTCAAAAACAAAAGTATAATATAATTCAGAGATTCTTTCAAGCTCACACAACATGTGGGTAGTGAATTAGAGTGGAGTACCTCACAGAAGAGCACAAACTAAACAGATTAGGGGTCTTAAGCCAAAAAGAGATTACTTGAAAGAGGATAAAGTAGTGATTTAAAAAACCCCCACACTCCTTAATATTTGTCTCTTATAGTGCAAGAGACATCTAATTAAATACTTCCCTCAGAAGATCAAATCAACTAAAGTATTCTTTGCACACCATACAATACTACAGGATATTATACAGACCAAAGCATATGTGGTCTATAAACATAACAAAAAAAGGTTGTTTAACTTTCCTGGCAGCTATCAAATATGATGGTCTTGCCACAGTCTCCAGATCAGGAGGTTGCTCTGTATCGACGGCTAATAGAAGTGAAAGAATATGATCAGAAAGGTCACTATTTACTTGTCCAGTTTTTAATATTTTTTCCTTAAGCAGCTATTTATGGTCATTGTTAAAGTGTAAGATAAAGGACTAAATGGACTGTAGCTATTGCAGTGTTGTCTGGCCTACCCTGCTGGTGTATTTCACAGCAGCATAAATGTACGTGGATAAACTATGTGCAGTAGCTACACTTCAGTCGGAGCTCAGTAATCTCCTACTTCATGCTGAAGGAGGTCACATCTCCCAAGTCTTCTGTGCATATTTTTCACATTCTTCACACCAGTGCCATCCCATCCTCGTCAGGCTGAGGATGTGGGACAGAAAGTTTGGAGGTTGGAGGGTGACAACTAAGGAAGCAGCACATACAACAGGCATGGGAGTAAGGTGCACTGGGGACCAGTTTAGGAAGTTACAACCCTGACTAGTTACAATCTCACATTAGTAAACTCAAAATTATTAGTGTTATTTTCCTTGAGTAATTATTAATGTATTTCCCTACTAAATAGTCTGACTAGTTACTATGGAGTACAATTCACACAGCTGAAATGCAGTTGCAACGGTGTACAAAAAGGAAAACAAGCAGAAGGAAATGTTAAATGATAAAGACAATGAAGAAAAGAGTATGTTGTTCAACAATACATGAAAACAAATGGAGTCAACAAGCAGAAATAAAGAAGGACTGTTGGTGTGGCAGGATCTGGAAATGACAGTAAAAATAACTGTATTCTTTCTAATGTCATGAGCCAGTGTATAAATTTTAAAAGCAATAAATTTACTAAAAAAAATTTCTTCATAATTTTTGAGTATCCACAATGAGTCCTAGTGCAAGGAAAATTATACCTTAAAAAAATCAAAAAAGAAGAACCCAGACAGATTTATTTGGAAATAAAACATCTTTTCTTATCCCATTTGAATGAAAATTATGAAATAAAGTGGATTATCTACCTGGATGTGTTGTGCAGAAATATCAGGGGATGCAAAAAACAGTTGGTTGACACCTGCAGCATCTGGAGTTGCTAGGATAACTTTTCCTGGAGTGGAATCTTGTCTGGCAAGGATCACCTTGCTTGGGGTAGAGCCATCATGATTTGTTAAGATGAACTGCTTGCCTGCTGAGCTCTGATCAAGTGCTGTAACAATCTGAATCTTCTGGCCCGTCTGCTGATCTGTGACAATCTAATAATACATTTATCTCAAATTGTTACGGTAATTTAAGTTAACCTTTGGACCCAATCTGGGCACTTGAAGAAAATGGGAATTTTGCCTTTGACATTTGTGAAGTAGGATCATCTTCCCCTCCATCACACAAGAGCGAATTAAACTCGAGTGACAACTTGGATTGTCACTGTATTTGAAACACATTTCAAACAAGTGTGTTTGAAGTGAAAACCTGAGTTCATACTCAATTTTTACAACTGGTCTGTGCTTTTACAACATTACAGAAACTCCTGAAAATTCTAGCATCCAGAACTCAAGGTATGTCTGTAGCTCAGCTCTAAGACCCATCAGGTTATGAAAAATCTTAACTCTTGAATTCATTGCATAGTACATGAAGTGCTCAGCACCTCCTGGGTTTGGTTGCTTAACAAAAAAGTTCTTAAAAGCACAAATGTAGATGTTCAAGCAAAAAAAGTAAGCATCAAACAGCAAGAGAAGCAATAATCTTGTTGCACCTGTATATATGTTTTAGGCTTCATTTTGTGGGGACCTTTTTTTTACACATACATTTCTAAATAAAATAAGTAAAACAGAATGTCTATCCCTGCCATTTTCTTTTTTTTTTTTTAAGGAAAAACTGATTTTCATTTAATAATCAAGAACAAACCTACAGGTTGTTTTTTCCATTTTATCCCTATTTTCAAGCACTAATACAGTAGATTAAATAATTATTAAATAATCCTCCATTTTTGCCAACTTTGTAAAAAGATTATAATCTGCAGAGAAAATCAAGATTCCATACATATTCCATTATAAATCTCACTTTTAGTCCCTTCATTTCTCCATGGAAATACCTATATGGAAAACTGCCTGGTTTATTCTGGAAACTAAGGAGAATCATCCTGCAAAAACTGTTTCCTGCAAACTATTTTGAATTACAGATCAATAAAATAGCTCCTACTTTTTTTTTTATCCTATAACCAAACATTTATTTTATCTACCTATCCCTAACATTGATATAGTCCTTATTACTGATGAAATTATTTATTTCATGGTCTAATACTTACCATAACTAGTTCCATAGTAATTGGGGTGGCAATATTAATTATATTTCCTAGATGGAGAACCATGGCACAAAGAAACTGAATGAGGCATAATTTCACACAAGTCTTTATGAACTTTGCTATTGCACCTTCACAACAGGTTTATTCTTTCTGTAAATGCTCAGTATATTTATATGCGTTTAAAAAACCCGTATAGCTTGCGTTTTAAAAAGATAAGCAACGAGTATCTAATTTCAGCAGTTACAAAGTAATATTGCCACTTTCAAATATTCACAAATCATGAGCTTCAAAATATACAAAATGAACGTGTTTCCTTCAGATGGCCTTGTGCTATTAACATTTTAATGGATCAAATTTCAAATTTTTTCTGTACTAAACACAATTAAAAGCTTATTTAAGAGAGAAGGCCAAGTAAGATGATAAAATTCTAAATAGTAAAGAACATAAATTATCATGAGATTTGGGGTGTAGGGTTACACCAATAACTATCAACCTGATTAATTTTCCATTCAGTTTTCTCAGATATCTACATGTCTGGGACCACAAATGGCTACAGCAGTCCCTTATTTCTCCATTTAATTCCTTCACATTGGTTCTATATTCTTTAGAAGGCAACCTTCCTTGCCCTTTTAATTTTCTTCTTTTCTTAACTTCCTTTTCCTTCTTCTGTTTTCTTTCATTTACAATCTTTATTTCTCCTGTGTCATTTCTGGCTATTTTCAAAGGTGATGTTCCATTCCCATTCCTTCCAAACACATCTACTTTATTGGGATTAGGATAAATCCAATGTGTTATTCTCAACAGGAATGCATATATATACAAAAGCCAAACACAAAATATTGTGCTGTTTCTTGAATTTCCAGACCTGCTCTTTGAAAGACAGTTGTATCTAAAATCTGTCTCCCACCAAATCTTAAAAGCACAACTATGTGTACATCAAAAAAGGCACATACTTGACCTAGTTAAGTTTATATAAAATATCCTCAAAAAACCAGCATGTCCCAAAGGGAAGACGCAAATTTGAACTACAGATAAACTTTTTTTGGGGATATATATACTAAATTATCTTTTTTCCTATTGTAGTCCAGTTGTGTAATTTTAAAAAAAATATATGAATTTGCAGATAAATATGGCAGGACAGTAGGCAGAAGAAGCAGTGCTACTTAACGCAATTCACTTCACCACCTATTTGACAAATGGATCCCAACTCTTCAAATGGGTTCCTGCAATTCTGGGAGGATGCCCAGGTAGTTTTTACCACATGATATAGTAGGTACAGTGTTATGTTAATATCCACACAAAGCTGTTTAATCTGCACAAATGGTTTCTCAGCTGTCAAGCATTTTACAACTGACAGAGGCATAAGAGAAAGCAACTGAAACAATTAAGCACATTCTGTCTGCAGCTGACCTCTTATGGCCATATACCTGCAAAAACCCCACCCAAGCTGCAATGGGAACTCTGAAAAGTTCACTGAAGTGTAACAACTGGAAATACTTAAATGTTGAGATAAAAGAAAAAAATAACCAGAGGGAAAAAGAAAAACACTTATCTTCTCAAGGGAATCCATCTGGGATCAGGGACAACACATTATGTTTCTTAATAATCTGAAACTCAATATCGCTAAAATGATAATGTTATAGAACAGGAATATATCAATTCATGATTGACTGCATAAAAATACACTTCCCTCACGGATTTCATTTAAGCACCCTGATGATAATGGAGGTTATTATTTTCTTTTATTGCTTTCAAGCCTGTTAACAAGTTTTGACTTCCATTTGAAAATCATTTCAGTAAATTAAACATGTCAATAGTTGTGTGTTCCTACTATAGAAAAAAGAAACTGTCTAAATAAAGAGGACTAAGCCACACGTTTATAACAGCCTGTTTTGCACAGAAATGCCTGTTTAATAAATCTGACATTCAATTTTTCTCCGAGAGAAATGTTAGTATTCCCTAAAAAGGGTGACTAGTGAAACATGTTTTAAAGAATATTTTACTGAGTATTCTGTATTTCAAAATTTCAGGTAATTATGTGTATTTAATAATAATAAAGGACAATAAAGGAAAAATATTGATTGAAAAATAATCTAACATTTATTTTGGACATTTCACTTAGATGCATTTATGTCTACACACTTGTTTACTCTTCACATTAATTCTTCGCTGAAGAAAGTTTTTATTACTAAGTTTGATACTGGTGACATGTTTGTAGAAGTCTATTGCAGGATGGATGCCATTTGACTGAGTGTTGTTCCACACATATCAAGAGACAACCACCAAAATGCTTACCATCCATTTTGAAGACAGAATTAATGAGCATGATGGAAAAAGACAAGGAACAAAGTAGCTGAGTTAGTAACAAGTGATCTTTCAGCTACATAAGACACTGAAAAACCACATAAAGGTCTCTGTCCCTAGAAATACAATTATTCTACGTTCATTATATTTGCAGTAATTACGGTGCCTAACCAAGAGCAGGTCTTCCCCCACAAAAGAGCTGTCAGAGAAGGGTTAGAAGCCTGCCACTGGCTGTGAACCAACAGCACTGTTCAACAGTAAAGGCTCATAAGCTTGTATGTTGTTGTCTCCCATTCAGACCCTGATGCTGAAATTTTATCAAATGGCTTCACACTACTGGGATATTATAGCATACAAGGAAAATCAAGGGCAAAGAGATGGTGGTTAATTGATGAACATATATCTGTTAATAAAAGGTAGAGCTGCACACAAAGTGTGAAAAAAGGAGTGGAGATAGCAGAGAGAATAAAGATCTACTGGATAGGTAAGACTGGTACCATGACTAGAGCACAGGATGGGTGGTAATAAAACTAAAAATACCCCAACATGTATGGGGGGTGGTTGTGAAGAGCCTTGGAAGGTTGAAAGCTTGAACATAATGCGCCAAAACAGGAAAAAAACAGAGGACAACACTGAAGAGTGAAGTCGGCAAAAGAAAAAGCAGCCAAGATTATACTAGAGGCTGGCTTGCTTAAATGGGTGTTTTTGTATGAACAACATATATCTAAGAATACTTTTTACATTTATTCGGCAATTGATATTTTTCTCTATGATGAAAATTAAAAGTAAAACTTTTGCAAGGACTTGCACTAACTTTTAAGGGATAAAATAAAAAAATTCCACTCCCTAAATCTTCCTAATCTCCATATACACATTTGTATGTCAATTTAATTACCTACACTGCCAAAAACTTCACATCCTCACTGGAACTGGAGATTATTACCTGGCCAGGCTATGAACAGGACATATAACATGGGTTGGGACAAGGAAAAACCAGTATCCTCCTGAGACATTAGGTTTCCTTGCACCTTTTCATGACTTGGATCAATGATACAATGCAGTATTTCACTCCCCCATGCTCTAAAATGTAGAAATGCTCCAACTCAATTGAATTACCAAATCTACAAAATATTCAACTTTCAAAGAACAGTATCTTACAGTATTGGAAAAAGTATTTTCCTGCTCAGTGAATAAAGTTGTTTATAATGTTAAAATTCTTATGAGAAAAAAGAGGGGACAAAAAAGGGAAGATTGGAATGATGTTTTATTTCTGTTTATATAGAAAGGGTCTCTGCCACCCAGGACTGAATGTTTACATAAAAGCAAGTAACATGATGCAAATAAAATGAACTGCATGTGGAAACTGGCAGAAGCAAATAGTTCATCTCTGCTTTTAAAATGTATGAGATGAGGCATACCTGTATACGTTGTGATAAAGAGAGGCCTGAATCCGTAGGGACAATCTGGATTCGTTGTGGTGTCCCATCCATTAGTGTTTGTGTAGCAGCTTCCTGTGAATGTGTAACCTAGAAAGAAGAAACAAATGTAATGGATTGACAATGCATATACTATTTTAGTGGATCCACTACCTTAATGGATTAAATCTTAAAGTTTCACCAGCTTCTGATTTCCCTGGAAAGTCAGCTCTGGAAAGTCTGACGCTCTTATTCTATAAGGAATGCAAATGTTTGTAATCTAATTTAACAGTTTAATTTTGCTAGTTAGAAAATTCTGTTTTAAACCCATTTTGAAATACCTTCCAATGTGAAATTTAGAAACACATTAAGTAAAACAATTAATTGCTGACAAGTCTATGTAAGTGAATCAAACAATATTTATTGCTGTTGATGTTCATGAGGCACAATGCCTATCATCATAGCTGTGCTACATTTGCACTAAAATATTCTAATGCCTTACTTAAAAGTGACAAAAGAATTTTTGGTGTGGAAACACAGCAATGGGCCATTTCTGTTCTGTTTTTCTGTTACAGCAGCAAAACCAGAACAACAGAATTCTACACTGGGGAACTATCAAGAAAGTTAGAAAAAATTAATAAATCACATGAAGTTGGCAAGCAATATATCATATTAAAATCTTTGTGTGAATGCTCTCAGACACAATTCATGGGAGCATTTTAATTGTCAATATTAAAAAAAATTCTTCACATCCTAAAGCTGAGGGTATATGGGGGAAGGTATTATTTATTAAATTACTTGTCAATAAAAATTAATACAGCTGCTATTTACAGAGGCTTGATCAGAAAGGCCAGACTTTTTGTAGTACAAAGCAAATTTGTCTATACAGACATCTTCAAACTGAAATTTTTACCTTAAATTCTGGAGTAAGTCCAAAAACTTTTTGCAGTTCACAAACTCTATCTGAAAGTCTGTAATTCCCAGTATTTACACCATTATACATATACTCCTTTGCACCCGATTCTCCTTCTGCCCCTCCCAATTAACACAGGGAATATATATCTATATTGCAGTAAAGTACTGTTTCATAACAGGTTGTGAGCTTTTTTTGTTCCTCTTGGATCAGCTTCCTGATTTTGCAACCATTCCACCATGTCAATGCCAGTATCAGCAGAAGAAAGCAGGCCAGAATATGCGGCTGGAGGTCAGTGTGACAAGGGGACAGAGCAGCAAGACTTCCCCTTACAGCAGAAATACAAGCTCCCATCAGCCTAAGTTGATTTTGAAATTTTACCCAAGAAGGCATTATTTTTGGCACCAGTCTTATCATCTACTTGCTCCTCTCCCTTCACTTTGGTAAGTAAAACTGGCTGGCTAGTCACTCTGATCTGGAATAGGACACCAATGCAGCGTGAAAAGCAGCCCAGCAAACAGACAGACAAAAAAAGGCTATTCTTAGCACCGATCAAACCTTCAATCCACATCTCCACAATGCTCAGAAGCAGACGCATCAGAGCAAATGAGTGAGTGGGATTAAGCTGCTGGGGGCATTGCTTAAACTGCCAGCACCATCAAAAGACATGCTTGTCAAACTAGTTCTCAAGCCATTTCTGAACACTGCTTTCTAAAAATACCTGATTTTTGTAAGTACTTTCCATAGTCAAACAATTCATCCACTTCTTTGCTTAAGCAAAGGACAAAAAAGTGCTCATTATGCAGCAGCATTATGAGTTTGAGACAGAGACTTTCAGGCACTAAAATTCTGCATCAGCCTTACAAAATGACATGTACTCGCAGTGACATAGAAGTAGCTGAAGTTTTATGTGCATTTATCTTTGCTTTACAAAATAAACTATATATTACAGGACTGCTTTACATTTGCTCCCTCAAAATGTCATGATCTGCATGATGTGTAAGGTAAAGTTGCTCTCTAACTCCACAAAATGTCAGCTTGACAGTTTTACTTCATATAGAATACAGTTTTTTATGCAGTTAAAAGAGTACTGATAAAAATAACTGCAATATTTGTTAAAAACTGTATTTTGTATGCGTGCGACAGACTCTGTTTCAACAAATACGTAGCTTTCCTTTGTTACAGTAAACTGGCAGGACTGTGGAAACAAAACCCCATATACTTGGTGTATAGCCGCAGACTGAAGAAAGAAGAATGCTGCTGCTCTCGGCAGGTAACTTCCCTACATGAATCAAGGAATGTGATCTTGATGTAGAAATAGGAACTATCTCACACTGAGCAAAAGACAATTAGCAAATGGCAGAATTTGAGAAAAGACAATCATTGCACAATGTCCCTTACAGGCAGGGTTATATTTTGCTTTAATGTTTTGCTTTTATGCAAAAAAGCCCTAAATTAACAAAAGCATGTTTGTGAACATCACTGTAAAATAATTTGTGATAATTTTGTGATTTAAAATGCTTCATGAACAATTAATATTGTAAAAAAATCAAATACTATGGCACAGAACACTTCTGACCATTATTTCAATGAGACACAGTAGCATTTTCCATTCTCCTCAGAATGGAAATCTGTCTTTTTCTTTTCATGTTCTACTCATACAAATTTTTCTTGTAAATTCAATTAAAACTACTACAACATTCAAGAGAATTACAAATGCTAGCAAAAATTACAAATGCTAGCTGAAGTTCCATAGATCTTAAACTATGATTTTTCAGTGCTTACACGGATCAGGAACACGACCAAGCAATTACAGCCTGTGGGTAGGTAGGAATGTAAGCTATTACATGAAGGCTGTGAGACTGCTTTCCCTGCTGACTCCACCTTTCAGGCAGCACACTCATACACAGCATGCACCTCTGACAGTACTTCTGGCTTAAGGAGTCCCTCCTTATACGGCCTTGGGTGATGCTTTTCAGTCCTTCCAACCATGTGCCTGGGTGGTTGCACATTGTACAAAACAAGGACAGTGATCACAACTGCGAAGGAGGCAAACCTTCCTCCACTATCCTGCAATTCTTTTTTTTTTTCTAGTTTTGTACACCACACAGTGACACACAGAACTTACATGGGCAAGACTAGCATAGCGTGAGAATAAATGGCTAAGTGAGGACTGGGGAATGCTTAAGCCGCATTGCTGCCAAATACGGTGTGACGGTCTCAGACACAGTAAAACCTTGCTAAAGGACAAATCCTAAGCCACACTGCTGACAAAACAACAGCCATGAAAATTGCAGAGCTGCAATTTCACCATGAACAGAAATAGCCAAGAGCTCTCTGCAGCATCGCACCTTCACTGCCTCCATCTTCTCCCCTGCCTTCCTTTGGCTATCAGCCATTTCCTTTACACTGGCTCCGGTACACATTAGAGCCTTCTCAGACTTACTCAGGGCTAACACAGCAGAACACATTCCATATGTTTTGACTGAGTTATTAGCTTGCTGTTAGTATGGAAATTAAATAAGGTAA
Organism: Corapipo altera; assembly: GCF_003945725.1. Taxonomy (NCBI): domain Eukaryota; kingdom Metazoa; phylum Chordata; class Aves; order Passeriformes; family Pipridae; genus Corapipo; species Corapipo altera. The sequence goes on along the minus strand of NW_020884873.1, from coordinate 22,226,935 downwards.
GAAATAGAGGAAGGACCCTCTGTCTCCTATGGCACTGAGATGTTAAGTCAGCTCAGTGTCTCATGGAATCACATTATGAAATTGAGAAGCAACTTTCACAGAGGCTAAACGCTGTCATCATGCCACCCTCTTTTCTGAGTGAAATGTACACTTCAGCTAGCTTTGATTAGCCTTGTACTTTCAAAAAGAAAAAATTTAAACAGGAAATACAGCCCTATTCCTTCCACAAGGAATTATATTCCCAAACCAAAACTACACTTGACATACATTCTCACCTAAAAAGAGGACAAGTAATGAAAACATCATGCATCATATAAATCCCTTATGTTTTTGAGAGAGCCTTAGCAACACTCAGATGCTTCAACTGCAAAAGCTGTAAGAAAAAGCTGTAAGAATTTATTCAGAATAGAATTAACCATCCCATCCCCTGCTCCAATCTTTCCATTTGAAATCAAGACTGAGAGGAACTAAAATTACTTGAGAAGTAAGTCTATGTCTAGACAAGAAATCAAGAGTGGATATTTCCAGCTAAAAATACCATTTATTTTATGATAAATTACTGCCTCTATCTAATTTAAAGTGGTACTAATTTTAAATAGCCTATCCTGCGCTACAACCTTCTAAATAAGTACATATATTCATACTCCGAAACTATCTGTGCATCTCTAGGAGTTCTCTGGCTGCAGTACATAGGTTCTGCACATGGGTTACAGAGAATGAAAACTAGAAGTCTGCAGAAACAAGAGTCTTCAGTCTTCCTTTTTGAGGTATACCAAACACCAACAAATATCTTTACATGGCAAACCTTTATTAGTGAAAACAAAAATGACAACTGAAGCAATTGCATAGTTGGAAAGTAAAAGCTATGTACTGACTTCTGTAACCAGAAGTGAGTAAAGCAATTACACAACCAGATGGCTCTCTGAAAACCACTAGAGATGGTGGAAATTAGCAGAGCTGAACAGTTAGTCACTTACTGGAAACACTACTAGATTTTTCTTAATTTCTGTGGGGTAAATTTTGGTAAAATAGATTTTGCAGCATAACTTAAAACAGACACAGTAAGTTCTTCTAGCCTTCCAGGGGAGAGTGTCAGAAGCTTTGGCTGCAGTAGAAATTTTCTCTTGTGAGTTTGGTTTTTACATATCAGTCTGTACATTTTCTTATTCAATTTCTCTTAAATAGGACTCAAAATTTATGTACCTCTCCCATTTGCTGTTCAAAAATTTGATGGGCCAGTTCCTCTATGGTTGCCATGATCTTTAATCACCAGAACTTCCTGTCAAAGAAAGGAAAGAAGATGCTTAACATCTGTAGTCTCAAAAGCAAAAATATCTTGGGGAACACAGTTCACTGAAGTGCATTTACAGTTTTCTGAAGATGACATCCCTGCAGAATTTAAAGTTTGATTATACTATAAAAGTAATAATTTATTTTCTATTTGTTTTACTCATAGAGAATTCCTATTTTTTTTTCTGCTTTCCCAAAGAGCAACAATATAATACAATCCCTGTGAGAACAGAAGCCTATTACTGACTATGACATCCGCAGGGACATATTTAACACCTTAAAAAACTGGAACACAGACAGTTTTGTTAATGCAAATCAAGAGGAGCAAACCTAACTTCTCCTGAAGTCACACTGTTTTTTTATTATTAACAGGAGTGCTTGAAGTGCGACTTTGTTACTAATGGGAAGCACTACTTGGGACACAGAAAATATATGTTTTAAAAAAATGATGCTGTTTTGTTATCAATACTGTAGCTACAGCACATGCCGTAATCTTCGTAAGAAGAATTTTGTAGGGTTTAAGAGACACTATTACATTAATGCAGTATAAAGGACTCAGATGTACGCCTTGTTTATTTGTGTATTGATATACAAATAGTCACTAGGCAGTACGTGAACATGCACAAACTATGGAGCATCATATAAACACAATTTTACTGACAAAAGCTGCATTAAAATCACTGCAGTACCTACTTCTTATAAGAACAAAGACAGTACTCTCATACTAATACAGCTAGTTGGTTTACACTCTTTAACTTTGCTAGAACTTCTAGGAACTATCTCCTACCCCAGTGATCTCTAAACTTCCTCAATCAGCCATGCAAATATAAAAAATATAAAAATATAAAAAACTCATTTCGAAGCTAATTCTGCCCTTACAGTTGGAAAGAGAAATCTCTTTTTACTAGGTCAGAACTGCAGGCCTTGGAGGTGTGCACAGTGGGGAAATACAGAAATATTTTGGCACTGTAGACTGTTCTTAATCGCTCACTAGCATGCTGCATTATTAGTTAAATTAAGACAAAAGATGACAGGCACGCACATAAAAAAGTATAAGACTGGAGCTTATGCTGAAAAGCATTATCTCCTAAAAAGATCTAATAAGTGTCAGCATCCTTGCAGTAGCACTCTATTAACCGACTTCTGCATCCAGTGAGCTGCAGCACAATCACTATTCAAAGAGCACTCTACAATTTTCAAGACAGCCAATGTGTTTTATCAATGTTTTCTTATTTCAAATAAAATACTAGCAACAAAATATTGCACTGTTAACACACACAGGGCCAGAAATTGGTACTATTTTGTTACAAAAAACCAAAAAACCAAACCAAACCAAAACAAAACCAAAACAACCAGAAAAAAATATTTAATGTCTTAAAAGAAAATTAGGGTACTATTTAGTAAGAAACACAGTTTTGGGCAAGACAGATATATTTTTTGCAAGGTTATTTCAAAGGAAGACCTTACTGCTTCATAACAATTTGACATACTAGAAATATTGTGCATATGGAAATTCTTCAAAAAATTAAGAGTAAACTAAGCAAAATGCTGACATTCTAGTCTGACCTCAGAGCTGATCCCATTTTGGGTGGGGTTTTGGACTTGAGATCTCCTGATGTCCCCTCCCACCTGGGATATTGTACAACTCAAAGATGCACCATTTTCTTAAGCTACAGAAACAACATGAGTTGCTTGCAATTACAAAAAATCCTCTATTTTTTTTAAATTAGTTTGATTTGCAAAATGTTTAGACTGCTTCCATATAGGTCTACTGTGCAGATATTTTCAAGGACACAATAAACCATTATCTAAAGTTTTACTTCATTACGTGTCTAGTTTAAAGAACTATGCACAAGAAAGCTTATTTTGTGTAGTTTAAACTAATTTTATGGAAAACACATGTTCCCTTATCTCCACCTGTTGAGACAGCAGTAACATCTTCCATTTTGCAATTAGTCTCTAGTACTTTCTACATTACTTTCCTGAAACAAACTAGATTATGTATTATTTTCCCATCAGAAAACCCTGTTACAAAGTATGATTATGACCTCCTCAATTTTAGCCATATTTACCAACAGAGCCTACAGCTTTACCTTTATTTACAGCTTTGCCTCCATTTTATGCTTTTCTAAAACTCCTGCAGAATTAACATGTTCCAACAAGAATACTTAATACTAATTATTACTGCTATAGCTGTGTTGCACTAGCTCAGCAGCAAATGGAAATCAACAATGCCATACAGTGAAAAGTTTGGCTAGTGAAAGCTACAGTCCAATACTGAGCTTGCACAGGAGGCAAAATCTGGAAAACTGCTTTTACAGAAATTGATTCAGACATCAGGAATAATACAAAAAAAATCTTATATCTGTGGCACTGCAAAATTATAATTAAAGATTCTCTTTAATGTTCTCTGTCATACAATTACTTCAAATTAACATAGTAACACATTAATATTTTGGCCACCAAGTCAGTAAATGAAAGAAGGAGGTACCTAATTTCTTCAAGCCTCTCCTGCTACCTTATTCAAAACAATTCAGTCACCAAAATGGCCAGCCCTGATCTGTCTCATGGCCTGAGCTTTCAATATCTCTCCCTGCTCCCACTACTGATACATCTGTGACTTTGCAGCCAAGAGCAAAGTGTTATTTTTGTCAGTGTTAGTTCTCAGCCCAAGGAATGACTTGCTCTTGCTATACATTACCCTGCAAATGCTACTCCACCAGTGGTGGAGGGGAACTGTAGGTCACACCTTTCCACAGCAGCTGCAATTTCCATCATCTTAAGCCATCTGAAGCCTCCCATGCTTTCCCACAGCTCTGTAATTTGTTGTGAGATGAGCCCTGGAGCTTAGACACACTTATTTTTAGATCTTACAGAAAACCTGGTGAAGAAACAAGAAACAGAATGAAAAAAAAGCAACATACAGCCAGAGGTGAAGTGGCCTAGCACAGACTTCGAATCCATAAGCTCCACAACTTGGAGATCAACATCGATCTATCTTCTTGCTTTGCTATTTCTAGAAAGGGTATGATTTTCTAATTATGAGAAATGTAAGTCAAAGCTACTTAAAAACAGTGAGGAACATAGTGCAGCTGCAGAAGTTTCACACACATATGCTTACTTAAACTTTGTATTGTCTAGTAGAAACACTCTTCAGCACAGATCTTTCAACTTTTCAGCCTTAGTAGTTAGCCCTCCAGCAGACAGATACTGAACTTTTCAAGTTCTAACACAGAACTAAATGGTGTCTCATCTTTGAGATGCTGAACTTTATGCTCTTGAGCTTGGAATTTGTGTTCTTTGCCAGACTGCCAAATCCTCACCAAGAGTATAGGTAGAATTCTGTTTTGGTGCTGACACCTCTCTGCAACAAGAGAGGTGCTGTTTTGGTGCTGACACCTCTCTGCAACAAGATCTCTCTTGTGAGCAAGACAAATAGCTATGAGAGCAGGTATTTTTACATTATTAATTCAGGGTTATCAAACAGCACTAATAAAATACCGAAAATACTCAGGTCTCTCAAATCCAGAACTAGCCATAAGTATCCCTTATTCTTAGAAGCAATGTAATTATATTCTGTTTTACTCCTAAGAGCAGTGGAAATGGTTCTCTAAAAGAGATTCCCTGACTTGATGCTGTATTTTTGCAGGAATCCTAAATTAGAGATGAGAAAAAAGCAGGAAGGAATTTGGAACAGAATAGTGTGTTATCCAAAAACAACCTCCAAGATGTACTCAATTGTAGCAATAATCTAAAAACTCCCAAAATAAATAAAATTAAAGAAAACCCAAAGGGCAGTGGTAAGCAAATCTTCTGACAAACTGTTTAGAATGAAACAGCTTTAAAGGTAATGCCTGTTAAATAAAAACCTAATGAAATTACAATGGACTTTGAAAGCCTGAGTAGATTAATATTTCCTAAATAAGTGATGTTCCTGTCCTTCCCCAATCAGAAAGATTTTATTGGTCAAAAAGATTTTCTTTGAAATATGATTCTCAGAATTAAAAAAGAGAAATCTGTGTTCACAGGAGTTTTCAAACCCAAGTATTTCTGAACTTGAATTCACGAGCTATGAGCTTCAAGTACGAATCCCATACATCTCAATCCTGTTGAGACACAAAAACCTCAAACAAACAAACAAACAACAAAAAAATGCTTTTCAATTGCTTATCCAGTCATTCTGTTCTGCTAGTTAGATCATCCTGCAGCTCAGAGGCACACTTCTACAGTACAGACTCAGTAAGAAACAAAAAGACTGACCTTCAGAATCAAGAGGTGTGTGCTTTAAGGAATTACTTTGCACCTGCTACTTAGTTCTGCTAAAGCAGATGCAACTGCTCTCATAGCCAAGATGTATTTCAAGTCAGCTTGAAAACTGAAAGTGATTCAAACTGACGTGTTTTACCTTGGAGTGAAGCAGTGAAGGAATACATATGTATTCAACTGTGAAGCACCAGTCATAGGGAAATTAGCTCTCAGAGAGGCATAAACCATTACAAGTGAATTTTTGAGATTTATCTAAAAGAGACATCTGCTTCTCATTTGAACTAGACTTGCATGAACACAGGATTTCAAGTATACAAACAAGACTGAACTCTTACAATGAAGAGGAACCTAGAGAAAAGGTTGAACCTGTCCTATCTCTTCATGCTGTCTGGAATAAGCACAAAGAAATTCAACCTATGGATGCAAACCCAACTGTCAAAACTGGACAAATCATCTGAACATGAGCATGTGAGGCACGCACACAATGGAAAGGAACATACTTGCTGAGCATTACTGACAAGAACTGACATATTAATCGATGTTTTATATTTTGACACTTGCAATATCAATTTGCATAAACATTCAGTAGTAGGTTCTTTTGTGTGTTGTGGCCTTATTTAACTTGGTGATCTCTAAACACAAAGGCACTGACAAAGCCAGTAACACCAGCACTCTGTATTAAAATATCTTAATTTAAATCACCTCCAATAAACCATGTGACCTTGCTCTGAAGAGTACATATAACGGTGAAAAAACTCACTGACTTCAATATTTCAATTACAAACTTTTAGGCAGCATTTCATGTTGCAGCTCAACTACTGAAATGGAGAGCTGAAAAAGGCATTCCTATCCCATTTCCCATTTTTGCTTTATTACTTCATCTCTTCTTGCACTGGCATACACTGAGAAGTCATTCCAAGCAACTAAACTAAGAAACCTCTTTCTTAGTTGCAGAGTCAGGTAATAGTTTCAAAGGCAGTTTGAACAGAATTACAGCTCACACCCAGGAAGGAGGTCATCCTGACCAAGCTGTGGTGGTTTTGACCACATACTAGGAAAATTCAACTCACTAAAGACAAAAAATTCACCTGGCAGATATGGAGTAAACATCTGCTAGGTAAGCACACTGACCTGATTTACCTGGCAGTCAGATTCATTCTACCACAGACAAAAGGGAGAACACGTTGTTAGAAGGCAAGAGAGGGAGGAAAAGAGGGGAGATTAAGAAAGAGGCAAACCTCCATTTCCACTGTTGTTGTTGGGAAGCTGAAAATTCAGTTGAACTGCATGATAAAACTGTACCCTTTTCTTCTGGCCCAGCTGGCTGCCCAATGCAGCTCACCCTGGAATCAGACAAGCTCCACAGCCAGTTATGTGAAGCAGCAAGGCCACTTCTTTGAGGAGCAGCCACATGCTGTGCATCTTGCCCTGGGGGCAGGGCACCAGGACAGGTCAAGGGGAACTGGCTATCTAAAAATTCTAAGCTAACTCTGGGACAGCTGTAAGAGTTTTGCAGCTCACATTTGGCTTACCTAAGGTATCTATGTTAGACTTCACATCAGCTATGCTTAATTACTCTTTAGAGATCCCTGCGAGGAATTAAGCAGGAGAAAAATGCTTCAGCTATTTTTCTTCTGTTATGTGAACTTAAAAATTGAGCACATTTTTCATGTTTTCAAAAGTTTCTTTCCCTGAGTTGCTCCAGCCAACATTCTCAAAAGCTGAATTGTTTCATATGAAATGATAAATATATTCTAAACTCAAAGCTACCTGGAACTGAGAAATATTCCTTTAACACTTTATTATAAACCTTCATTTTCCAACAAAGACTTGGTAGATGAGGAAAAGGCTATGGATGTTGTTGATCCAGACTTTAGTAAAGCCTCTGACACCACCTCCCACAGCATTCTCCTGGACAAACTGGCTGCTCATGGCTTAGACAGGTGCACTGTTCCCTGGGTAGAAAACTGGCTGGATAGACAGGCCCGCAGAGTGGTGGTGAATGGTGCTACATCCAGTTGGCAGCTGGTCAGCAGTGCTGTTCCTCAGGGCTCAGTATGGGGGTCAGCCCTGTTTAATATCTTTCCTGACAACCTGGAAGAGAGGATCGAGGGCACCCTTGGTAAGCTGACAGATGTCACTAGGCTGGGCAGAAGTGTTGACCTGCTGGAGGGTAGGAAGGCTCTGCAGAGGCATCTGGACAGGCTGCATCACTGGGCCAAGGCCTGTGGGTTCTCATTGGCTGCTGGCTGAATGTGAGCCAGCAGTGTGTTCAGGTGGCCAAGAAGGCCAATGGCATCCTGGCCTGTATCAGAAATAGTATGGCCAGCAGGACTAGAGCTGTGACTGTCTCCTTGGCCATGGTGATGCCACACCTTGAGCTGTGTCCAGTTCTGGGCCTCTTACTACAAGAAAGATGCTGAGGTGCTGGAGCGTGTCCAGAGAAGGGCAACGGAGCCAGTGAAGGGTCCAGAGCACAAGTCTGATGAGGAGTGTCTGAGGGAGCTGGGGGTGTTTAATGTGGAGAAAAGGGAGCTCAAGGGGACCTTATTGCTTTGTACCTGAAAGGAGATTGTAGCCAGGTGGGAAGCAGCTACTTCTCTCAAATAACAACGGACAAGACAAGAGGAAACCACCTCAAGTTTAGATTGGATATTAGGAAAAATGTCTTCACTGAAAGGGTGGACAGGTGTGGGAACAGGCTGCCCAGGGAAGGTGGAATCACCATTCCTGAAGTGTTCAAAAGGCACATGGATGTGGCACTTAGGGATATGGTTTAGCAGTAAACACAATCGTGCTGGGTTAACAGCTGGACACAATGTTTGAGGTTTTTTTTAACCTTAATGATTCTGACTTTAACTATCATCACGGTCTGAGTTTTGATCTTCAATAATTAGAAGTGATCTTTGAGGTATTCTCATCTAATGGGAATCTTCCTGATTTCAGAAATATTTTCCACACTTGTCAAAACATGCCACACATCTTCAAAGCACACACCAGGCAATATATGAGGAATGTTTATTGCTAGTATAGGAAAGAAGTAGATTGAGTCAGATAAGTGATAGTTTCTCCCCTGAGAGTACTCCATTCTCCTTTCAAAGGTGATAAACCAAAAACTTTATCCAGATGCTTACAACTACTAATCACGCTTGAATTTCCTTTCTAAAGTTATCTAAAACATTGAAGGGATGAGAGCTGGCATTCTAAAAGAGAGCAGAGTACACAACATGAAAAAAATTGCACATACTTTAAGGATCTTCTTTATAATGTCCAAGAACTGTAATATATTATTACCACAAGAGAGAAAGGAGAGCCAAAGCTCCTGTCAATACATCAAGGACTACATTGTTTACAAATACAGCCCAAATATTTTTTACTTCATTTATCTCTCACTTTGAATACCTTGCAAAAATTATTTACTTTGCTCAGTTTCAACTAGCAAGTGTTTATTTGCTTATAACTAAAGTATTTCTTAATTGCTCTGCTGGTTTCCCTGTTTCACATCAGACTTAAGATCCTTGCCTTTACTTTTACCACAAAGCTTCTGAAAAATGAAGTGTTAAGAAATGCTTTGTCCATCAGCTAATGATACTGTCACAGCTTAAGCTCTTACTTCCTTCTATAACTTTTTGCAGATCTACCGCTAATATTTGAAACACTGTAAAATTACAAAACAAACATTAAATTTCTTACATTTTCCTTAAAAGAGATGTGTTGCTGAAAACTAAGTCAAATCAACAACATTTAGGACTGTCAACGTGATTAGATCATTGCCTCTGCAAATGTCCATTACATTCTGGTTTTGTACCCTTGTATTCCCCTTTAGTCTGTAATGATCCCTTTGTGTTTTTTCTCATTAGTGGTAAATTTCTGGGCACAGGGAAAGGCTCTGTTTCTATTGCTCTAAGTACAGAGTAACACAAATATCAGCATCTGTACTTATACTAATTAGACCTGCTTTACAAGTATAATCACTGCATTTGTTCTCTACCTGTTACATTTATTTCTTAACTGTTTGACAGTATAACTTCCACATAATTAAATTAAAAATGAAGCTTTTTCAAAAACCTTTGAAGAAAATAAGACAGAACTATACATCCATCTCTCTTCTTTGCAAAATCTCAGTCCCCCAATCAATTTATTAAAGCAGCACCTAGAAGCAAGCATTTTGACAGAAGACAGGCATTAGACTTCCTGTGTATTACTTAAAATGCATTTATTGCTTCTCTCTTCAATCTTCAGACTCAAAATGCTACCAAAATCGCTTTCTGTACGTAAATCCGACATATTGTTAGTTTATGCCCCTAGTAAATGGATTAGTGAGCCTTCTTGTCCAGAGTCAGAATTATTTTTAAATGCATCACTATCATCAGTTAGCCCAAACTGGGTGATGTTGAAGCTGGCATCATCAAGTCCAATAGTTTTCCATTCCTTTTTTAGATAAGCACTCAGTAAGCCAACGTGTTAGTGGAAAACTTTCATTAGTTTGCACCAATTAAACCACTCCTCTTTACTTCTTTCTCAGTTTTTATATGCCAGTTTTCCCAATGTCAAAGTAACCTAGGAAATACTTCCTTTTTAAAGTATTTCAGGCTTACTTCAACTGAAATGGGTCAGGAAACATTCCCACGAGAGCAGACAGCAGTTTTGAGGGTTGGCAGTCAGAAGCGCTAACCTCTCCACCAGTACAGTTATACCCAGAAGACATCAATGTTTAATTCACCCTTCTCCAGGGACAAAAGTTATACAACTTTAATTGTCCCAGTAGGAGGTTCCTACTAATAGGATTTCAAAATATTATACCAGTGTAGACTAAGGCCTTAAAAGCAGTAACCAGCATATTTCTTTATGTTTGGATGCTCCATTTGATATAAAAGGTAACATCTCTCATTCTATTACATTACACTGCTGGTATAGCTCCCCCACTATCAAGTACCTTGATTCTGATGTAAAACCCTTTAAATGACCAGTTTTACTGGTACAAAAATGATGTTTGTAAAATTTTAGAAGTTTTAACTTATCCTGCTGGCACTGTCAAACCAGTTTGACTATGTATGTATAGAATGAATAATGATTCTGATAATTACTATGTATATATGGATGGAATGTGTCTTAATACAGGGGTCTTTCCTAGATTAAATCCACCTGTTAAACTAATAAAGTTACACAAGTATGTTCTAGATACTTTAGAAATACAGGCACATTAACTAGTTATGACTGTAGAAGTTACTGTGAACTTTACTTTTTTGTTCTTATATCAGTGTGCTGGGTTTGGCTGGGGTAGAGGTCATTTTCTTCACAGTGACTAGTATGGCTGTGTTTTGGATTTGTGCTGAACACAGGGTTGATAATGTAGAGATGTTTTTGTTATTATTGAGCATGACTTACATGAGACAAGACCTTGTCTGGTTTTTGTACTGCTACGCTGGCAAGGAAGTTGGGGATGCCTGGGAGGTTGGGAGGAGACACAGCTGGGAGAGGTGACCCAAGGGATATTCCATACCATATGAGACCATGTTCACTATATAAAAAGGGAGAAAGAAAGAGGAAAAGGAGTCATTTGGAGTGACGGCATTTGCCTTCCCAAGTAACCATTACACATGATGGGGCCCTGCCATCACATTAGATGTTCAGTCATTTCCCTGCCCCAGAGATGGCTGAACACCTATATCTGCCCATGGGGAGCAGTGAATTAATTCTTGTTTTGTTATTGTGTGCAGCTTTTGTTTTCCCTGTTAAACTGTCTTTATCTGAATCTATGAGTTTTCTGGCTATATCCCTGCCAGTTCTCTCCCCAGTCCCGCTGGTGGGGGAGTGAGTGAGCAGCTGCACAGGGCTTGGTGGCTGGCTGGGGTTAAACCAAGACACACAGGACACAGTCAGATACAGGAAGATCAACATGTCTTTTTAGGAAAGCTCAAAAGGTTAATGTAACAGAAAACTGGAAGAGAAGAAGAAGCTGTCTTAATCTCTCTCTGTAGTCATACTGCTTCACTACTGAATGATTTCAACACATATCAAAATGAACTAAGGATTTTAGTTCAGGTCATCACACTTGGCTTTGTGTGCTCTGTAAAGCTTAAAATGGAAACCAGTCTTCATTTTCATTTTCAAACTCTTCATATACTAATTAAGAATTCTGTATAGCCTGTGCCAAATTTGTTGAATAAATTCCTACACATAACAATTCCTTAACTTAACAATTCCTCTATGATTAAATGTGCCTGAGTTAGTGCTTAAAAGAAGTAACAGAACCCCCTAAGATTTCTTTATACTTTAGTTTTCCGCAATGCTTTACAGATAATAAATTAAGCCAAGGAATCCAAACACATTTGTGAAACAAGTGATGCTACTGAGCTCAGTGCTTCACACAAGAAAAGCTCAATGAACACAGCAAACTAAATGAGCTATTCTTGGATTATCGTTCTATAAACCATACTGCTCAAGATGGTAGAACAGTTGGTAGACTTAAAGGAGTAAGACTCTCATTAGCAACAAACTAAGGAATATTTATGTGACTCTTGACACCCAGTTAGATACTGTTTTTTAAATTCACATGAGATCAAGATTTAGAGAGTGCATACGTAAGAGACAGGTAACAATAGCAAACTGAAGCAGCTAGACCTGCAGGCAAGCAAGGGAAAATGAGATGCTTATAAAAGCATAAGGGAATAATTAAAAGGCACACAGCAATACCGAGACACATTTGTAGGCATGCCTGTACAATTAATTTAAAATCATTGCTCTCACTACTTTTTCATGTAAGCAAGTGCTACAGTGGGAGGAAACACTAGAAAACAGAATTGCTAGGACAAATATTCAGGTGACTGATAAGTCCTTCTTACAGTTTGGGCCACCCAAGGGATAGTCTCATTTTTAGGCCTGGGCTTCTGTCGCTTTCATCATGCTATCTCTAGAACCTGCCTGAACAGCTACAGGTGAACTGATTGAGCTCACCAGCCCCACAAACAACTGGGAAAGGAAGGAGGAGGAAAGGCAAGGGGGGCTGTCTGCAAGCTGAGTCTCCACTCACAGGAGCACTGGCTACATGCCAGAGCTAGGTAAGGAGAGGCATTCAATCAGGTCAAGCTGCCCTGCGTAATGTCAGCCGCAGCCTGCATCTCCACCTGAAGCTTGCAAAAGGAATAAGTAAGAAAAAAACCAAACTGGTTCCCTGCACCAGAGCTGAAGATGCACAACAAACCAGACCAGGAAGCTCATCTGGCTGAAGACTTTGCCATTCACTGGATTAGGTTCAGCCAGGTCCATTCTACCTGGCACCAACACAGCATAGCAAGTACAAACCCTTCTTTCTGAACACATGGATACAGTACATACCCTACAGTATAATTACAGCATTTCATGAGAGAGAGCCCAACTGCTGGCTGACAGTTTTGTCCCCCTCTGCATTTGCCTTTGTGGTTGTATAGCTGTAAGGTAAGCTCATCTACAAACTTTATTCACCCTGCACCTAACAATTGTTAAACATAACACAGGAAAAGCAGGTAGAAGCAGAACAAAGACCACTTCTTTTTGGAGAAAAGCCCATGTTACATCAGCTTATCTATTGTGCCAAATTGCCCATGCAGGTGTTATGCAAGATTACCATTTGGACATTTGGAGTATTCCCTGAACTACAGCCATAGACAAGGTAGTTGATACCAGAAGGTACACTATGGAAATCAGCAAACCTCTTCAACTACTAATAATAACACAACCCTTACAACTTGCATATATTCATATCCATGGAAACTTCCTTCAGACAAAAAAAACCCCCACCACAACAAAACTGAGTTTCACACACATCCTTCCAGTAAATCACTGTTGACAATGTTTCATGTAAAATATGCCGGGGGATGATCAGATTAAGAGCAGCCCTGGAGAGAAGGACTTGGGGGTGCTGTTGGATGAGAGGCTGGACATGACCCAGAAATGTGCACTTGCAGCCCAGAAAGCCAATCCTGTCCTGAGCAGGATCAAAAGCAGCACGGCCAGCAGGGTGAAGGAGGGGATTCTGCCCCTCTGCTCTGCTTTTCTTGAGAGGAGGGCCACCGAGTTGATTAGAGAGATGGAGCACCTCTCCAGTGAGGAAAGGCTGAGAATATTGGAATTGTTCAGCCTGGAGAAGAAAGACTTCAGGGTGACCTCCTTCCAGTACCTGAAGGGAGCCTACAAGAAAGATGGAGAGAGAATTTTTCCAAGGGCATGTAGTGACAGGACAACTGGTAATGGCTTTAAACTGAGAGTAGGTTTAGATTAGATATTAGGATGAAATTCTTTACTGTGGGGGTGATGAGACACTGGAACAGATTGCCCAGAGAAGCTGTGGATGTCCCATCCCTGGAAGTGTTCAATTCCAAGTCAGATGGGGCTCTGAGCAACGTGGTCTAGTGGAATGTGTCCCTGCCCATTGCAGGGAATTTGGAATGAGACGATCTTCAAGGTTTCCTTCCAGCCAAAGTCATTCTATGATTCCCTTTTTTTTTTTTTAATTTGTTATCAACTCCACAGGATTAGATTTTGTTAGGGGTGGTGTGTTCTTTCGTGTCTGTAGGGATTTTTGTTGGGTATGGGTTTTTTTTTTTAAATTTCTATGTGTGAAAAACACTCTGCAAAAAACCTTCAGATTACGTCAGTGATGAGTGAAACCATTAGTCATGTTGATACTTACACTGTTCTGCTAATACTTCAAAGGAAATATATTACCAAAATAAATGGGGCAGTTCTCACACCACAAAGTTACTGCTAAGTTATAAAGAGCAACCTCAATTTCTTTGGAATGAAATAACAATTAATTAGAACTAATATAACAATAGTAGAGGGTTTGGCTTTAGCTTTTTGGTGGTTAATATTTTTCAGGTTTCCAGTTTCACTTCCTACAAAGGCAGACAAATACTGCGCTTAGTCCAGCCTGGCTTACTATCAAGTTGAACAAAAAGTAATCTAAGTTAAAGAAAACTGAACAGACTTTTAGAGAAGGCCTGGCAAAGTCAACAAAATTAATGTAAATATTGATATAGAAAGGCAGTTCCTACACCATGATTTTCAGAAAGGAATGTATTTCCTTAAAAAATCCACAGTACTGCATCATAAGTTCAGCAGAAAAATAGTCTGAAGACATCCTCAAATCTTTGTTCGTGAAGCCTAGCCATGATGATGATGATGCATCATAAGATACTCAGGACTTGCTCAGAAAGCTCATACCATCTTCCATTCTCAGAGAACTGGAATTTTAAAAAGTTTGAGTTTTCAAAAAAGAAATACTTTGTTGATTTCCAATTCTGGTGACCAATGCAGTAATCTCTAGAATTAAAAGCTGTTAACTGAAGGGTAAAAATATAGACAAGTCTGAATACACAAAAGTAACAATTCAATTAACTGTACCTCAGCAATTTTATCCATGAAATTCTACTGATAAAATTCTGTTTTGCAGCAGCTTGCCTTCTGCCGATAATGTACAGACACAAGTTTAAAGTGCTAAAAGCAGCTTGAAACAGCACTGAGAGGAAAAAAAAAAAAGGTAAAAGCTTTGCCAGAAAGTATCCCAGGTACAGTTTAGTTTCCTGGTCACTGTTGGGTTGCACGCTGCATCCTGTGTGTGACAAAAAGGCAGACAGCTGTGCCAGCCAGAGCCTGTGGCCCCAGCACCAACCCCAGCAGTTTATGCTCCTTCCCAATGGATGTTAACTCAAGTCTGAGAGCTCCCTGACCTGCATCAGCCAAAATAACTCAGGTTACCAAAGGTTGCTATTATAACTGCTTAAGCCAGGCTGGCTGCTGTAGCAGGAAAGACACACACACCCTCTACCAGCTACAGCACTGCCAGCTGAGATCCACACTTAGTCCTCCAGCAGAACAAACATGTACACATTACCGCTGCAATGCCACTCTGTTCCTTATACACAGTTAAGCTCCCTTATTTAAGCAAAGGGCATTGCTTTTTTTCAGCTTCTTTGACCCAAACATTGAACACAGCTTACTTTCTTTAGGAAGACTGCTTTCCTTCACAAACTCTAGGGAAACTCCAGCAATTTCACTGACTGCAAAAACTTTAATTGCATAATACAAAGAGTACACAACAAATCAAAACAAAAATTGAGTAAAAGCGTAGGTAACAAACTAGTCTTACTATTGTAAATTTTGGATTTTACATTACAGATGAAAGCCAGTTTTCACTGTACTAGCACATCAGCTGTAAGCATTCTGTAGCTGTATTTCACACATGAACTATTTAACTGCATGCTACAATATCAGTGGGGTTTTGTTTGGTTTCAGACCCCTGTGGACCCATCCGCCCCCCCCTTTATTAAGAGAATACAATCATGAAATAATTAATGTTGAAATATACTTCTGGAGGTCATCTGGTCCAACCCATTTTCCCCAAAATCAACGTCAGCTTCAGAGTTACACATGCTGCCTAGGGCTTCGTCTTCAGAGGCTAAGAAGCTTGAACAGAAAAATCAAGGTAGGCTTTAAAAAAAAGCCAAAACCATAAAAAAACCCCAAACAAACAAAGAACGAATCTTCCCTCCTATTCCACAATCTAGCCTGGGATATGGCTATTCTTAAAGATATCAGAAGTCCCACAAAACTTGTTCCCTTTAAGAGAACATTTCACAAGAAAATACAAGCAGTAAGAAAACCAGAAATATTAAAAAGAATTGAGGACAAAAAATTAAAGCTAGTTAATTTATCTACTGCGATAGATTCTTTCTGTAATAAGCATCTTGATCTGTTGTAGAATGTAGCAGACTTAGCAAGTGGTGTCCAACCATTCAGCTAGAGCAGTCTGCGGGAACCACAGAAGCAGCTGAGGACTGTCCAACCCTCTGGGTAACCTCAGTTATGGTCTGCAATGTCTTGGAGAAAGAGCTACAGAGAGAAGCAGTCACATTTCACAGACCTTAAGACTTCCCTCAAACAAGTGTCCCTGAGCAAAGCTGTACAGCAAGGAGTAAGCGGTGGGCTAAATGCTCTGTTAGACATCTTGTGTTGCAACTGCCTACATGGCCTAAAGCGGGGTTGGGAGAAATATTCATAAAATTATTTTCAGGTAAAAATGCTGTTACAGAAAAAGCCATCCAAAATTATCAAGTGTAGAAGAATGTATCACCAGATGAATGCTGCCTCGACCAGCATAGAAACTGTGATGTTTTCCCACCCATCTAATACTTCTATTTCTACTTATATAATGCTGATTCCAAAACCAGGAAGCTGTCCTACAGAAAACTATCTGAATTTTTGCCATCTTGTTTTTCTATGAGATGGGTGTGGATGCAGCTCTTTCTGCTACTAAACCACTTTCCCAAGTCCACTCTGCTGAAATTAGCAGCTTCGGATCAGAGATTGCACATAAGAAGAATGAATATCCAACTCAGTTTTTCAAGAATCACGTCCAAACACTCGTCTTGCAGTAAAACCAGTATCAAGACTTTTTCCTCTCCTGTTGTGTAAGTTCACTTGTACAATACATGGCATCTCCTCTATTCCCTCCACAACGTGCAAATGTAAGCGCATCCTGTGGTACACGCCGTGCTTTTTACTCTTAAAGCAATATATGGCAACACTGAAGAAATAAAGAATTCACAAATTCCGCAGCTTAGAAGAAATACCCCATCCAACGAGACAAAATAAGAAACAGCGGCAGGGTCATCTGACCCAACAAAAATAATACCGGCTGTTGCGCTGGTCATGCTACCTTAACCGAAATATACCCAGACAGCCGCCTGGGATAAATGAGGAGCGAACCGGCGGGGCGATGCCGTCGGCAGGCACAGAGCGGCGGGAAGGGTCGGAGAAGCGCACGTTACCCCGCCGGGAATGTGGAGTCGGGGAGGGGGGAGAAAGGGAGACGCGCAGAGGCCGAGCCCCAGCGCAGAGACAGAGCCCCAGCGCAGTGCCCGGGCCCGCCCGGCCCAGCCCACCCCGCTGCCCCACCAGCTGCCCCGGCATCGCCCTGTCCGGAGGCTTCGCGGGGCCAGCGCCGCGCTCGCTCCCCGCACAAAATGGCTGCGCGGGGCCGGGGCGCAGCTCGAGCGGGGCATCGCCATCGCCCGCCGCCGTCTCCCCTGAGGCTCCCGAGCCCGCCGCGCCCGCGGGAAGCGGCAGCCGGCGCCACCCGGATGCCGGGCGGCGGGAGCGACAAGCGGTTCCTGTAGGTGAA